>NW_026988490.1:3600000-4137500 GCF_030222135.1 Aotus nancymaae | reverse complement strand
CACATATGCATGCCTGTGCTCATGTACATATGCACACACACAAGTATGCACACATGCTCATAAGTACACAAGCACACACATGTACATGTGCATCGAATGAGCACATATGTATACACATGTATGTACTCACATGTATATCCACACAGGTACACATGCACACATGTATACACACAGGCACACATAAACAGGTACACATGTACACATGCACACATTTAATACATAGCATGCACAGGCACACATAGGTATGCACAAACATGCACATGTGCACATAGGCACACGCCCACACATGCATATACACACATGCCCACGCATATACACACATACACATGTGTACTGTGTGGGTCTGTTCTCACGCTGCTAATAAAGGCATACCTGCAGCCAGGCATGGTGGATCCCAGCCTGTCATCCCAGCACTTTGGGAGGCTGAGGCGGGTGGGTCACCTGAGGTCAGGAGTTCGAGACCAGCCTGATCAACGTGGAGAAACCCCGTCTCTACTAAAAACACAAAATTAACTAGGCGTGGTGGCCCATGCCTGTAATCCCAGCTACTCGGGAGACTGAGGCAGGCGAATCACTTCAACCCGGGCGGCGGAGGTTGTGATGAGCCAAGATTGCCCCATTGCACTCCAGCCTGGTCAACAAGAGCAAAACTCCATCTCAAACTAATAATTCCTTATTCTCGCATTGCCACCCCAGTCTCAGTCAACCACAAATCCACATTGTGTCACTGTGGATTTCTCTGTTCTCCACATTTTATGTTAATGTAATCTTAGGATATGTGGTCTTTCATATCTGGCTTCTTAACATCCTCAAGGTTCATCCACGTTGCAGCCTATGTCAGAGCCTCGTTCCTTTTTCATGGCTGAGTAATGTTCCACAGCACGAGGGGACAACACTGTTTATCTACTCATCCGTCAACAGACACCTGGACTGTTTCCACGTTTTCCCTACAGCTGAAGGTGTGGTCCATCTGTGCAATGTTTACGCTGGGGGCTTTAACCATAGGCATTGAGGGTCAGAAATTAAAAATACATTCAGGCCCGGCGCGGTGGCTCACACCTCTAATCCCTGCACTTTGGGAGGCTGAGGCGGGAGGATCACTTGAGCCCAGGAGTTTGAGACCAGCCTCGGCAACATAGTGAGACTCTATCTCTGCGAATATACTTGTATATATTTATGTGTATATATTTATAGGTGTGTTTATGTATATATATTTACATATGTTATTTACATATAATTATATATGTATCTTATGTTTATATATGTATATTTGCATGTTATATGCCGATAGCATGCATATTTATATACACGTTTACATATTATATGTATATATGTTCTCACATTTACGTACATATATTTGTATGTTATATGTACATGTATTCATATATATTTATGTTACGTATACATACATTCAAATATATTTATATACATATATTTAACATACGTTTATACGTATTTAAATGTATATATATATTTAAGAAATAACACCTATGTTTCACAGGCAGGAAATGGAGGTGCCCAGCCCTTGGTCAGACTGCACAAAGGTCCCCATAAAGGTCTGTGTTTCCTGCGGCCACCGTAACCAGTGACCACACATTATGAGGCCACAAACGACCGAAATTTACTCTCTCCCACCTCTGGATACAGGAGTCTGACATCAAGTTGTGGGCAGGACCACACCCCCTCCTGAGGCTCTGGTGGGAGGCTGCTCCCCTCCTCTCACAGCTCCTGGGGGCTCCAGGTGTCCTGGGCTCGTGGCCCCATCACTCCAGCTCTGCGTCCATCTTCATGAGGTCTTCTCTGTGTCTCTGTTTCCTCCTGTCTTTTTTTTTTTTTGAGACAGAGTTTTGCTCTGTCACCCAGGTTGCAGTGCAATGGTGCGATCTCAGCTCCCCGCGACCACCCCGTCCTGGGTTCAAGTGATTCTCCTGCCTCAGCCCCCTGAGTAGCTGGGACTGCAGGCACCCGCCACCACGTCCAGCGAATTTTTGTACTTTTAATAGAGACGGGGTTTCACCATGTTGGTCAGGATGGTCTCAATCTCTCGACCTTGTGATCCACCTGCCTCGGTCTCCCAGAGTGCTGGGATTACAGGTGTGAGCCACCGCGCCCAGGCTGTCTGTCTCTGGATTTGTGACGTGCCCTACTCAAGCATGACCTCACTTGAACTTAATGACATCCCAGGAGACCCTGTTTCCATACAGGTCTTGTCCTGAGGTTCCAGTGGACGTGAGTTTCTGGGGACAGCATCCACCCAGCCCCGCCATGCCTGTGCCTGCGCTGTAAACATGATGCTGAGGGATGCACAGCGGGTGGCGGGGATGGGGCCGATGGGTGACGTGCCTGCATGTGCTCTGCCCGCAGGGAGCTACGACACCATGACGTACTGACTCAACAAGAAGTCACCCATTTCCCAGGAGGAGTCCCGGCTGCTGCAGCTGCTCAACAAGGCGTTCCCCTGCATCACGCGCACCGTGGTGCTGAAATGGTCCGTCACCCAGGTAGGCTCTGCACCCCGTGATGCTGATGTGCTCCCTGTCCCAGGTAGGGACTGAGTGATGCTGACATGGCCCCTCTCCCAGATAGGGTATGAGTGATGCTGACACAGTCCCTCTCCCAGGTAGGATGTGAGTGATGCTGAGATGCTCCCTCTCCCAGGTAGGGTGTAAGTGATGCTGATATGATCCCTGCCCCACGTAGAGTGTCAGTGATGCTTAGATGCTCCCTGTCACAGGTAGGGTGTCAGTGATGCTGAGATGCTCCCTGACCCAGGTAGGATGTCAGTGATGCTGAGATGCTCCCTGATCCAGGTAGGGACTGAGTGATGCTGACACAGTCCCTGTCCCAGGTAGGGTGTGAGTGATGCTGAGATGCTCCCTCTCCCAGGTAGGGTGTCAGTGATGCTGATATGATCCATGTCCCAGGTAGGGTGTCAGTGATGCTGAGATGCTCCCTGTCCCACGTAGGGTGTCAGTGATGCTGAGATGCTCCCTGTCCCAGGTAGGATGTCAGTGATGCTGAGATGCTCCCTGAGCCAGGTAGGGAGTGAGTGATGCTGACATAGTCCCTCTCCCAGGTAGGGTGTGAGTGATATTGAGATACTCCCTGTCCCAGGAAAGGACTGAGTGATGCTGCCACAGTCCCTCTCCCAGGTAGGGTGTGAGTAATGCTGAGATGGTCCCTGTCCCAGGTAGGGTGTGAGTGATATTGAGATGCTCCTTGTCCCAGGTAGGGTGTCAGTGATGCTGAGATTCTCCCTGTCCCAGGTAGTGTGTCAGTGATGCTGAGATTCTCCCTGTCCCAGGTAGTGTGTCAGTGATGCTGAGATGCTCCCTGTCCCAGGTAGGGTGTCAGTGATGCTGAGATGCTCCCTGACCCAGGTCGGGACTTTGTGATGCTGACATAGTCCGTCTCCCAGGTAGGGTGTGAGTGATATTGAGATACTCCCTGTCCCAAGAAGGGACTGAGTGATGCTGCCACAGTCCCTGTCCCAGGTAGGGTGTGAGTAATGCTGAGATGGTCCCTGTCCCAGGTAGGGTGTGAGTGATATTGAGATGCTCCTTGTCCCAGGTAGGGTGTCAGTGATGCTGAGATGCTCCCTGTCCCACGTAGGGTGTCAGTGATGCTGAGATTCTCCCTGTCCCAGGTAGTGTGTCAGTGATTCTTAGATGCTCCCTGTCCCACACAGGGTGTCAGTGATGCTGACATGGTCCCTCTCCCAGGTAGGGTGTCAGTGATGCTGACATGGTCCCTCTCCCATGTAGGGTGTCACTGATACTGAGGTGTTCCCTGTCCCAGGTAGGGACTGAGTGATGCTGACATGGTTCCTCTCCCAGGTAGGGTGCCAGTGATACTGAGATGCTCCCTCTCACAGGTAGGGTGTGAGTGATGCTGAGATGCTCCCTGCCCCAGGTAGGGTGTCAGTGGTGCTGAGATGCTCCCTGTCCCAGGTAGGGTGTCAGTGATACTGACATGGTCCTTCTCCCAGGTAGGGTGTGAGTGACGCGGACATGGTTTCTGTCCCAAGTGTGGACTGAGTGATGCTGAGATGCTCACTCTCCCACGAAGGGTGTTAGTGACGCTGATATGCGTAGGATGTGAGTGATGCTGACGTGGTCCCTCTTCCAGGTAGGGTGTGAGTCGTGCTGACATGGTCCCACTCCCAGGTAGGGTGTTAGTGATGCTGTGATGCTCCCTGTCCCAGGTCGGGACTGAGTGATGCTGACATGGTCCCTCTCCCAGGTAGGGTGTGAGTCATGCTGTCATGGTCTCTCTTCCAGGTAGGGTGTCAGTGATGCTGACATGGTCCCTCTCCCAGGTCGGGTGTGAGTCATGCTGACATGGTCCCTGTCCCAGGTAGGGTGTTAGTGATGCTGTGATGCTCCCTGTCCCAGGTCGGGACTGAGTGATGCTGACATGGTCCCTCTCCCAGGTAGGGTGTGAGTCATGCTGTCATGGTCTCTCTTCCAGGTAGGGTGTCAGTGATGCTGACATGGTCCCTCTCCCAGGTAGGGTGTGAGTGTTGCTGATATTGTCATTACCCAGGTAGGGTCTGCAGCCCGTGATGCTGAAATGCTCCGTCACTCAGGTAAGGTCTGAGTGAGTCCCCAGGAGCTCCGGAGGCAGAGTGTGGCTGCACATTTGCAGGGAGACAGGATTAAACACAGAACCTCTGCCCACCCAGAGCCCCCTCCCCAAAGGAAGAAGAGTGGGTCATCATGTTGCTACGTTGTATTATGTTAAGTTGTTTTCGAGATGGAATTTCGCTCTGTGGCCCAGGCTGGAGTGTAGTGGCTCGATCTCGGCTCACTGCAACCTCCGCCTCCTGGGTTCAAGTAGTTATGTGCCTCAGCCTCCCAAGTAGCCTGGATTGCAGGCGTGCACCACCACACCCAGCTGATTTTTGTATTTTTTAGTAGAGACAGAGTTTCACCATCTTGCCCAGGCTGGTCTCGAAATCCTGACCTCATGATCCACCGACCTCAGCCTCCCAAAGGTCCTGGGATTACAGACATGAGCCATGGCACCTGGCCTCTTTTCTTTCTTGCATTTTTATTTGTTTATTTATTTTTCTTCTGAGATGGAATATTGCTCCGTTCCCCAGGCGGGAGTGCAATGGCATGATCTCAGCTCACTGTAACCTCCGCCTCCCAGGTTCAAGTGGTTCTCTCCTACGTCAGCCTCCTGAGTAGCTGGGACTACACCCACCTAGCATTCTTTTGGTATTTTTAGTAGAGATTGGGTTTTAGCATGTTGACAAGGCTGATTTTGAACTCCTGACCTCATGTGATCCACCCGCCTCGTCCTCCCAAAGTGCCAGGATTACAGATGTGAGCCACTGCACCCAGCCTGCATTTATTTTCTTGGGAATATGGCCTTGTTCTGTCATCCAGGCTGGAGTACATGGTGCGATCAGAGCTCACTGCAGCCTCCACCTTCCCAGTTGACACGATCCTCCTGCCTCAGCCTCCTGAGTAGCTGGGATTATGGGCATGTGCCATCATGCCTGGCTACCTTTCTTTAATTTTTAAATTTTTTTTTTTATACAGACGGAGTTTTGCTATGTTGCCCAGGCTGGTCTCGAACTCCTGACCTCAGGTGATCCTCCAACCTCGGCCTCCCAAAGTGCTGGGATTACAGGCGTGAGTCATGGTACCCGGCCGGTTTTGGCTTTTTAAATTAATATTTTGTGTAGAGGATATAGCACGACACTCTTTCAACTTTTTTGTTTCTTTTGGAGACGGAGTCTCTCTCTGTCTGTAGGCTGGAGTGCCATTGCTCACTACAACCTCCGCCTCCTGGGTTCAAGTGATTCTCCTGCCTCAGCCTCCCGAGTATCTGGAATTACAGGCATCCACCACCACACGTGGTTGTTTTTTGTATTTTTGTAGAGACGGGGTTTCTTCATGTTGGCCAGGCTGGTCTTGAACTTCTGACCTCGTGATCCACCCACCTCGGCCTCCCAAAGTGCTGGGATTACAGGCCTGAGCCGTCGCACCCAGCCCCTCTTTCACCTTTTTATGGTAATAATTTTGCCACTCCTAGCCACGCACGGAGGTTCATGTCTGTAATCCCAGTACTTTGGGAGGCCGAGGCAGGTGGATCACCTGAGGTCAGAAGTTCGAGACCAGCCTGACCAACACGGCGAAACCCCGTCTCTATTAAAAATAGAAAAATTAGCCAGGCGTGGTGGCAGGTGCCTGTAATCCCAGCTACTCGGGAGGGTGAGGCAGGAGAATCGCTTGAACCTGGAGGGTGGAGGTTGCAGGGAGCCGAGATCATGCCACTGCAATCCAGCCTGGATGAGAGAACGAGACTCCATCTGAAGAAAATAAAAGAAACCAGCCTGTGCAACATGTGACAGCCCCTCTGCCCACAGGTGCTGGACATCATGGAGCAGCTGGATGCTGGTGTGCGATACTTAGACTTGCAGATTGCCCTCATGCTGGACGGCTCTGAGAAGAACCTGCAGTTTGTTCACATGGTATACACCATGGCACTGGTGGAGGTACGACCAGGCTGGGGGGATGCCCGGGGAGTGCTCAGGAGGTGGCCGGCCTCCCATGGGGAACCAGACTGCCATGGGGACAGGAGGTTCCTGACCTTTAGTGGGATGACGATGTCAGCTTCAGGGCCAGACAAGAGACCAGGAGTTGCTGACGTCTGCTGATCTGTTAGGAGCACTTACATTTTTTTCTTTTGGAGATGGAATGTCGCTCTGTCACCCAGGCTGGAGTGCAGTGGCTCAATCTCGGCTCACTACAACCTCCGCCCGCCAGGTTCAAACGATTCTCCTGCTTCACCCTCCCAAGTACCCGGGATTACAGGCACCCACCACCACACCCGGCTAATTTTCATATTTTTAGTAGAGATGGGGTTTCACCAGGTTGGCCAGGCTGGTCTCGAACTCTTGACCTCAGGTGATCCGCCTGCCTCAGCCTCTCAAAATGCTGGGATTACAGGCGTGAGCCACCACACCTGGCATTCGGGGGGTTCTTGACCGATGTGAATTTCTTCATTTCTTTTTGTTTTCCTTCTACTTTTTTGAGACAGAGTCTTGCTCTGTCGCCCAGGCTGCAGTACAGTGGCGCAATCTCAGCTCACTGCAACGTCTTCCTTCCTCTTCAAGCAATTCTCCTGCCTCAGCCTCTGGAGTAGCTGGGATTATAAGCATGCACCACCACGCCGGGCTAATTTTTTGTATTTTTAGTAGAGATGGGTTTTTACGGTATTAGCCAGGATGGTCTTGATCTCCTGACCTCGTGATCCATCCACCTTGGCCTCCCAAAGTCCTAGGATTATAGGCGTGAGCCACTGTACCTGGCTTACGGGGACTTCTGCACCAGTGTGCGTTTCTGAGCTTGCTTGGGTTTCTCCTGCATTTTTCACCAGTTACTTTGGCTACCTCTCGTCCCCCGGGCTTTGTCAGGCTGTCTGCACTTTTTTTTTTTGAGACGGAGTCTTGCTCTGTTGCCCAGGCTGGAAAGCAATTGCACCATCTCGGCTCACTGCAACCTCCGCCTCCCGGGTTCAAGCGATTCTTCCGCCTCAGCCTCCCGAGTAGCTGGGATTACAGGTGCCCGCCATCATGCCCAGCTAATTTTTGTATTTTTAATAGAGATGGGGTTTCTCCAGCTTGACCCAGCTGGTCTCAAACTGCTAAGCTCAGGGGATCTGCCCGCCTCGGCCTCCCAAAGTGCCAGGATGACAGGCGTGAGCGTCCGTGTCCAGCCCTCTTGGTCTTTTGCACAACGGAGTCAGTTATCTCCCTGACCCCAGTCCAGGCTTTTTTCAATGTGTTCTGTTCCTGGATGCCAGAGGGGCTTCTAAAATCTGAACGTGAGAAGTCACTGTCCTAAGGCCTGCCTGTGGCTCCCTGTGACACCATGGCAGGCACCCAGAGGCCTCGGTGCAAAGGCATTGTCCCACACCATCCCCCTCACTTACTCTGCACCTGCTGTATCTGACTCATTCCCTGGAGTTTCCAGACATCACAAGTCTGCCTGTGAAGTGGCTTCCGGTCGAGGTGTGCACAGACAAGTGGACATTTGTGCAGAAACACAGACATGCCTGCACACACACACACGTGCATATAGACAGGTGTGTGTGCAGAGACACACGCATGAAGACAGACACACATGTGCACACAGAATCGGGCAGAGAGACCAGGAGCTGAGGCTCACACCTGTGATCCCAGCACTGTGGGAGGCTGAGGCAGGTGGATCACCCCAGGGTGGGAGTTGAAGACCAGCCTGGCCAACATGGCAAAACCCCGTCTCTACTGAAAATACAAAAATTAGCCGGGTGGTGTGGCGCGCACCTGTAGTCCCAGCTACTTGGGAGGCTGAGGCAGGAGAATAGTTTGAACCTGGCGGGGGGAGGTTGCAGTGAGTGGAGATGGCGCCATTGCACTCGAGCCTTGGCGACAGAGCGGGACTCCATCTCAAAAAAAAAATGTGCAAAGACACCCACACAGACACACACATATTCATGCACACACACGTACATGCACACATGTGCACACATCCACATGCTTGCTTTTTTTGAGACAGGGTCTTGCTCTGTCACCCAGGCTGGCATAGGGTGGTGTAATGGTAGCTCACTGCAGCCTCAGCCTCCTGGGCTGAAGCAATCTGCCTGCCTCAGCCTCCTGAGTAGCTGGGACTGCAGGCACACACCACCACACTGGGCTCGTTTTCCAGGTTTTTGTAGAGATGGGCTCTTCTCATGTTGCCCAGGCGGGTCTTGAGCTCCTGGGCTCATGCAGTCCTCCCACCTCTGGCCTCCCACAGTCCTCCCGCCTTGGCCTCCCACAGTGCTGGGATTGTAGGTGTGACCGCTAGCACCCAGACCAGCTCCCCCTTTCTCCACTTGCTCTGCCCCCTACGCTGGCTCCCTCCTGCCCTGCCCACCTCCTCCTTCCCCCCCAGAGCTTGGTAGGGTTCCTGGACTTTTTGTTTCTTTGAGACAGTCTTTCTCTTTTGCCAGGCTGGGGTGCAATGGCGCCATCTCGGCTCACTGCAGCCTCCGCCTCCCACTTCAAGAGATTCTCCTGCGTCAGCCTCCCAAGTAGCTGGGATTACAGGCACCAGCCACCACGCCCGGCTAATTTTTGTATTTTTAGTAGAGACGGGGTTTCACCGTGTTGGCCAGGCTGGTCTCGAACTCCTGACCTCAAGCGATTCGCCTGCCTCGGCCTCCCAAAGTGCTGGGATGACAGGCATGAGCCACTGAGCCGGGCTGAGTTGGCTCACTGCAGCCTCCTGTCTGCCGGAGGATCCACCTGTCTAAGCTTACCAACTACCTCTAGCTTGGACTAGAGGTGTGAACCACCACATCTAATTCTTTAATTCTTCTTTTTTGTAGCCATGTTGCCCAGGCTCTTTTCAAACTCTTGGACTGAAGCCAATTCTCTGGGATCGGCCTCAGCCTCCTCGCAAAGCACTGGGACTGCCACTGTTCTGGCCTCATCTTTTCTCCTTTTTTGAGACAGAGTTTTGCTCTTTGTCCAAGCTGGAGTGCAGTGGCTTGATCTCGGCTCACTGCAACCTCCGCCTCGTGGGTTCAAGCGATTCTCCTGCCTCGGCCTGCTGAGTAGCTGGGATTACAGGTGCATACCACCATGCCCGGCTAATTTTTGTATTTTTAGTAGAGAGAGAGGTTTTGCCGTGTTGGCCAGGATGGTCTTGAACTCCTGACCTTAGGTGATCTGTCCCCCCTCGGCCTCCTGAAGTGCTGGGATTACAGCTATGCTATGAGCCAACGTGCCTGGCCGACATGGCTGGCTGCAGCCTCCACCTCCCAGGTTCAAGCAATTCTCTTGACTCAGCCTCCCAAGTAGCTGGGATTACAGGCGCCCACCACCACACCCAGCTAATTTTTTTGTATGTTTTTAGCATAGACGGGGTTTCGCCATGTTGGCCAGGCTGGTCTTGAACTCCTGACCTCAGGTGATCCGCCCGCCTTGGCCTCCCAAAGCACTGGAATGACAGGTGTGACCCACAGAGCCCAGCCTTCCCCGAGCTGTGGGACTCTTGAAGGACTCTGCCCCGCCCCCTCCCTCCCCGCAGGACACGCTCCCGGAGATCTCAGAGTGGCTGGAGCGGCACCCTCGTGAGGTGGTCATCCTGGCCTGCAGGAACTTCGAGGGGCTGAGTGAGGACCTGCACGACTACCTGATCTGCATCAAGACCATCTTTGGGGAGATGCTGTGTCCCCGCGGGGTGAGTGACGAGGGAGAAGGATGGCCACAGGTCTCTCCCAGGGCTGGGGGATCCTCACCCTCACCCTGCATTTGCTTACCTGGTACCCCCGGGTGTGGCTGCTGCCGTGATCCCTGCAGCAGGTGGAGTTTGGAACAACAGCAGCTCCCGGCTCTCCTGCAGGCCGACGTGGAGCTGGGGGTGGCTCCTAGTGAGAACTGCTTCCTGTGATGGGTTTAGAAATCTGCATAGCAGAGCCGGACGTGGGGGCTCACACCTGTAATCCCAGCACTTTGGGAGGCCGAGGCGGGCAGATCACAAGGTCAGGAGTTCGAGACCAGCCTGGTCGATACGGTGAAACCCTGTCTCTAAAAATACAAAAATTAGCCGGGCATGGTGGCGGGCGCCTGTAATCCCAGCTACTTGGGAGGCTGAGGCAGGAGAATTGCTTGAACCCGGGAGGCAGAGGTTGCAGTGAGCTGAGATTGTGCCGCTGCACTCCAGCCTGGGCGACAGAGTGAGACTCCATCTCAAGAAAAATCAACAAAAAATTAGGCTGGGCGCAGTGGGTCACGCCTGTCATCCCGGCACTTTGGGAGGCTGAGGCAGGTGGATCACCTGAAGTCAGGAGTTCGAGACCAGCCTGGCCAACGTGGTGAAACTCTGCCTCTACTAAAAATACAACAATTGGTCTGGCGTGGTGGCGAGTGCCTGTAGTCCTAGCTACTTGGGAGGCTGAGGCAGGAGAATGGCTTGAACCCGGGAGGCAGAGGTTGCAGTGAGCTGAGATTGTGCCACTGCACTCCAGCTTGGGTGACAGAGCGAGACTCCATCTCAAAATACAACAAAACAGGGGGTTAGTGGAGGGATAACAGGGGGTGGGGGGATTGGGGAGGGATAGCATTAGGAGGTACCACGCCATGTGTATACCTCTGTAACAATCCTGCAAGATGTGCACATGTATCCCAGAACTTAAAATAAAATTAAAAACAAAAAGGAAAAATGGCCCGGCGTGGCCAAAAAGGATATGTGAGCAGCATCTTCCTGGCTCCATGAGCACCCCCGTCAGGGTCTGTGTTATTTTACCGGGGTTGCAGGCACCCGGGAGCCCAGACAGCAGCCTCAGAAGGGCTGAGACGTGAGCTGACCAGCTCCCGCTCTGCAGGCTGCAGGCCACGGTCACCGCGTCCTGAAGGCACCCAGAGAGGGTGCCCCGGCCTCCCCACAGGTCTGTTCATGGCTACATGTGTTCCCCCAACCCCCTTGTAAAAAGGTTTTAAATTTTTAAATTTTTTATTTATTTATTTAATTATATATATATATATATTTTTTTTGAGATGGTGTTTCCCTCTGTCACCCAGGCTGGAGTGCAGTGGTGCAATCTCGGCTCACCGCAACCTCTGCCTCCCAGATTCAAGCGATTCTCCTGCCTCAGCCTCCACAGTAACTGGGATTACGGGCACCTGCCACTGGGCCTGACTAGTTTTTTGTATTTTTAGTAGAGACGAGCTTTCATCATTTTGGCCACGCTGGTCTTGACCTCCTGACCTTGTGACCCACCTGCCTCAGCCTCCTAAAGTGCTGGGATTACAGGTGTGAGCCACTGTACCCGGCCACAAATTGACTTTTTGAGACCGAGTCTTCCTCTGTCACCCAGGCTGGAGTGCAGTGGTGTGATCTGGGCTCACTGCACCCTCCGCCTCCCAGGTGCAAACGACTCTCCTTCCTCAGCCTCCTGAGTAGCTGGGACCACAGGCACCAAATACCATGCCGGGCCAGTTTTTTTGTTTTGTTTTGTTTTGTTTTGTTTTTTTCATTTTTAGTAGAGACGAGGTTTCATCGCGTTCGTCAGGTGGGTGTGGAACTCTTGAAGTGGGGCCTGTCCTCCCACTGTGTCATGCTGTGAGATTCACACCTGGACCCAGGGCCTGTCCTCCCACTGTGTCCTGGTGTGATGTGGGACCCTGGACACAGGTCCTGTCCTTCCTCTGTGTCCTAGTGTGAGATTCACACCAGGACACAGGGCCTGTCCTCCCTCTGTGTCCCGGTGTGGTGTGGACGTGTGGAAACAGGGGCCAGACTTCCTCCCTCTATATCCTGGTGTGACGTGAACCTGTGGACATAGGGCCTGCCCTCCCTCTGTGTCTTGGTGTGATGTGGATCCCTGGACACGGGGCCTGTCCTCCCTCCGTGTCCTGCTGTGACGTGGACCCCAGGACATGGGGCCTCTCCTCCCTCTGTGTCCTGGTGTGATGTGGACATGTGGACAGAGGGCCCACCCTTCCTCCCTCTATGCCCTGGTGTGATGTGGACCCGTGAACACCTGGTCTCTCTTCCCTCTGTGTCCTGGTGTGATGTGGACCCCTGGACATGGGGCCTGTCCTCCCTCTGTGTCCTGGTGTGAGGTGGATCCTTGGACACGGGGCCTGTACTGCCTCTGTGTACTAGTGTGATGTGTACCCCTGGACACGAGGCCTCTCCTTCCTCTGTCTCCTGGTTTAACAATCACCCCTGGACACAGGGCCTGTCCTCCCTCTGTGTCCTGGTGTGATGTGAACCCCTGGACACAGGGCCTGTCCTCCTCGTATGTCCTGGTGTGACATGGACCCCTGGATATGGGGCCTGTCCTCACCGTGTCTTGCTGTGATGTGGATGTGTGGACCCAGGGCGCTGCCTTCCTCCGTCTATTTCCTCGTGTGACGTGGACCCCTGGACATGGGGCCTGTCCTCCCACTGTGTCCTGGTGTGATGTGGAACCCTGGACACAGGTCCTGTCCTTCCTCTGAGTCCTGGTGTGACATTCACCCCTGGACACAGGGACCAAAGTTCCTCCCTCTATATCCTGGTGTGTCATGAAACCCTGGACATGGGGCCTGCCCTCCCTCTGTGTCTTGGTGTGATGTGGACCCCTGGATATGGGGCCTGTCCTACCTCGGTGTCCTGGTGTGATGTGGACCCCTGGACACGGGGCCTGTTCTCCCTCTGTGTCCTGGTGTGATGTAGACCCCTGGACACCTGGTCTGTCCTCCTTCTATGTCCTGGTTTGACGTGCACGCCTGGACACGGGGCCTGTCCTCCCTCTGTGTCCTGGTGTGATGTGGACGTGTGGACACAGGGCCCAGCTTTCCTCCCTCTATGTCCTGGTGTGACGTGAACCCGTGGACATGGGTCGTGTCCTCCCACTGTGTCCTCGTGTGACGTGGATCCCTGGACATGGGGCCTGTCCTCCCTGTGTGTCCTGGTATGATGTGGACATGTGGAAACAGGGCCCAGCCTTCCCTTTCTATATCCTGATGTGAGGTGGACCTCTCGACATGGGGCTTGTCCTCCCTCCGTGTCCTGGTATGACGTGGACGCCTGGATACAAGGCCTGTCCTCCCTCTATATCCTGGTGAGAGGTAGACCCCTGGACATGGGGTCTCTCCTCCCTCTGTGTCCTGGTGTCATGTGGACATGTGGACATAGGGACCACCCTTTCTCCCTCTATGTCCTGCTGTGATGTGGACTCCTGAACACCTGGCCTGTCCTCCGTCTGTGTCCTGGTGTGATGTGGACCCCTGAACACGGGGCCTGTTCTCCCTCTGTGTCCTGGTGTGACGTGAACCCATGGACATGGGGCCTGTCCTCCCTCTGTGTCCTGGTGTGATGTGGACCCCTCGACACGGGGCCTGTCTTCCCTCTATGTCCTGGTGTGACGTGGACCCCTGGACATTGGGCCTGTCCTCACTGTGTGTGTTCCTGTGATGGGGACGTCTGGACACGGCGCAGCCGTCCTCCCACTATTTGCTAGTGTGACGTGGACCCCTCAACATGGGGCTTGCCCTCCCTCTGTGTGCTGATGTGACATGGACTCCTGGATACAGGGCCAGTCCTCCCTCTATATCCTGGTGTGGCGTGGACCCCTTCACATGGGGCCTCTCCTCTGTGTCCTGGTGTGATGTGGACATGTGGACAGAGGGCCCACCCTTCTTCCCTCTATGTCCTGGTGTGATGTGGACCCCTGAAAACCTGGCCTGTCCCCTGTCTATGTCCTGGTGTGATGTGGACCCCTGGACATGGGGCCTGTCCTCCCTCTGTGTCCTGGTGTGAGGTGGACCCCTGGACACAGGTCCTGTACTTCCTCTGTGTACTGGTTTGACGTGTACCCCTGGACACAGGGCCTGTCCTTCTTCTGCGTCCTGGTGTGACATTCACACCTGGACACAGGGCCTGTCCTCCCTCTGTGTCCCCGTGTGATGTGGATGTGTGGACACAGGGCCCAGCCTTCCTCCCTCTATGTCCTGGTGTGACATGAACCCGTGGACATGGGGCCTGTGCTCCCTCTGTGTCCTTTTGTGATGTGGACGTGTGGACACAGGGCCCAGCCTTCCTCCCTCTATGTCCTGGTGTGACGTGGACCCCTAGACATGGGGCCATTCCTCCCACTGTGTCCTGGTGTGATCTGGGACCCTGGACACAGGTCCTGTCCTTCCTCTGTGTCCTGGTGTGATGTGGACATGTGGACACAGGGCCCTGCCTTCCTTCTTCTATATCCTGGTGTGACGTGGACCCGTAAACATGGGGCCTGTCCTCCCTCTATGTCCTGGTGTGATTTGGACCCCTCGACATGGGGTCTATCCTCCCTCTGTGTCCTGATGTCATGTGGACCCCTGTACATGGGGACTGTCGTCCTTCTGTGTCCTGGTGTGATGTGGACTTGTGGACACAGGGCCGAGCCTTCCTCCCTCTGTGTCCCAGTGTGACGCGGACCCCTGGACATTGGGCAAGTCCTATCTCTGTGTCCTGGTGTGATGTGGACCCCTGAACACGGTGCCTGTCCTCCCTCTATGTCATGGTGTGACATGGATCACTGGACATGGGACATGTCCTTCCTCTGTGTCCTGGTGTGATGTGGACCCCTGAACACGGGGCGTGTCCTCCCTCTATGTCCTGGTGTGATTTGGACTCCTGGACTTGGAGCCTGTCCTGCCTCTGTGTCCTGATGTGATGTGGACGTGTGGACACAGGGCCCAGCCTTCTTCCCTGTATGTCTTGGTTTGACGTGGACCCCTGGACATGGGGCCTGTCCTCCCTCTGTGTCCTGGTGTCATATGGCCCCTGGACACAGGGCCTGTCCTCCCTATAATTTCTGGTATGATGTGGACTCCTGGACATGGGGCCTGTCCTCCCTCTGTGTCCTGGTGTGATATGGACCCCTGGACACGGGGCCTGTCCTCCCTCTATGTCCTGGTGTGACATGGACCCGTGGACGTGGGGCCTGTCCTCCCTCTGTGTCCTGGTCTGATGTGGACGTGTGGACACAGGGCCCAGCCTTCCTTCCTCTCTGTCCTGGTGTGACGTGGACCACTGGACATGGGGCCTGTCCTCCCTCTATGTCCTGGTCTGATGTGGACGTGTGGACACAGGACCCGATCTTCCTCCCTCCATGTCCTGGTATGACATGGACCCCTGGAAACGCGGCCTGTCCTTCCTCTGTGTCCTGGTGTGATGGGGCAGTGTGCACACACGGCCCAGCCGTCCTCTCACTGTGTCCTGATGTGATGTGGACTCCTGGACATGGGGCTTGTCCTCCCTCTGTGTCCTGGTGTGATGTGGAACCCTGGACATGGGGCCTGTCGTCCCTCTGTGTCCTGATGTGATGTGCACGTGTGGACACAGGGCCCACCCTTTCTCCCTCTATGTCCTCTTGTGACGTGGACTCCTGAACACCTGGGCTGTCCTCCGTCAGTATCCTGGTGTGATGTGGAATCCTGGAGAAGGGGCCTGTCCTCCCTCTAAGTCCTGGTGTCCCGTGGATCCTTGGTCATGGGGCCTGTCCTCCCTCTGTGCCCTGATGTGATGTGGACATGTGGACACAGGGCCCTGCCTTCCTCCTTCTATATCCTGCTGTGACGTGCACCCGTCGACATGGGGCCTGTGCTCCCTCTATGTCCTGGTGTGATTTGGACCCCTGGACATAGGGCCTGTCCTACCTCTGTGTCCTAGTGTGATGTGGACGTGTGGACACAGGCCACAGCCTTCCTCCCTCCATGTCCTGGTGTGACCTGGACCACCCCGGGACATGGGGCCTTTATTTCCTCTGTGTCCTGGTGTGAAATGGACCCCTGGATACATGGCCTGTCCTCCCTCTCTGTCCTTTTGTGATATCGACATGTGGGTACATGGCCCAGCCTTCCTCCCTCTGTGTCCTGGGGTTATGTGCACCCTTGGACACAGGGCTTGTCCTCCCTCTGTGTCCTAGTGTGACGTGCACCCCTGGACGTGGGGCCTCTCCTTCTCTCTGTGTCCTGGTGTGATGTGGACATGTGAACAGAGGGCCCACCCTTCCTCCGTCTATGTCCTGGTGTGATGTGGACGGAGGCCCGTCCTCCGTCTGTGTCCTGGTGTGATGTGGACCCCTGGACATGGGGCCTGTCCTTCCTCTGTCTCCTGGTGTGACATTCACACCTGGACACAGGGCCTGTCCTACCTCTGTCTTCCGATGTGAGGTGGACATGTGGACACAGGGCCCAGCCTTCCTCCCTCTATGTCCTGGTGTGGCGTGGACCCCTGGACATGGGGCCTGTCCTCCCTCTGTGTCCTGGTATGAAGTGGACACCTGGACACGGGGCATGTCTTACCTCTGTGTCCTGGTGTGATGTGGACCCCTGGAAATGTGGCCTTTTCTCCCTCTGTGTCCTGGTGTGATGTGGACCCCTAGACACGGTGCCTGTCCTCCCTCTGTGTCCTGGTGTGATATAGACGTGTGGACACAGGGTGCAGCCTTCCTCCCTCTATGTCATGGTGTGACGAGGACCCCTGGTCTTGGGGCCTGCCCTCCCTCTGTGTCCTGGTGTGATGAGGACCCCTAGACACGGGGCCTGTCCTCCCTCTGAGTCCTGATGTGACGTGGAACCCTGGATATGGGACCTCTCCTCTCTCTTTGTCCTGGTCTGATGTGGACGTGTGGACACAGGGCCGTGCCTTCCTCCCTCTTATTTCCTGGTGTGACGTGGACCCCCACATATGGGGCCTGTCCTCCGTCTGTGTCCTGGTGTGATGTGGACCCCTGGTTCCTGTGGAACCAGTGTCCTGGTGTGACATGGACATGGTTCCTGTCCTCGCTCTGTGTCCTTGTGTCACGTCGACCCCTGTACATGGGGCCTGTCATCCCTCTGTGTCATGGTGTGATGTGGACTCCTGGACACGGGGCGTGTCATACTTCTGTGTGCTGCTGTGACGTGGACCCCTGGACAGGGGGCCTGTCCTCCCTCTGTGTCATGGGGTGATGTGGACCCCTTGACATGGGGCCAGTCCACCCTCTATGTCCTGGTGTGACATGGACAACTGGACATGGGGCCTGTCTGGCCTCTGTGTCTTGGTGTGATGTGGACATATGGACATGGGGCCCAGCCTTCCTCCCTCTATGTCCTGGTGTGACGTGGATGCCTGGACATGGGTCCTATCCTCCATCTGTGTCCTGGTGTGACGTGAACCCCTGGACACGGGGCCTGTCCTCCCTCTGTGTCCTGGTGTGATGTGGAGCACTGGACACGGGGCCTGTTCTCCCTCTGTGTCCTGGTGTGATGGGAAACCCTGGACACGGGACCTGTCTTCTGACTGTGTCCTGGTGTGATGGGAACCCCTGGACACGGGACCTGTCTTCTGACTGTGTCCTGGTGTGATTTGGACGAGTCACACAGGGCCCAGCCTTCCTGCCTCTATATCCTGGTGTCACGTGCACCCCTGGACATGGGGCCTGTCCTCCCTCTGTGTCCTGGTGTGATGTGGATGTGTGGAAACAGGCCCCAGCCTTCCTCTCTCTATGTCCCAGTGTGACGTGGACCCCTGGACATCAGGCACATCCTCTCTCTGTGTCCTCGTGTGATGTGGATATGTGGACACAGGGCCCTGCCTTCCTCCTTCTATATCCTGGTGTGACGTCGACCCGTTGACATGGGGCCTGTCCTCCCTCCATGTCCTGGTGTGATGTGGACCCCTGGAATTTGCGCGTGTCCTCCCTGTATGTCCTGGTGTGACGTGGACACCTGGACATGAAGCCTGGCCTTCCTCTGTGTCCTGGTGTGATGTGGACCCCTGGACACGGCGCTTTTCCTCCCTCTATGTCCTGTTGTGATGTGGAGCCCTGGACTTGGGGCTTGTCCTGCCCCTGTGTCCTGGTGTGATGTGGACCTATGGACATGCGGCCTGTCCTCCCTCTCTGTCCTGGTGTGACGTGGACCCCTGAACACGGGGCCTGTCCTCCCTCTAAGTTCTGGTGTGACGTGGACCCCTGGACATGGGGCCTGTTCTCCCTGTGTGTCTTGGTGTGATGTGGACCCCTGGACACGGGGCCTGTCCTCCCTCTATGTCCTGGTGTGACGTGGACCCATGGACATGGGGCCTGTCCTCCCTCTGAGTCCTGATCTGATGTGGACTTGTGGACACAGGGCCCAGCCATCTTTCCTCTATGGCCTGGTGTGACGGGCAACTCTGGACAAGGGGCCTGTCCTCCCTCTGTGTCCTGGTGTGATGTGGACCCCTGGACACGGGTCCTCTCCTACATATGTGTCCTGTTGTGATCTGGATCCCTGGACACTGGGCCTGTTCTCCCTCTTTGTCCGGGTGTGATGTGTGCCCCTGGACACTGGGCCTGTCCTCCCTCTATGTCGTGGTGTGACGTGGATGCCTGGACATAGGGCCTATCCTCCCTCTGTGTCCTGGTGTGATGTGGATGTGTGGACAAAGGGCCCAGCCTTCATCCCTCTATGTCATGGTGTGACGAGGACCTCTGGACATGGGGCCTGTCCTCCCTCTGTGTCCCAGTATGATGTGGACATGTGGACACAGGGCCCAGCCTTCCTCCTTCTATGTCCTGTTGTGACCTGGACCCCTCCACATGGGGCCTGTCCTTCTGTGTCCTCGTGTTATGTGGACCCCTGGACATGGGGCCTGTCCTCTCTTTTTATCCTGGTGTGACGTGGACCTCTGGACATGGGGCCTGTCCTCCTCTGTGTCCTGGTGTGATGTGGACCCCTGGACACGGTGCCTGTCCTCCCTCCCTGTCCTGGTGTGACGTGGACCCCTGACCATGGGGCCTGTCCTCCCTCAGTGTCCTGGTCTGATTTGGATGTGTGGACACAGGGCCCAGCCTTCATCCATCTCTATCCTGATGTGACGTTAACCCCTCGACATGGAGTCTGTCCTCCCCTCTGTGTCCTGGTGTGATGTGGAAGTGTGGACCTAGGACCCAGCCTTCCTCCGTCTATGTCATGCTGTGACATGGACTCTTAGACACGGGGCCTGTCGTTCCTCTGTGTCCTGGTGTGACATGGACCCCTGGGCACATGGCCTGTCCTCACTCTGTGTCCTGTTGTGATGTGGCAGTGTTTACACGCGGCCCAGCCATCCTCCCACTGTGTCCTGGTGTGATGTGGACCCCTGAACATGGGGTCTCTCCTCCCTCTGTGTCCTGTTGTGATGTGGACCATGGACATGGGGCCTGTACTCCCTCTGTATCCTCGTGTGATGTGGACGTGTGGACACAGGGCCCAGCCTTCCTTCCTCTATGTCCTGGTGTGACGTGGCATCCTGGACACCTGGCCTGTCCTCCGTCTGTGTCCTGGTGTGATGTGGAACCCTGGACAGGGGTCCAGTCCTCCCTCTGTGTCCTCGTGTGATGTTGACCCCTGGACATGGGCATGTCCTTCCTCTGTGTCCTGGTGCGATGTGGACCCCTGGACACGGGGAGTGTCCTTCCTCTGTCTCCTGATGGAACAATCACCCCTGGACACAGGGCCTGTCCTTGCTCTATATCCTGGTGTGACTTGGATGCCTGCACATGGTTCCTGTCCTCCTCCTGTGTCCTGGTGTGATGTGAACGTGTAGACACAGGGCCCAGCCTTCCTCCCTCTATGTCATGGTATGAGAAGGACCTCTGGACATGGGGCCTGTCCTTTCTCTGTGTCCTGATGTGATGTGGACCCCTGATCACGGTGCTTGTTCTCCCTCTGTCTTCTGATGTCATGTGGACACCTGTACAAGGGGCCTTTCGTCTATCTGTGTCCTGGTGTGGTGTGTAACCCTGGACACGGGGCATGTCCTCCCTCTAAGTCCTGATGTGACGTGGACCCCTGGACATGGGGCCTGTCCTCCCTCTGTGTCCTGGTGTGATGTGGACATATGGACACAGTGACCACCCTTCCTCCCTCTCTGTCCTGGTGTGACGTTGACCCCTGGACACGGGGCCTGTCCTCCCTCTGTGTCCTGGTGTGATGTGGACCCCTGGACACAGGGCGTTTTCTCCCTCTGTATCCTGGTATAATGGGAACCCCTGGACACAGGGCCTGTCTTCTGACTGTGTCCTGGTATGATGTGGACGAATGGACACAGGACCCAGCCTTCCTCCATGTCCTGGTGTGATGAGGACACCTGGACATGGGTCCTATCCTCCCTATTTGTCCTGGTGTGATGTGGACCCCTGGACACGCGGCCTTTACTCCCTCTATGTCCTGGTGTCATGTGCACTCCTGGACACGGGGCCTGTCCTCCCTCTGTGTCCTGGTGTGATGTGGACCCCTGGACACGGTGCCTGTCCTTCCTCCGTGTCTTCGTGTGACATGGACACCTGGAACCAGGGCCTGTCTTCTCGCTGTGTCCTGGTGTGATGTGGACGTGTGGACACAATGCCCAGCCTTCGTCGATGTATGTCCTCTTGTGATGTGGACCGTTGGACACGGGGCCTGTCCTCCCTCTGTGTCCTGGTGTGATGTGGACATATGGACACAGGGCCCAGCTTTCTTCCCTCTATATCCTGGTGTGACTTGGAACACTGGACACGGGGCCTGTCTTCTGTCTTTGTCCTCATGTGCTGTGAACCTGTGGTCATCGCACCCAGCCCCTCCTCCTCCTCTGTGTCCTGTGCCGCCGCGTGTGGGCCGGACATTGGGCGGGGACCTCCAGCCGGCTGAGGGATGTCTCGTCCATGCCTTGGAGCTGCCTCTCTTGTGTGAGCCGAGGGTTTTGAAAGGTGCTTGAGTTAAGTGGGCTGGGTGTGGCGCCCTGGAAATGCTCGGACTTCCCTGTTGACAGTGCCCTTGTGTGCTGCAAGGTGCGTTTGCCAACCCCTCCCGATGCCCGGTACGGAAGCTCTTGGTCGGAGCGCTACCTGTGATGCAAAGCCCTCTTCTCCACTGGAACATTCCATCAGCCCGTGATTGGGTTTCAAATACTGAGGACGGGGAGCACCCCCTCCAATGGCAAGGAGGGACACCAGGTGGAGATAAATGTTTATTTTATTTATTTATTTATTTATTTTGATATGGAGTCTTGCTCTGTCACCCAGGCTGGAGGGCAGTGGTGTGATCTCGGCTCACTGCAAACTTTGCCTCCCAAGCTCAAGAGATTCTCCTGCCTCAGATTCCCAAGTATCTGGGATCACAACACCCGCCACCACTCCTAAGTTTTTGTATTTTTAGTAGAGATGAGGTTTCACTATGTTGGCCAGGCTGGTCTCAAACTCCTGACCTCATGTGACCTGCCTGCCTCAGCCTCCCAAAGTGCTGGGATTACAGGTGTCAGCTACTGTGCCCGGCCTGAGCTGGCTTCTTTTAAACCATCACCAATTCCATTCCCCCTCTCCTTCCTTAGAAGCAAAAAGGATACGGACTGGTGTCTCCGAAGGTGGGTCTTACCCCTTTACTAGAGAAAAGAGACAACTTTGAGAGGCCGAGGCAGGCGGATTCCTTGAAATCAGAAGTTCAAGAGCACTATGGCGAACAAGGTAAAACCTTGTCTCTACTAAAAATGTACAAAATGTAGGCCAGGGTTGGTGACTGGTGCCTGTAATCCCAGCTACTCAGGAGGCTGAGGCAGGAGAATTGCTTCAACTCAGGAGGCAGAGGCTGCAGTGAGGTGAGATCGTGCCACTGCACTCCAGCATGGGTGACAGAGAGACTCCGTCTCAAAAATAAATAAATGAAGCTGGGCATGGTGCCTCACGCCTGTAATGCCAGCACTTTGGGATCCCAAGGTCAGGGGTTCAAGACCAGCCTGACCAACATGGTGAAACCACGTCCCTACTAAAAGCATACAAAATCAGCTGAGTGTGTTGGCGGGTGCCTGTAATCCCAGCTACTCGGGAGGCTGTGGCAGGAGAATCGCTTGAGCCCAGGAGGCGGAGGTTGCAGTGAGCCGAGGTGATGGCACTGCACTCCAGCCTGGGTGACAGAGTGAGACTCTGTCTCAACATAAATAACTAAATAGGACAGGCACAGTGGCTCAGTCCTGTAATCCCAGCACTTTGGGAGGGCAAAGTAGGCAAATCACTTTAGATCACGGGTTCAAGACCAGCCTAGCCAACAGGGTGAAACTCCATCTGTACCAGATACATAAAAAATTAGCCAGGCATGGTGGCAGGCGCCTGTAATCTCAGCTGCTGGGGAGCCTGAGGCAGGACGATCACTTGAACCCAGGAGGCAGAGGTTGCACTGAGCCGAGATGGTGCCACTGCACTCCAGCCTGGGAGACACAGCAAAACTCCATCTCAAAAACTAACTAACTAAAATAAAATAAAGCACTGAGCTGGAGTTAGGAAGTCAGGGATGAAGGGCAGAGTCAGGGATGAGGGCTCCTCACCGAGGTCCCAGCTGCACTTGTCCACCTGCTAGTCATTTATGCTCCAAATCCCCATGCTCAAAATCGTAACACAGGCCTTCAAATACCAAAATCACCTCTGATCAGACACACGGCAGGAAACTCACTTGGCTTTGTATGGCATTCTCAAAACGCATGTGAGGAGACACCACTATTCAGCATTAAAATAGATGACCATTTTCCACCGATCAAGTAAGCAGAGATTGAAATACGAGCACTGTGGGAGGCTTAGGCAGGCAGATTGCTTCAGCCCTGGAGTTCCAGACCAGCCTGGGCAGTGTACCCAGCCCCTGTCTCTACACAAAAGATAGAAATTAGCTGGGCATAATGGCGTGCACTTGTAGTACCAGCTACAGCGATGTCACACCTCCTCCTGTACTCCCAGCTACTTGGGAGGCTGAGCGGGGAGGATCACTTGAGCCTGGGAGGTCAAGGCTACGTTGAGTTATGATCACACAACTGCACTCCAGCCTGGGTGACACAGTGACATCTTGTCTGTAAAAAAAAAAAAAAAAAGGAAAATCAAAACTACATTGAGATACCATCTCACGCCAGTTAGAATGGTGATCATTAAAAAATCTGGAGACAACAGATGCTGGAGAGGATGTGGAGAAATAGGAACACTTTTACACCGTTCGTGGGAGTGTAAATTAGTTCAACCATTGTGGAAGACAGTGTGGCGATACCTCAAGGATCTAGAAATAGAAATTCCATTTGACCCAGCAATCCCATTACTGGGTATATATCCAAAGGATTATAAATCGTTCTACTATAAGGACACATGCAAACGAATGTTCATTGCAGCACAGTTTACAATAGCAAAGACCTGGAACCAACCCAAATGCCCATCGATGATAGACCGGACAGGAAAAACGTGGCACATATGCACCATGGAATATTATGCAGCCATCAAAAACGGTGAGTTCGCGTCCTTTGTAGGGACATGGATGAACCTGGAAACCATCATTCTCAGCAAACTGACACAAGAACACGAAATCAAACATCACATGTTCTCACTCATAGACGGGTGTTGAACAAAGGGAACACGTGGACACAGAGAGGGGAGCACTATACACTGGGGTCTGTTGGAGGGGATTGCGGGGACAGTGGGGGGTGGGGAGTTGGAGAGAGAGAGGATGGGGAGAAGTGCCACATATAGGTGAAGGGGAGGAAGGCAGCAAATCACACTGCCACATATGCACCTATGCAACAATGTTGCATGTTTTTCACATGTACCCCAAAACCTAAAATGCAATTAAAAAAAAGAAAAAAAAAGGCCAGGCATGGTGGCTCACACCTGTAATTCCAGCACTTTGGGAGGCCGAGGTAGGCAGATGACATGAGGTCAGGAGTTCGAAACCAGCCTGACCAACATGGTGAAACCCCATCTCTACTGAAAACACAAAAATTATCTGGGTATGGTGGCGGGTGCCTGTAATCCCTGCTTCTCGGGAGGCTGAGGCAGGAGAGTCGCTTGAACCCGGGAGGCCGAGGCTGCAGTGAGGTGAGATCGCACCACTGCACTCCAGCCTGGGCGACGGAGCAAGATCACATCTCAAAAAGAAAAAACCAAGAAACATTTACGGTTCTTGAAATTGCCTCCTGACATATTTTCAGTTTGGCCTAAAGGTTTCTCTGTACACAGTGAACTGTGAGGTAACAGAAAGTGTAAACAGACCAGAACCTACTCTTCTGCCGACCGCTGAGTTTCAGCCAAAGGCAGCCAAATGTTGAAACCGGGTTCAAATAAGGTAAACGCCAAGCTACCACCAATGCCGCTGCTTCTGTGCCTGGCTTCTGCGTCCCTTCCCTCCCTCCCTTTTTTCCTTTCTCCCTTCTTCCTTCTTCTTTTTTCCTTTCACTTCCCTTCCCCTCTTCCCTTCCCTCCCCTCCCATCCCCTCCCTTTCCCTCTCCTCCGTCCCTTCCCGGCTTCTCTTCCCTCCCATCCCCTCCCATTCCCCCTTGCCTTCCCCCTTCCCTCCCCTCCCCTTTCTTCCCCTTCCCCTTTCCCTCCCCTTCTCCTTCCCTTCCCTCTTCTTCTCCCCTTCCCTCCTCTCCCCTTCCCTCCTCTTCCCCCGTTCCCTCCTGTCCTCTTTCCTCCCCTTCCCTCACCTCCCCTCCCTTCCCTCCTTCCCCCTTCCCCTCCCATTCCCTTCCCCCTCCCTTCCGTCCCCTCCCCCCTTCCCTTCCCTCCCCTCTACTCACCTTTCCTTCCACCCTTCCTTCCCTGTTCTCTTTTTTCCTTCCCTGCTTCCCTCCGCTCCCCTCACCCTTCCCTCCCCTCCCCTTTCTTTCCCCCTTCCCCATTCCCTTCTTTCCTTTGCTTTTCCTTCGCTTCTTCCCCTCCCTTCCCTTCCCCCTTCCATTTCTCCCTTCCCCCCTTCCCTCCCCCCTCACCTTCCTTTCTCCCCCCAACTTGCTTTGCTTTCCTGAGATGGAGATTCTCTCTTGTCACCCAGGCTGGAGTGCAGTGGCACAATGTCAACTCACGGCAGCCTCCACCTCCCAGGTTCAAGGAATTCTCCTGCCTCAGCCTACCGAGTAGCTGGAATCATAGGCACGTGCCACCGCACCCAGCTAATTTTTGTATTTTTAGTAGAGACAGGGTTTCGTGATATTGGTCAGTCTGGTCTCGCAGTCCTGACCTCAGGTGATCCGCCTACCGTGGCCTCCCAAAGTGCTGGGTTGACAGGCATGGGCCACCATGCCTGGCCAAGAACAGATTTTAATCAGCAAGAGGGATGAGGATCTAGTGTGCCCTGACCTCACCCTGGATTCTTGCATGGCTGAGTGGGAATTTCGAAGAAGGACGCTTGGCACACTTGGCAAAGAAGGAGTTAAGAGGCAGGCATCTGGGAGACCAAGCCATCAAAGCATGCTGTGCTCCCAGGAGGCCCATCTCAGAGGAGAGGCTTTCAGACATGCCTCAGCTGAAAAACATCTCAAAGGGTTGGAGGGAGGACTCGACTTTAGCACCTTTCTGTAAACGCTCTGGGAGAGGGTGGTGGGGTAGGTGGTGTCTTGGCCTTGGCTGGCACAAACAGTAAATTGTTTTGGAATCTCTCTGGCAAGAACTTCCACGGGGCCTGGGGCCACCCCAGCAGTAAGGCCTGACCTGAAGCTGTTCATGTTGCTTCACGTCCTTTTTTGTTTTTGAGATGGAGTGTCTCTCTTGTTGCCCAGGTGGGAGTGCAGTGATGTGATCTCGGCTCACTGTCACCTCCACTTCCCAGGTTCAAGCAATTCCCCTGCCTCAGCTGGGATGACAGGCACCTGACACCACGCACGGGCAATGTCTGTATTTTTATTCGAGATGGGGTTTCACCATGCTGGCCAGGCTGGTCTGGAACTCCTGACCTCATGATCTGCCTGCTTCAGCCTCCCAAACTGCTGGGATGACAGGTGTGAGCCACTGCACCTGGTGGTTTACGTCTTTTACTGGGGCGCAGGGAGGTGGAGATGAAATGCTCTGTGCTGGTGGAGGCTGAGGTCTGCTCTCAAAGGGACTCGAGGGCACCTGGTGGACATTTAGAGGAGGGCAGAGTGTCGCAGGGACAGCAGAGGGCTCACCACGGATTCCATGAATTCAAGTCTGCCGAGACCAGGATTGCATGCAGTGGCTTCTGGGTGTGTTTGAAGAATCCACCCAGCCGGGCACGGTGGCACGCACCTGTAATCCCAGCACCTTGGGAGGCCGAGAAGGCCGGATCACCTGAGGTCAGGAGTTCGAGACCAGCCTGGCCAACATAGTGAAACCCCGTCTCTACTAAAAATACAAAAATTAGCCAAGAGGTTGCAGTGAGCCGAGATCTTGTCACTGCACTCCAGCCTGGTCAACAGCACAAGACTCTGTCTGGAAAAAAAAATAATAATAAGAATTCACCCTATGGACATCGTCCTCAGACCCAGCAACCCCCGCCGTGACCCCTGTGAGCCCCGAGAATATGAGACAGGTCTCAGTTAATCTAGAAAGTTTTATTTCACCGAGTCATGACACACACCCGTGACCCAGCCTCAGAAGGTCCTGACCACAGGTGCCCAGGGTGGTCGGGGCACATCTCAGTTTTATATGTTCTAGGGAGACAGGAGACATGAATATGCAAGGTGAACATGATTCGGTCAGGAAAAGCGGGACAGCTGGAATAACAGAAGGAAGACTGGAAGCCGGAGGGAGAAACTTTTGAGTTTCTGATGAGCCTTTCCAAAGGAGGCAATCAAATATGCATCTATCTCAGTGAGCAGAGGGTGACTGTGAACAGAACAAGAGGCAGGTTGGCCCTAATCAATTGCCAGCTTGAATTTTATTTCTAGCTTCATGATTTGGGGGTTTGGAAACTTCTTTTTCTTTCATGCTTCCAAAATCTACAGAGCCAGACTTGGTCTCAAAAAATAAAAAACTATCTTCCCAACCTGTGACTGCCGTAAATACCACTGCAGTGCACACTTTGAAAAGGCAAGCTGACGTTATATAATTTCACGTTTAATGATTAAAAACAAAAACGCTGCTGGGCGCGGTGGCTCACGCCTGTAATCCCAGCACTTTGAGTGGCTGAGGTGGGTGGATCACCTGAAGTCAGGAGTTCAAGACCAGCCTGGCCATCATGGTGAAACCCCATCTTTAATAAAGTGAAACATTTTCAACATGCAGAAAGTACAAAATAAAAATAGGCACATAGAAAAACACTATCCCAACACACAGGTGTTAGCAGTTAGCCATATTCCTTTGAATTTTTCTTAAAGTGACAAAAGAAAGACTGCCTTACTGATACAGGTGGGGCCTCCTTCCTACCTCTGCCCCCGTCTGTCCTCACAGGCCACGGCTGCCTTGGAGTCAGCGTTTCTCATGAGAAAGGGACATGCAGGGATTGGTGGCAGTGTCCTGGCCAGTGAGGTGCTGTGGCCAGATGCTCTGTGCCTGCTTCCCTGGGGAGCTAGGCCAAGCAGGGGCAGGCCGAAGGTTCCTGTGCACTGCACCTCTCATACAGCTAACACCGAGCTGCCTGGCAGACCATGGCTGGCACATGCAGGGCCTGCTGTTTAGGGGGTGGGCTCATCTCTGGGCCTGCCTTACACGAGCAAGTAGACATCTTGTGGTGCAATACTCCTGGACCCAAGGGTGCTGGCGGGGAGTGAGGGAGGGAGGCGGAATAAAGCTCCTCGGATCGTCCCTGCCTGTGTGTTTTTTGTGGACCTGCATTAAACTGCATTAAACTGGACATGAGTTCATACTGCGGTCTCCTCCAGGCCTCTCTTCTCTCAGGTGTGACCTGTGGGTGAGATTGCTGGACCATGGGAAGGTGTGTGAGTCACCTTAGTCCTACCTGCTTGCTGCTCCTGGAATTTCCCCGGGGGTGGTGGGGAGCTGGGTCATTACCAACTGAGGGAAATGCCAGCCTGGTACAGAGCGCAACTCTGTCTATGTCTTGGGGTGGTATGTATACACGTGTGTGTGTGTGTGCGCACACACGCACTAAACCTTCATGCTTAGAATACCATCAGACACGCAGAGAAGCTGGGAGAAGGTTGCTGAGTTCCCACACACCCTACACTAGGCTATTCTATTACCTACATCTGCCATTAGCATTGAGTATCTGTCCCAGTTAGTGGACTGATACGGATATCCTCGTATGAACTGAAGTCTCTGCTTTATTAACATTTCCCCTGTTTTTGCCCTAATGTCCTTTTGTGTTCCAGAATCCCACCTGGATGCCACATCACATTCAACTGCCATGTGTTTCCAGGCCCCCATGGCTCTGGCAGTTTCTCAGACTTTCCTCGGTTTTGAGAACCTTGACAGTTTGAGGGGTACTGATCGGGTATTTTCTAGAGTCTCCCCGGATTGGAACGTGTTTGGGGTTGTGGGTTTGGGGAGGAGATCACAGAGGCAAATGCCCTCCGCTCACATCATACCACGGGCAAGCAAGTCTTACCTCGGACTGCTGGGACAAAATACCACAGACTGGGAGGCTCATAAACCAGTTATTCCTCAGAGTTTTGGAGGCTGGAAGGTCAAGACCGAGGACACGCTGTCTCAGCTGGTGCCGACCAGCTGTGTCCTCACAGGGTGGAGGGGTGAGGGGCCTGCTGGGGTCTCCTTTACAAGGCCACTCATCCTCATACCACTAAGAAGAGCTACACCCTCATGACTGAATCACCTTCCAGCCTTCCAAAGTCCTCACCTCCTAAATCAGCACCTTGGGTGTTAGGGCTGCATATGTGAATTGGGGGGGCCACGAACACTGGGACAGTGGCAGGGGCGAGCTATCCACATGATTGATGGCTGACGTTGGATTTGGTCCTCAGGATGAGGTTGCGTTTGCGTCTTGTTTCTGCCTATAAGCTGCCCCACCCCGTTCCAATGTTATATTCCTTGGAAGGAAATCACATGTGTAGCCAGCACTTGAGGGGTGGGGGGTTATGCTCCATTTCCTTGAGGTAGCATATCTATGTAAATTATTTAGAATTTAGGGACATGGGAGCCTTGCCTATTGTTCTTCATTTATTCAACAGTTTATTTACATCGGTGTGGACTCATGCATGTTTATTTTGTACTTTGGGTTATAATCCACTACTACATTATTTATTACAGTTTGCTGAATTGGTTCCACTCTGGCCACAGGGAGCTTTCAGTTGGCTTCTGTGCCCCTGGGACACAGCCTGTCATCGGGATTTGTGGGGCACGTCCTTACTTTCCAGCACAAGGAGATGCTCCAGCCTCATCTAGCCTATTTCCTGCCCCAGCCCAAGGCGCAGCCATTTCTCCCTGGAGCTCTGGCTCCTTTAGAGTTGAAGAACAGCAGAAACCAAGATCAGGGTGCTAGGTGTGCTCACGGCTACTGGGGAGTCATTGCTTCTCGACCCTCTCAGCCGACAGATCAAGGAAATGGCTGTGCATCAAAGAAGTCGCGTATGGATGCATGTAAACATATCTATGTGTATCCATGTACATTTGCATTAAACTAGACCTGAGTTCCTACCAACATCTCCTCCACTAACCCATGCCC
Organism: Aotus nancymaae; assembly: GCF_030222135.1. Taxonomy (NCBI): domain Eukaryota; kingdom Metazoa; phylum Chordata; class Mammalia; order Primates; family Aotidae; genus Aotus; species Aotus nancymaae. Next base: position 4,107,660 of record NW_026988490.1, on the reverse strand, counting down.
ACATGGATCCTTCCAGCCTCCTCCTCTTGCTTATCTGTGAACTTCCTCTCTAGCACTGAGAAAAAGGCTCCCACCATCAGCGTCCACTCACTTAACTGTGCGATTCCAGAATATACAAATAGGGGCTTCCTATTTGTTAAGCCACATTCCTGCCGGAAGCAACTCTTCTCCAGTTTCTTTTGAGGGACTTCTTTCACTTAGTGCTATGCATGTAGGATGTATCCATGTCTTTGTGCAGCTTGATAACTATTCTGTTTATTGCTGAATCATATTCCATCACATGAAGTGTTCGTTTCTTTAGCCACTCACCTACTAAAGGGCATCTTCGTCGCTTCCAGTTTTGGGTGAGTGTAAATAAAGCTGCTCACAACATCTGGATGCAGTTTTTTTGTATGGACATACATTTTCACATCAGTTGGGTAAATAGCCATGGCATGATTGCTGGATACTAGGTGAGACCATGCCTAGCTTTGTAAGAAGTCTCTACACTGTTCACTGTGGCTGCAGGAACAACCTCCTCTTCCCTCACTTGGTCACATGCACGAACAGGAGAAAGGGTTGTTCTGTGCAGTCACGACAAATTGTGTCTCTGAAGGGGAGGGAATCAGGTCTCAGGCCCTTGTCAGAGAAGTTTATGGCCACAGCACTAATGCTGCTGGTGGGGATTTGGTTGTAGAAGATGGTTGGAGCGATTGCATGACCTTTGGTTGAGATCTTCATTTACAATTACAGAAACCACGCCTACCTCCCGCGTTTAAAGGATGCTAGCCAATGGCTGTCACATGATCCAGAGCTGGCCATGTGTAGCGTGTGTCCTAGGGGAAGGAGGGCGACTTGGGTCCCTCACCCTCTGCAGGAAGGAGGGTGGCCTGGGTCCTTTACCTTCTGCGGGAAGGAGGGCAGCCTGGTTCCTTACCCTCTGTGGGAAGGAGGGCAGCCTGGGTCCCTCGCCCTCTGTGGGAAGGAGGGTGGCTTGGGTCCCTCACACTCTGTGGGAAGGAGTGCGGCCTGGGTCTACCCTCTGTAGGCCAGCTGTACCTGGCCCTCCATGGTGAGGATTCTCAGGGTGCAAACAGCAGAGCAAACAGTGCAAGACCAGCCTCCAAGCCAGGTCACTCTGGAGGTCCTGGTAGTGCCGAAGAGAAGTGTGGTTGGCAGAGTTTCAGGGTGGCCTCCAAGTTCCCCTCCTAACTCTGCGGTATAATCCTTTCCCTCGAGTGTGGATGATGGATAGGTTCTGTTCTGTGGCAAATGGTGTGGGAGTCACTCCCATGACTATAAAATGTTACTTAAGATTCCTCCGTGGTGCAAAGAGGGAGCCTTCCCAGCTGGCATGGAGGGAAGGAGGGACCCTGGTTGCTAATTGTCTTTGGAGGTGTCCTGGGGGACCTCAGTCCTACAAACCCAGTAACTGACTTCCACAAACACTCTCGAGTGAGCCTGAAAGCAGACCTGGAGTACAGATGAGAGGACAGCCTGACAGCAGGATGCAGCCTGTGAGACCCGGGCAGGGCACCCACCTCCCCTCTGCATAGAGCTCTGATCCATGGTCTCGCTGCTTTCGGCCGTGGGGTCCCCGGGAATCTGGAGGGGCCATGGGGCCGAGGGTGCGGCCTGTGGGCGGACGGAGGCCGAAGCTGCCCGGGAGAGGACGAGGAGGAGCCGGAAGACGCGGATGAGGACGCAGAGGAGGATCTGCTGCAGCGGGAGCCTCTGCTGCCGGCGGGGACCCAGCGCTTGTGTCTGGTCCACCCCGATGTCAAGTGGGGCCCTGGGAAGCTGCACATGAAGTGAGGTGAACACAGCGGGGGTTGCAGGGGAGAAACAGGAGCTGGCACTCTGCGGGAGGGCCCCTGCAGGGAGGGTCTCATTGGTGGAGACTCAGGGGCTGGGCGCTGAGGGGACAATCTCATAGGTGGAGATTCAGGGGCGGGGCTCTGATGGAAGACACTCAGGTGGAGACGCAGGGGCGGGGGCTCTGAGGGGAAGATCACAAGTGGTGTAGTGGGCGAGGCTTCAAGGGGCGATGCTCTGAGGAGAGGATCTGATGGGTGGAGATGCAAGAGCATGGCTCTGAAGGGGCGGGGCTCTGAGGGGAGGATTTCGTAGGTGGAGGTGCATGGGCGGGGCTTTGGGGAGAGGAGCCTATGGGGTGAAAAGGGCTGGGGCGGAGCTTATGGGGAGAAGCCCCTGGGGTGAGGTGGGGTGGGGTGGGGTGGGCCGGGCCAGGCCGGGCCGTGTCTTGGTGATGAGACCCCGTTTTTCTTGCCCTGGGTTCAAGGTAGGCACAGTGTTTTTGGGGTCAGGGAAGGGAGGGTGTCTAGCAGACCATCTCTGTCCAGTCCCCTGCCCCACTCCCCAGGAGGAAATCCAAATCCCTAAGTCACTGCAGGTGCCAGAGTCTCAAGACTGTTGACATCTCCCTTGGAAGCCCCTGTAGCCGAAGAGCGGTTCTCCTTCAAGGGTGTTTTCCAAAATGGGCAACTCTTGGGACAGTGGAAGCCCCAAACTGCTCAGAACGGCACCCAGACCTCCTGCATTTCCTCCTCCTAACCCTGCCTGTGGTTCCTGAGTTATCCCTGAGCACCCCTAGCTCCCTAGTTCCCTGCTGTGTCCACCTGGACCCCAAATCCTATATAAGGCAGGTTGGGGAGTCCTCATGTCCCATGGTGGCTCCAGCATCCTTCCCTGGCCAGATTCCTACTTAGAGGCCCTACGGTCAAGGCCAGGAGAAGGACACGCCGGGCAGGTGTGGTTGGGGCCCTGGATCTACCCCAAAAGGAAGTGTCCCTCAAGGTGGCCCTTGTGTCCCCAGAGCTGAGTGACAGGTAGCAAAGGCCACAGTACTGGTGCACATTCTGGACGGCTGGTCCATGGTGCAGACGATGGTCGTGTCCACCAGAACGCCAGAGAAGAAGCTTGTCTTTGGCAGAGGGAACTTTGAGCACCTGACAGGTGAGTCCGTCCACACCTGCTCCCTCCCCAAACCTCCTTTCCCATCTGTTGCTCCCGAGAACATTCAACCCAGACGCGTGGAAGGACAGGGGTCTCGCTGGGCCAGAGGGGAAGCGGGCCCATGAGTGGGTGGTCCAGGTGAGCTGGGAGCCCACATAAATAGGAGCTGGAGGGATGGGAGGCTGGACCTGTGTCCCTCCTCCATGCACTCTCTTAGCGTGGGGTCCTGTGTGGGGGCCCTTGTGCTTCCAAGTTTTTGACCACCCGGCTTACAGTGCAGAGTGGGTAAGACCCTACTAACTGCTACTACTACTGCTAACTAACTTACTAACTAGTCGAGGTGGGAGTCTGCTTCCGTGCCTGACTCAGAGGCATCTCATCGGGGCTGGGATGTGTTCACCATGTTTCTGTGTGTGTCTGGCCCACCATGTGTTCACCGTGTATGTGTGTCCCCACTGCGATGTGTCCACCGGGACTCTGTGTCTGTCCCTGTCACGATGTTTTCACTCTGTGTGTGTGTGTGTGTGCGTGCGTGTGTATACATGTGTCTATCCCTGTCGGGATGTGTTCACCGTGTGTGTGTGTGTGTCCCCACAGGGAGGTGTTCACCATGTGTGTGTGTCCTCACTGCAATGTGTCCTCCGTGTGTGTGTGTCTCCCAACAGGGATGTGTTCTCCATGTGTGTGTGTCTGTCTCCCCACAGGGAGGTGTTCACCATGTGTGTGTGCCCCCACTGCAATGTGTCCTCCGTGTGTGTGTCTCCCCACAGGGATGTGTTCACCCTGTGTGTGTGTGTGTGCGCATCCCCACTGCAATGTGTCCACAGTGTGTGTGGGGGGGGTGTCTCCCCCACGGGGATGTGTTCACTGTGTGAGTGTGTGTGTCCCAACTGGGATGTGTTCACCTTGTGTGTGTGTCCCCACTGGGATGTGTTCACCATGTGTCTCTGTCCATGTCACAATGTGTTCACTGTGTGAGGGGTGTGTGGGTGTCCCCACTGGGATATGTTCCCCATGTATGTGTGTGTGTCCCAACTGGAATGTGTTCCCCGTGTGTGTGTGTGTCTCCACACTGGGATGTGTTCACCATGTTTTTGTGTCTGCCCATGTCACGATGTGTTCACTGTGTGTGTGTGTCCCAACTGCGATGTGTTCCCCGTGTGTGTGTATGTGTGTGTCTCCACTGGGATGCATTTACCATGCGTGCGTGTGTGTGAGATGTGTGTGTCCTTGTTGGGATGTGTTTACCTTGTGTGTGTGTCTCCGCCAGGATGTGTTCACCGTGTACACGTCTGTGTACATGAAACACACACCCCTAGAGACATCCCTCCAATGCTGATTTCCTGGATCCTGGGTCTGGTGCTCAGGTCAGGGATGTCTGTGAACCGTGCCCTCCACGGCGCACCCCACAAAGGGCCTCGTGGCTCATCCCGCAGTCCACAGGTCTGGACGGATGGCCACTGACGAGACCCCCTTTCCTTTAGAGAGGATATGACAATCTCCGGACATCACATGCATCTTCTTGAATGTGGAGAGGATGGCTGCCCCAACCAAGATATCCCAGAATGTGGCTTTGCTTTGTTTGCTCCCACGCTCCACGCGGTGAACGAGTGGATGCTAGCGCGTCCCGCCAGGCAGGGGCCAGATGGGGTGATAGTGGCTTGAAGGCGTGATGGAATGTCCTCCTCCCTGTGAGGCTGGCCACTAGGGCCTGGCCTTCCCCTCTGGCTTCTCATTTGCCCTCTCCTTTTCTTTTCTTTTCTTTTTTTTTTGACAGAATCTGACTCTGTCACTCAAGCTGGAGGGCAGTGTCACCATGATCTCGGCCCACTGCAACCTCTACCTCCCAGGTTCAAGCAATTCAGCTGCCTCAGCCTCCTGAGTAGTTGGGATGACAGGTGCCCACCAACACACCCAGCTAATTTTTGTATTTTTAGTAGAGACAGGTTTTCAGTATTTTGGCCAGGCTGGTCTCGAAGTCCTGACCTCAGGTGATCCACCTGCCTTGGCCTCCCAAAGTGCTGGGGTTGCAGGTGTGAGTCGCCAGGCCCAGCTCACTCTCTCCTTCTCTAGAAAGAACTGGAAGCCGCCTCGGGCGTGGAGGTGTTTGACTGCTTTAACATCATCCTGCACATTTTCCGCTGCAACGCCTGCATGAAGGAGGCCTGGCTGCAGATGGCCCTGGCAGAGATCCCACTCCTCAGGTACCTCGGGACGCCCAGGCCAACCATCACGCCCACCCCGCAACCCCTCCATTCTGTACTCACGTGTTTGGTGGTTCTGGGGGTATATGAGAGTAAGAAAAGCACTGTGGGAGCACTCTCTCCCCACCCCACCCCACTCCCCACTAGGTAGGTCCCCTCGGCCTGGGATACTCCTCACTCACAATGCATGAGCTACACACCCAGTGGGACCCCAACACCAGCTCCTCCCTTCTGCCCAGAGGCCCCACTAATTCACAGGTTCTGGGCTTTAGGATGTGGACCGATCTTTCTGGGGGCTACTGTTGACAATCCACTACAGTTGTATCCACTTCTCTCTGGAGGCTCCTTCCTGCCTCTCCCAGCTCCTGGGGGCGCCAGGTGTCCCTGGCTTGCGGCCACATCACTCCAGTGTCCGCCTCCAAATCCACGTAGGCTCCTCCTCTTTGTCTGAGTCTCCCCTTCTGTCTCCTAGAAGGACATTTGTCATTGGATTTAAGACTTTCCCTAATCCAGCGTGACCTCATCTCAAGATCCTTAACTAATTTCATTTGCAGAGACCTTATTTCTAAATAACGTCCCATTCACAGGTCCTGGGGAACAAGACATAAACATCTATTTGGGGCATCACTATTTAACCCAGTAAAATGGAATCATCCAGTTACCTCCAGAAGCTCTCGGGGAGGATCCTTCCTGCCTCTCCCAGCTCCTGGGGGTGCCAGGTGTCCCTGGCTTGTGGCCACATCACGCCAGTCTCTGCCTCCGTCTCCACGTGGACTTCTCCTCTGTGTCTGTCTACAATTTTTTTTTTTGAGACAGAGTCTTGCCCAGTCACCCAGGCTGCAGTGCAGTGGCTGGATGTCAGCTCAGCACAACCTCCACCTCCCAGATTCAAGCGATTCTCCTGCCTCAGCCTCCCAGGTAGCTGGAACTACACGTGCCCACAACCAAGCCCAGCTAGTTTTTTTATATTTTAGTAGAGACGAGGTTTCACCATGTTGGCCAGGATATTTTGATCTCCTTGGCCAGGATGGTTTGATCTCCTGACCTCATGATCCACCTGCCTTGGCCTCCCAAGGTGCTGGGATTACAGGTGCGTGCCACTGCGCCCGGCCCTCCCCTTCTGTCTCCTAGAAGGACACCTGTCATTGGATTTAAGACTTACCCTAATCCAGGGTGACCTCATCTCAAGATCCTTAACTAATTACATTTGCAGACACCTTATTTCTAAATAACGTCCCATTCACAGGTCGTGCGAAAAAAGACATAAACCTCTATTTTGGGCATCACTATTTAACCCATTAAAATGGAATCATCCAGTTCCCTCCAGAAGCTCTCGGGGAGGACCCTTCCTGCTTCTCCCAGCTTCTGGGGTCTCCAGGTGTCCTGGGCTTGCGGCCTCCTTCACCTTCACCTCGACCTCTGCTGGGAGGGAGAGAGCTTCCCTGCAGAGTGAACCCCTCCTGTTCCCATGCCAGGTCGAACCTGAAAAGGAACATTGACCCCCTTCACTGAGGAGGATCCAGCTCCCGCTACATCATGGGGTCAGGTCACTCTGGCTGGGTGCAGCACCCCAGGACATCCTGAGAACGTGGTTGTCAGCAGCTGCCCTGAAGGATTCCAACAGGGTGGGGGCCGGCTGGGGGCTCCGTCTCCTTGTTATGTCTGTGGAGACAGGAGATAGTGGTGGTTCTGTGAGGTATTGCTGACATAAGTAGCCACAAAGTGTGGATTGAAACAGCAGGAATCTGTGCACACCCATCCTGGAGACCAAAAGCCTCCAGAGGCTCCTTCTGCCTCTCCCAGCTCCTGGGGGTGCCAGGTATCCCTGGCTTGTGGCCACATCACTCCAGCCTCTACCTTTTAAGAAGGACATGGATCTTTGCATTCAGGCCCAACCCTAACCTAGGATGATGTCTTGAGTTCGTACAAAGAGGGTATTTACAAATCAGGTCCCATTCCCAGGTTCTGGGACTTAGGATGCCAAAGGAGCCCCATTGAGCCCCCTCATAATGACATCCTGGCTGTGCCCCACTTAGAAGCCTCCGTAGTGCTCAAGACTTTTTCTTTTTGAGATGCAGTCTGGCTCTGGCCCAGGCTGGAGTGCAGTGGCACGATCTCAGCTCACTGAAACCTCCACCTCTCGGGTTCAAGCGATTCTCCCGCCTCAGTCTCCCGCATAGCGGGGATTACAGGCGCCCACCACACCCGGCTAATTTTTGTATTTTTAGTAAAGATGGGGTTTCACCATATTGGCCAGGCTGCTCTCAAACTCCTGTCCTCATGATCCGCCCACCTCGGCCTCCCAAAGTGCCAGATGACAGGTGTGAGCCACCGCGCCCGGCTGAGCGCAGCCCTTTCTCAGGGAAAGGGAGTGTTGGGGCCACTGCCGGGAACGCGGCAGGGCCCCTAAATGCTGCAGCAGGAGGAGCAGCCCCTGTAGACCCTCAGTGGCACCTCCCGCTCCCACGCCTTTCCCGGCCTGGCTCACCGCCCTGTCTGGTGTGTTTTTAGGAGAATCGTTCATGCAGGTGCAGCAGCGTCTCCTGAAAGAGAAGGAGGCCAAGATGAGGAAGGCCCTGGACGGGCTTCAGAAGAAGAGGCACCTGCTGTGGCGGCAGCGTGCAAGACGTGAGTTCCCCATGGTCTCCGTGATGGGGTACACCAACTGCAGTGAGCATGCACCCAGGGGAGGGGGTCCCATGGTCTCTTGATGGGGTACACCAGCTGAAGTGACCATGTGCCCAGGGAAGGGGTTCCATGGTCTCTGTGTGGGGTTCACCAGCTGTGGTGAGGACTTGCACGGGGAGGGGCTCCCCGTGGTGCATACACCAGCTGTGGTGAGGACTCACCCAGGGAAAGGGGGTCCCGTGGTCTGCATGGTGGGTACAGCAGCTGTGGTGACAATGCCATGTACCCCATCCTCCCATCCACAGCACCACCACCCCATCCACACACCCACGCTTCTACACCACCACCTCCCTCCATCTACACCATCTTCCCATCCACACCATCTCATGTTCACCTGTCTACACCACCAGCTCCCCTGTGTCTACACAGTGGCCCTGCTGCATCCGGCCTGAGAGCAGCCGCAGTGGCTTAGTCCTGCATGTCGTGTGTGGCCCAGGGGTGCCTGGGGAGCTCAGGGACCTGGCACCCGGGGTGCCGCTGCCCAAGAGGGTGCTGTGGTCTCCACTCTGAGGACCCAGGTGTGGCTCCGCCTGAGCCCCTGATCTCCATGCCCTCCGAGGGAAGACCATGCTGATGAAGGCACTGACGGGAGACACTGACTTGCAGCTGCGGGACGAGCTGTTTGCCACGCTAGACGTTACAGCCCACGTGGGGACGCTGCCCTCACGCCTGACTGTCCTATACGTGGATGCCGTCGGGTTCTTGTCCCAGCTGCCACATGGCCTCATCGAGTCCTTCTCTGCCACCCTGGAAGATGTGACCCACTCGGTGAGTCAGGGCTGCGGGTGGCTGTGGACACCCACTGAGACAGAGGCTGAGGTCTCAGAAACCCACTCAGACCACGGGCCGGGGTCTTGGACACCCACTGAGACGGGCTGGGGTCTCAGACACCCACTCAGACCAGGGGCCAGGGTCTCAGACCTCACTCGGACCAGGGGCTGGGGTCTCGCACACCCACTCAGACCAGGGGCCGGGGTCTCGGACACCCACTGAGAGAGCCCAGGGTCTCAGACCCCACTTGGACCAAGGACCAGCCCTCGGACGCCCACTCAGCCCACTGGCCAGGTTCTCAGACACCCACTGAGACCAGGGACCATCTCTGAGACACCCCATCAGCCAAGGGGCCAAGCCCTCGGACGCCCACTCAGACCAGGGGCCAGGCTCTGGGACACCCGCACCACTCGGGGCAGAATAACAACTGAATCCTCAGCCTCAGACTTAGTGTCCCGCAAGCATCCCTTGACCCTGGGGCCGAGGCTGAGCAGTGGCCCCAGTGTCACCCACACTCAGCCACCGTGATGAGCCCATATACACAGGACCGGGAGCAGCAGCTCACGCCTGTCATCCCAGCACTTTGGGAGGCCGAGGCGGGTGGATCATTTGAGGTCAGGGGTTCGAGACCAGCCTGGTCAACATGGTGAAACCTTGTCTCTGCTAAAAATACAAAAATTGGCCGGGCATGGTGGCAGGTGCCTGTAATACCACCTACTGGGGAGGCTGAGGCAGGAGAATCACTTGAACCCAGGAAGCGGAGGTTGCAGTGAGCTGAGATCGTGCCGTCACACTCCAGCCTGGGGGACAAGAGCGAAACTCTGTCTCAAGAAAAAAGTAAAACGATTTCACAGTGGGATGAAGCCACCCAAAGCATTGAATGAGGAAGCAGTGGCTGGCAGGTGGCAGTTGAGTGGTCATTTGTGGCACCACCTTGTTTGTGGGTCTGGGGGTGCAGACTTGTCACCTGTGCTGCGGGAGGCGAGGTATGTGGAGTTGGGTGGGGCTCCGTCCAGTGTAAACCCAGCACCCCCATCCTGGGGTGTCCGAGGGCCTGTACATGGGGGTAGCTCCCACCCCCACCCTGGCCTTGGGAACTCGTGGGAACCCCTCTCCCGGGCCTGCCTGCAAGCTTGGTGGGGTTAGGGCTCTGACTGCATGCCCGGCCCTTGTAGGATCTGATCCTGCACATGAGGGACGTCAGCCACCCCAAGGCGGAGCTCCAGAAAGCCAGCGTCGTGTCCATGCTGCACAGGCTGCGGCTGCCCACCCCGCTCCTGGACTCCATGCTGCAGGTTCACAACAAGGTGGACCCGGTGCCCGGGTGAGTCCGGCCCTGGCACCCACACTCGTCTCACGCCTTCCCCTGCAGGCGCTGGAGACCCTGCCCTCGTGTGAACTGCTGACCGCTGGCACACAGGTTGACGCAGGGAGAATGGTTGAACCCAGGAGGCAGAGGTTGCTGCCCCAGCCCGTGTCTCGTGGGCAGCTCACTCCTGGTGACCCTGCTTTCCACAAACATCTCCTTTCCCTGCATGTGCTCAAGCCACATGGGGAGATGCCCCCTCTCCTCATCTGAACCTCAGCAGTGACACTCAGGACAGCAGGAGCTTCCCCAGGCTGTGCCCCACGGGTGGCTGACTCTGGGACCCCTGCTTTCTGCCGGCCTGTGGCCCTGAGGCTGAGCGGACTCTGTGGCCTCCCCACCCTTGCAGCTACCACCCCACGGAACCGAACGTCGTGCCCATGTCTGCCCTGCTGGGGCACGGACTCCAGGAGCTGAAGGCTGAGCTCGATGCAGCAGTGTTGAAGGCCATGGGGAGACAGGTCCTCCCCCTCCGTGTCCGGCTGGCCGGGGGCCCAGCTCAGGTGAGCGGCAGCCTCCTGGCGTGGGAGAGGGGATGGTGTTCTGGTGACCTGTCTCTGGCTCAGAAAGGACTCCTTTAGGGTGCAGAAGGACCTGTGGAGTCCCCAAAAGCTTTACGATGCAGAGACAAGGTGAGAAATTTCTGAATGAGTTGGCAGCAAATGTGTACTGTGGAGTCAGTGTGCATACAACAGGTGCCTAATCTGTACTCACCGACGCTCAAACGCTATAGGACTCCCTACCAATAAGAAAGCAGGCTACAGCTGGATACGGTGGCTTACGCCTGTCATCCCAAGACTTTGGAACCCCGACGTGGGCAGAAAACCTGAGGTCAGGAGTTCGAGACCAGCCTGGCCAACACAGTGAAACCCCATCTCTACTAACAATATAAAAATTTGCCAGGCGTGGTGGTGCATGCGTGTAATCCCAGCTACTCTGGAGGCTGAGGCAGGAGAGTCACTTGAACCTGGGAGGCGGAGGTTGTAATGAGCTGAGGTCACAGAACTGCACTCCAGCCTGAACGACAGAAAGCTCTGATCAATGAATGCTTTGGGGTAAGATTTTTTTTTTTTTTTTTTTTTTTTTTTTGAGGTGGAGTCTCACTTTGTTGTCCAGGCTGGAGTGCAGTGACCGATCTCAGCTCACTGCAACCTCCACCTCCGGGGTTCAAGTGATTCTCCAGCTGGACACAGAAGCTGACACCTGTAACCCCGAGAATTAGGGAGGCCGAGGCAGGAGGATCACCTGAGATCAGGACTTTGAAGCCAGCCTGGGCAACAGAGTGGGATCCTCATCTCTACAAAAAATAAAAAATTACATCACACGCAATGGCTGACGCCTGTAATCCAACATTTTGAGAGGCCGAGGCAGGTGGATCGCTTGAGGTCAGGTGTTCGAGACCAGCCTGGCCAACATGGTGAAACTCCATCTCCATGACAAATACAAAAATCAGCCAGGCCTGGTGGTGGGCGTCTTTAATCCCAGCTACTCAGGAGGCTGACCCAGGAGAATGGCTGGAACCTGGGAGGTGGAGGTAACAGTGAGCTGAGATTGAGTCATTGCATTCCAGCCTGGGCAACAGAGCAAGACCCTATGTCCAAAAAAAAAAAAAAAACCAGGAGGAAAGATAGAAAGCTGGCCAGGGGCTGTGGCTCACGGGCACAGTGACTCACACATATAATCCCAACATTTTGAGAGGCCGAGGCAGGTGGATCGATTGAGCTCAGGAGTTTGAGACCAGCCTGGGCAATATCGTGAAACCTCTTTACTAAAATACAAAAGATTAGCCATCTGTGGTGGTTCGTGCCTGTAGTCCCAGCTACTCAGAAGGCTGAGGCGGGAGAATCGCTTGAGTCCTGGAGGTGGAGGTTGCAGTGAGCCGAGATCGCGCCACTGCGCTCCAGCCTGGGGCAAGACTGTCTCAAAAAAACAAAAACAGCTCTGATCAATGAATGGTTTGCGGTAAGCTTTTTTTTTTATTTTGTAATTTTATCATAGTGAGAAAATAAACTAGCATCCACATACACACACATTCATGATACACCTAACTTTTTCTTAATTTTTTTTTTAGAGAGAGTCTTGCTCTGTCACCCAGGCTGCAGTGCAGTGGTGCAATCTCAGCTCACTGCAACCTCTGCCTCCCAAGTAGCTGAGATTACAGGTGCCTGCCACCATGCCTGGCTAATTTTTCTATTTTTAGTAGAGACGGTGTTTCACCATGTTGGCCAGGATGGTCTCGCACTCCCGACCTCATGATCCTACCACCTCGGCCTCCCAGAGTGCTGGGATTTTTTTTTTTTTTCAAGACAGAGTCTTGCTCTGTCGCCCAGGCTGGCGTGCAGTGGCGCAATCTCAGCTCACTGCAACCTCTGCCTCCTGGGTTCAAGCGATTCTTCTGCCTCAGCCTCCCGAGTAGCTGGGAATACAGGCATCCACCACCATGCACAGCTAATTTTTTTGTATTTTTAGTACAGATGGGGTTTCACCATGTTGGCCAGGATGGTCTTGATCTCTTGACCTCTTGATCCACCTGCCTCAGCCTCCCAAAGTGCTGAGATTACAGGCGTGAGCCACCACACCTGGCTCAAGTGTTGGGATTATAGGGATGAGCCACCATGCTTGGCTCTCTTTTTTTGTTTTTTTTTTTTTGGTGGGGAGGGCAGAGTCTGGCTCTGTCACCCAGGCTGGAGTGCAGTGGTGCGATCTCAGCTCACTGCAACCTCTGCCTCTGGGGTTTGAACAATTCAATTCTCCTGCCTCAGCCTCCCGAGGAGCTGGGATAACAGGTGCCCACCACCACCCCCATCTAATTTTTGTATTTATACTAAAGATGGGGTTTCACCATGTTGGCCAGGCTGGTCTGGAACTCCTGACCTCAGGTGATCCGCCTGCCTCGGCCTCCCAAAGTGCTGGGATTACAGGCATGAGCCACCATGCCCAGCCTCATACCTTAATTTTTTTAAAAAACTGTATGACCCAAAGAAGATGCCCAATGAATTAACTTTTTTTTTTTTCACAGAGTCTCGCTCTGTCTCCCAGGCTGGAGTGTGGTGGTACGATCTCGGCTCACTGTAAGCTGCACCTACTGGGTTCAAGCAATTGTCTGCCTCAGCCTCCCCAGTAGCTGGGATTACAGGCACCCACCACCATGCCCAGCTAATTTTTGTTATGTTCAGTAGAGACGGGTTTCACCATGTTGGCCAGGCTGGTCTTGAATTCTGGACCTGATGATCCACCCACCTCGGCCTCCCAAAGTGCTGGGATTACAAGCATGAGCCACAACGCCTAGATTTTTTTTTTTTTTTTTAAAAGACAGAGTCTCATTCTGTCATTCAGGCTGGAGTGCAGTGGTGCAATCTCAGCTCACCGTAACCTCCGCCTCCCGGGTTCAAGTGATTCTCCTGCCTCTGCCTCCCAAGTAGCTGGGATTACAAGTGCCTGCCACCATGCCCAGCTCATTCTTTTGTATTTTTAGTAAAGATGCGGTTTCATCATGCTGGCCAGGCTGGCCTCGAACTCCTGACCTCATGATCCACCCGTCTCAGCCTCCCAAAGTGCTGGGATTACAAGGATGAGCCACTGCGACCGGCCTGAATGAACATTTTCTAAAGATGCCTCCCATGTCCTGTCATGAAAACCAAATATTCCTTGGCTGCATATGTGGTAATAAAATTCATACACACATTGGACTTTAATCTCGTTCATTTATTTAAATGATCATTATGAAATCCATGATTGTGTGGAAGAGCTGCTGAGACAGACCCCAGCGTTTTAGGATAGGGATTCGGAGCCGATGGAAGTCGGGGAAATTGCCTGTAACTTCATTCATCTCTGTGCAGCCTAGTCATGGGGTGAGGTAGCCGTGGGTACAGTTGATGAGTGCGTCTTTCTTTGTGTGTGTTTTTATTTTTTTAAAGGAGTTTTACTCTTGTTGCCCAGGCTGGAGTCCAGTGATGCAATCTCAGCTCACCACAACCTCCGCCTCCCGGGTTCAAGTGATTCTCCTGCCTCAGCCTCCCAAGTAGCTGGGATTACAGGCACCTGCCACCACACCCAACTAATTTTTTTGTATGTTTAGTAGAGATGGGGTTTCTCCACGTTGGTCAGGCTGATCTCAAACTCCCAATCTCAGGTGATCCACCCGCCTCGGCCTCCGAAAGTGCTGGGATGACAGGTATGAGCCGCCACAAGTGTATCTTTCTAGATTTTGGACACCATTTCTCCATGGCGACCAGGTAGCAAAAACAGAAGCGAGATTTCTTTTGGAAAATGAATCATGAGGTCCCAAAGAGAACCTATTCCAACGTGGGCTAAATCACCATTGTGAAGACCATCCTGAGAAGCTCTGATGTCTGTGGTTATACTGTGAAAGAAATGCCACACTTCCCCGGGAAGCAGGAATAAAAATGGCAGCAGGTACCCATTGACTGCCCGAGACCTTGAGCCACCAACTCTGACAGGCGACAGGTAGAAAATGAGGTCTGGGCAGGATGCAGAAGCTCACGCCCATCATCCCAGCACTTTGGGAGACTGAGGCGAGCAGATCACTTGACGTCAGGAGTTCGAGACCAGCCCGGCCAACGTAGTGAAACCCCGTCTCTATTAAAAATTTTAAAAATTAGCTGTGCAGCGGCAGATGCCTGCAATCCCAGCTACTCCAGAGGCCGAGGCAAGAGAATTGCTAGAACCTGGGAGGTGGACGTTGCAGTTAGCTGAGATCATGCCACGGCACTCCAGCCTGGGTAACAAGAGTGAAATTCCATCTCAAAACATAAATAAAAATACAAATAAAAAGTTAACCAGGCACGGTGACGTGTGACTGTAATCTCAGCTACTCGGGAGGCTGAGGCAGGAGAATCACTTGAACCCGGGAGGCGGAGGCTGCAGTGAGCTGAGATCGCGCCACTGTACTCCAGCCTGGGCAACAAAAGTGAAACTCCATCTCAAAAAACAGAAGAAAACAAAATGAGGTATTTCCAGGATCTGTGTGTGAAAGCGGGTATGCATAGGACTTTAATTCACAGAGGTGACTATGGCCAGCACAGAGGGGCCGTAAAAAGAACAAATTCTTCCGGACCATTCCCGAGAGAAGAGGCTGCCACCCACACAGGGCATGAGGGGAGCCTGGGTCTGGCCAGGGAGGCAGAAATCAGCACAGGAACAGCCTTCAAGGGATTTCCACATGATGCGGAAGCAAGGCTGGGTCACAGCTCGGGGTTCGTGCCTATGAACAGTTCTGTGCACTCTGCTCTACGGGGCAGGCTTCAGTAGCCTCATACCCAACAAGGAATGATTTCAGGCCAGGAAAATAATTGGGTTGAGGCCAGGTGTGGTGACTCATGACTGTGAACCCATCACTTTGGGAGGCTGACGCGGGTGGATCCCCTGAGGTCAGGAGTTCGAGACCAGCTGATGCAACATGGTGAAACTGCATTTCACCGGGTGCGGTGGCTCACACCTGTAATCCCAGCACTTTGGGAGGCCGAGGCGGGTGGATAACAAGGTCAGGAGTTAGAGACCAGCCTGGCCAATATAGTGAAATCTCATCTCTACTAAACAAAAAAATTAGCTGGGCATGGTGGTGCACACCTGTGATTACAGCTACTCTGGAGTAGCTGAGGCAGGAGAATTGCTTGAACCCGGAAGGCGGAGGTTGCTGAGTGGAGATCATGCCATTGCACTCCAGCCTGGGCGACAGAGCAAGACTCCGTCTGAAAAATAAATAAATTTTAAAAAGAAATGCCATCTCTACTAAAAACACAAAAAGTACTCCGGGCATGATTGTGGGCACCTGTAATCCCAGCTGCTTGGGAGCCTGACGCACCAGAATCGCTTGAACCCAGGAGGCGGGGGTTGCAGTGAGCCGAGATTGCACCACTGCACTCCAGCCTGGGCAACAGGATAAGACTCCATCTCAAACATAATAATAGTAATAATTACCTGGGCATGGTGGTTTACACCTACAGTCCCAGCTACTTGGGAAGCTGAGGTGGGGGGATTGCTAGCTCAGGAGTTGAAGGTTACACGGAGCTGTGATTGTGTCACTGCACTCCAGGCTGAGCAACAGAGCCAGACCCCGTCTCTACAAAAAAAATATAATTAGCTGGGCTTGCTGGCTGACACCTGAAGTCCTGGCTTCCATGGGAGGTTGAGGTGGGAGGATTACCTGAGCCTAGGAGTTTGAGACCAACCTGGACAACATAGCCAGACCATGTCTCTACAGAAAAATAAAATAAGCTGGGTGTGGTGGTGCACACCTGTGGTCCTAGCAACTCTGAAAGGTAAGACAGCAGGTTCCCTGGAGCCCAGGAATTTGAAACCAGACTCTGCAACATGGTGAAACCCCATCTCTACCAAAATTACAAACATCTGCTGGGTGTGGGGGTGTGCACCTGTAGTCCCAGCTACTCGGGAGGCTGAGGGGAAGAGGATCACTTGACCCCAGGAGGTTGAGGCGAAGCGAGCTATCACTGCACCACTGCACTCCAGCCTGGGCAACAGGGCAAGACCCTGTCCCTAAAAATAATTGCAAGAAATATCAAGCTGGGCGCGGTCGCTCACGCCTCTAATCCCAACATTTGGGAGGCTGAGGCAAGCGGATCACCTGACGTGAGGAGTTCAAAACCAGCCTGGCCAACGTGGTGAAAAATACAAAAATTAGCCAGGTGTGGTGGTGGCAGGTGCCTGTAATGCCAGCTACTTGGGAGGCTGCGGGGGGAGAATCACTTGAACCCAGGAGGCGGAGGTTTCGGTGAGCTGAGATCGCGCCACCGCACTCCAGCGTGGGCGACAGAGACTCTGTCTCAAAAAAGGAAATACTGGCTTGGTGTGTGGGAGCTAGCCGAGGGGATGCTGGCTTGCACGGGGGAGGCCAGCTCCCAAGGGCATTGTTATTGGGTTTAGCAATTAGTGACTTGTGGGAGGGCCGTCTTTCTCGGGGTCTGTGAGGGCTGCAGTCACCACAGCAGGAAGAATACAGAAAAAAGTCATCCCATCACTTTGGGAGGCTGAGCTGGGAGGATTACTTTAGGCTAGGAGGTCAAGACCCCATAGAGACCAGCCTGGCCAGCACAGCAAGATCCCATCTCTATTTCTTAACAAAAAGAAAAAGAAGGCATAGGATGGGTCCCCTGATCACCGATATCTGGCCCGCACATAAGGCACAATACTTGGGACGTCAGGGGTGAACCTGCAGCCGCCGTGTCCCAGACTTAGGAAGGGTCCCTGTCAGCACCACAGCAGCTTCTGGTCGAGTGTGATGACATCGCTGACAAAGTTGTCCTCGCCGATGAAGTCTCCCGTGATGACGTTGGTGCAGTGGGACCCCGGCCTCAGGCACTGCTCCCAGACCCACAACCGCAGGCACAGCAGGTTGGGCATCATCATCTTCTCCGGGGACTCTGATGGGTGCACCAGGATGTACTGCAGGTTCTCGGTGAGGTTGATGCCGCCCACAAACAGCCCTCCTGGAACAGTGAGTAGGTGGAGACATCACACAACCACCTGCCTCCACCCGCCCGTTTACCCCTCTTATTCACATGGTTAGAGGCTCAGATCTCAGGAATAATGGCCCCAAAGATGGCCACATCCTAATCCCCATGTGAAAGACAGAATAATGGCCCCAAAGATAGCCACATCCTAATCCCCATGTGGGGACAAAATAATGGCCCCAGAGATGTCCAAGTCCTAATCCCCATGTGGGAGACAGAATAATGGCACAAAGATGCCCACATCCTAATCCCCATGTGGGAGACAGAATAATGGCCCCAGATGTCCACGTCCTAATCCCCATGTGGGAGACAGAATAATGACCCCAAAGATGTCCACGTCCTAATCCCATGTGGGAGACAGAATGATTGCACAAAGATGTCCACGTCCTAATCCCCATGTGGGAGACAGAATAATGTCCCCAAAGATGTCCACATCCTAATCCCCATGAAGGAGAGAGAATAATGGCCCCCAAGATGTCCTCATCCTAATCCCCATGTGGGAGACAGAATAATGGCCCCAAAGATGCCCACGTCCGAATCCCCATGTGGGAGACAGAGAAGAATGCTGTTGTGTTCGGCACAAAGTCTGTGACATTTGTTATGAGGCTTATAGAGAGTGTTGACACTGACCAGTGATTGTGAAAATTGGGTCGCTGCATAATTAGAAATGAAAATTTTGAGGGTCCATGTAGATATGCTGAGCCAGAATCTCTGTGGGGGCAGGGCGAAGGGGGCTGCAGGCTGTGCTTGAAGGAGCTCCCCCAGGGGTAGGTAGGTTCCCGTGCCCCTGTGTTGGCCAGCTGAGCTCACTCCAAGACCAGAAGACAGCAAAGTCAGCAGAAGGTTAAGGCCAAGTTCTCTCAGTGGCTTTTAAGACTTATTTCTAGGCCGGGCACGGTGGCTCATGCCTGTCATCCCAGCACCTTGGGAGGCTGAGGCGGGCGGACCATCTGAGGTCAGGAGTTTGAGACCAGCCTGACCAACATGGTGAAACCCCGTCTCTGGCAAAAATACAAAAAATTAGTTGGGTGTGGTGGCACATGCCTGTAATCCCAGCTACTCGGGAGGCTGAGGCAGGAGAACTGAATCGCTTAAACCTGGGAGGCAGAGGATGCAGTGAGCTGAGATTGCGGCATTGCACTCCAGCCTGGGCGACAAGACTGAAACTCCGTCTCAAAAAACAAACAAACAAACAAAAAAACCGCATTTCTAAACTGTGTAACCTTATTCCTGGGTAAGGGCAAGAGACCAGGTTGACAAAAGCCTGCTCCTTTGCCCAACCTGTGAGCTGGGGTTTTTTGTTTCTTGTTTTTTTAAGACAGAGTTTTACTCTGTAGCCCAGGCTGGAGTGCATTGGCACGATCTTGGCTCGCTGCATCCTCTGGCTCCTGGGTCCAAGTGATTCTCCTGCCTCAGCCTACTGAGTAGCTGGGAATACAGGGGCCCGGCACCACGCCCGGCTAATTTTGTATTTTTAGTAGAGACGGGGTTTTGCCATCTTGGCCAGGCTGGTCTCAAACTCCTGACCTCAAGTGATCCACCCGCCTTGGCCTCCCAGATTGCTGGGATTACAGGCGTAAGCCACCGTGCCAAACCTTGCTCATTTTTTTCCTTTTTTTTTTGAGACAGACTTTTGCTCTTGTCGCCCAGGTTGGAGCGCAGTGGCACAGTCTCGGCTCACCACAGCCTCCGCCTCCCGGGTTCAAGCGATTCTCCTGCCTCAGCCTCCTGAGTAGCTGGGACTACAGGTGCCCGCCACCATGCCCGGCTGATTTTTGTGTTTTCAGTAGAGACGGGGTTTCATCATCTTGGCCAGGCTGGTCTCAAACTCCTGACCTCAGGTGATCCACATGCCTCAACCTCCCAAAGTGATGGGATTACAGGAGTGAGCCACGACGCCGTGTCAATTTTTGTATTTTTTTTTTTTGTCTTTGAAGACGGGGTTTCACCATGTCGGTCAGGCTGATCTTGAACTCACAACCTCAGGTGATCCACCCGCTTTGGCCTGCAAAGTGCTTGGATTACAGGTGTGAGCCACCACGTCTGGCCCAATTTTTGTATTTTTTAGTAGACACGGGGCTTCACCATGTTGGTCAGATGGGTCTTGAGCTGCTGACCTCAGGTGATCCGCCTGCCTCAGCCTCCCAAAGTGCTGAGGTTACAGGCGTGAGCCACCGCACCTGGCCTGTTTTGCTCTCCTTAATCTACCTTTTGCATAATCTACAGAACCTGTAAACCAAAATTAAAATTGAAAGGCTCCCCAACCATCTGAATGGACTGCCTCCTTGAGCAGGGCACTCTACAGCCTGAAAGACTGGTTCCCGTCATCGTGGGAAGTGGGGTAGGGGGCCGAGCGTCATTCTGTAGGTCCAGCAAGCACATTATATGAAAAACACAGCACTCACATCAACACAGACCTGAAGTCTGATAAGAAATCTTTCCCATCTATCCTCTCTGAAGCTGGCTACCTGGATAAAAGCTTGCTCTGAGGCTGGGCAAGGTCTGATTCACACTTGTCATCCTAGCACTTTGGGAGGCTGAGGCAGGCGGATCACCTGAGGTCAGGACTGCGAGACCAGACTGACCAATAACATGAAACCCCGTCTCTACTAAAAATACAAAAATTACCCGGGTGTGGTGGCACATGCCTGTGATCCCAGCTACTCGGGAGGCTGAGGCAGAATTCCTTGAATCCAGGAGGTGGAGGTTGCCGTGAGCTGACATTGTGCCACTGCACTCCAGCCTGGGTGACGAGAGAATCTCCATCTCAAGAAAGGAAAGGAAGTTGGGGGGATAAGGGAAGGGGAGTGGGGAGGGAAGCGGGGAAGGGAGAAATGGAAGGGGAAGGGAAGGGAGGGGAACAAGGGAAGGAAAGAAGCAAAGGAAAGAAGGGAACGGGGAAGTGAAGGGGGAAAGAAAGGGGAGCAGAGGGGAGAGGAGGGGAGGAAAGGGGGAGGGGAGGGGAGGGAAGCAGGGAAGGAAAGAAGGGAACAGGGAAGGGAAGGGTGAAAGGAAAGGTGAGTAGAGGGGAGGAGAGGGAAGGGGGGAGGGGAGGGAAGGGGAGGGGGAAGGGAATGGGAGGGGAAGGCGGAAGGGGGAAAGGAGGGGAAGGGAGGGAAGGGGAGGGGAGAGGAGGGGTGGGAAGGGGGAAATGGAGGGAAGGGGAGAAGAAGAGGGAAGGGCAAGGGGAGGGTAAGGGGAAGGGGAAGGAAGGGGAGGGGTGGGAAGGGGAGAAGGGGAGGGGAGGGAAGGGGGAAGGGGAGGGGATGGGAGGGAAGGGGGAAGGAGAGTGGAGGGTAGGGAAGGGTAGGGAAGTGGAGGGAAGGAGAGTGGAGGAGAGCAGAGGTGAGGAAAGGGGAGGAGAAGGAAGGGGAGGAGAGGGAAGAGGGGAGGGGAGGGGAGGGAAGGGGGAAGGGAAGGGGGAAGGGGGAAGGGGGAATGGAAGGGGGAAGGGGAGGGGGGGGAGGGGATGGGAGGGAAGGGAAACCGGGAAGGGAAGGGGGAGAGGGAAAGGGAGGGGATGGGAGGGGAGGGAAGGGAAGAAGAGAAGGGAAGGGAAAGGAAAAAGGAAGAAGGAAGAAGGGAGAAAGGAAAAAAGGGAGGGAGGGAGGAAGGGGAGCCAGAAGCCAGGCACAGAAACAGCCGCATTGGTGGCAGCTTGGCGTTTACCTTATTTGAAGCCGGTTTCAACATTTGGCTGCCTTTGGCTGAAACTCAGTGGTCGGCAGAAGAGTAGGTTCTGGTCTGTTTACACTTTCTGTTACCTCATACTTCACTGTGTACAGAGAAACCTTTATGCCGAACTGAAAATATGTCAGGAGGCAATTTCAGGAACCGTAAATATTGGAAATAGAAGTTACTTGTTTTTTTCTTTTTGAGATGGAATCTTCCTCCATCGCCCAGGCTGGAGTGCAGTGGTGCGATCTCACCTCACTGCAGCCTCCCACTCCCGGGTTCAAGCGACTCTCCTGCCTCAGGCTCCCGAGAAGCTGGGACTACAGGTGCCCGCCACCACACCCGGATAATTTTTGTGTTTTCAGTAGAGATGGGGTTTCACCATGTTGGTCAGGCTGGTTTCGAACTCCTGACCTCATGTGATCCGCCTACCTCGGCCTCCCAAAGTGCTGGAATTACAAGTGTGAGCCACCATGCTTGGCCTTTTTTCCTTTCCTTTTTTTTTAATTGCATTTTAGGTTTTGGGGTACATGTGAAAAACATGCAAGATTGTTGCATAGGTGCATATGTGGCAGTGTGATTTGCTGCCTTCCTCCCCTTCACCTATATGTGGCATTTCTCCCCATGCTATCTCTCCCCAACTCCCCACCTGCCACGGTCCCTCCCACTCCCCCCCAACAGACCACAGTGTATAGTGCTCCCCTCCCGGTGTCCATGTGTTCCCTTTGTTCAACACCCGTCTATGAGTGAAAACATGCAATGTTTGATTTTGTGTTCTTGTGTCAGTTTCCTGAGAATGATGGTTTCCAGGTTCATCCATTTCCCTACAAAGGACGTGAATTCATCGTTTTTGATGGCTGCGTAATATTCCATGGTGTATATGTGCCACATTTTTCCTGTCTGGTCTATCATCGATGGGCATTTGGGTTGGTTCCAGGTCTTTGCTATTGTAAACTGTGCTGCAATGAACATTCATGTGCATGTGTCCTTATAGTACAACGATTTATAATCCTTTGGATATATACCCAGTAATGGGATTGCTGGGTTAAATGGAATTTCTATTTCTAGGTCCTTTTTGCTTCTCAGGAAGGAGAGGGGGAATGGAATTGGTGATGGTTTAAAAGAAGCCAGCTCAGGCCGGGCACAGTAGCTGATACCTGTAATCCCAGCACTTTGGGAGGCTGAGACAGGCAGATCACATGAGGTCAGGAGTTTGAGACCAGCCTGGCGAACATGGTGAAACCCCATCTCTACTAAAAATACAAAAACTTAGACAGGAATGGTGGTGGGTGTTGTGATCCCAGATACTTGGGAGCCTGAGGCAGGAGAATCTCTTGAGCTTGGGAGGCAAAGTTTGCAGTGAGCCGAGATCACACCACTGCCCTCCAGCCTGGGCGACAGAGCAAGACTCCAAATCAAAATAAATAAATAAATAAATAAATAAAATAAAATAAAATAAACATTTATCTCCACCTGGTGTCCCTTCTTGCTATTGGAGGGGGTGCTCCCCATCCTCAGTATTTGAAACTCAATCATGGGCTGAAGGAATGTTCCAGTGGAGAAGAGGGCTTTGCATCAAAGGTAGTGCCCCGACCAAAAGCTTCCGTTCCGGGCATCGGGAGGGGTTGGCAAGCACACCTTGCAGCACACAAGGGCACTGTCAACCGGGAAGTCCCAGCATTTCCAGGGCCCCACACTCAGCCCACTTAACTCAAGCACCTTTCACAACCCTCGGCTCACACAAGAGAGGGGGCCCCAAGGCATGGACGAGACATACCTCAGCCCACTGGAGGTCCCCGCCCGCATTACGGCCCACACCCGGTGACCCAGGACACAGAGGGGGAGGAGGGGCTGGGTGCGGTGACCACAGGATCACATCACACCAGGACAAAGACGGAGGACAGGCCCTGTGTCCAGGGTTCCACGTCACACCGGGACATAGAGGGAGGAAGGCTGTGACCTGTGTCCATGTGTCAACATCACACCAGGACAAAGAGGGAGGATAGGCCCCGTATACAGGGGTCCACATCACCCCAGGACACAGAGGGAGGACAGGCCCCGTGACCAACGGTCCACATCACAAGAGGACCTAGAGGAACGAAGGCTGAGCATTATCTCCAAACGTCCACATCACACCAGGACACAGACAGAGGACAGGCCCTGTGTCCAGGGGTCCATGTCACACGAAGACATAGAGGAAGGACACGCTCCATGTCCAGGGATCCACATCACACTAGGACACAGAGGGAGGACAGGCCCCATGCCCAGGAGTCCAGGTAACACCAGGACATAGAGCGAGTACAGGCCGCATGTCCAGGGCTCCACATCACACCAGGACACAGAGGGAGGAAGGTTGGGACTTCTTTCCACTCGTTCACATCACACCAGGACACAGTAAGAAGACAGGCCCTATGTCCAGGGGTTCCCATTATACCAAGACACAGAGGGAGAAAACGTCGTGTCCAGGGGTCCACATCACACCAGGACACAGAGGGAGGACAGGCCCTGTGTCTTGGGGTTCACGGCACACCAGGCCACAAATGGAGTACAGGCCCCATGTCCAGGGGTCAACGTCAAAGCAGGACATAGAGGGAGGAAGGCTGGGCCCTGTGTTAACACATCCACATAACACCAGGACACAGATGGAGGACAGGCCCCATGTCCAGGGGTCCACGTCACATCAGGACATAGAGATAGGAAGGCTGGGCCCCGTGTCCACAGGTCCACATCACACCAAGACACAGAGGCCAGATAGGCCCTATGTCCAGTGGACCACGTCACACCACGACATAGAGGGTGAACTGGTCCTATGTTAAGGGATCCACATCACCTCAGGACACAGAGGGAGGACAGGCCCCGTGTCCAGGGGTCCACGTCACACCAGCACAAAGAGGTAGAATAGACCCCATGTCCAGGGGTCGACATCACACCAGGACACAGAGGGACAACAGGCCTCATGGACAGGGTTCCACGTGACACCAGGACACAGAGGGAGGACAGGCACTGTGTCCAAGGGTCCACATCACACCAGGACACAGAGGGAGGACAGGTCCAATATCCTGAGGTCCACGTCACACCAGGACATAGAGGGAGGAAGGCTCGGCCGTGTCTCTACATGTCCACATCTGACCAGGACACAGAGGCAGGACAGGCCCCATGTCCAGGGATCAACGTCACACCAGGACTTAGAGGGAGGACAGGCCCCGTGTCCAGGGGTCCACATCACAACAGGACACAGAGGGAGGACAGGCAAAATGTCCAGGGGTCCTCGTTATACCATGACATAGAGGGAGGTAGGCTGGGCCCTGTGTCCACACATCCATATCACACCAGAAAACAAAGGGAGGACAGGCCCCGTGTCCACGGGTCCACATCACACCAGGACACAGAGGGAGAACATGCCCCATGTACAGGGGTCCACATCACACCAGGACACAGAGGGAGAACATGCCCCGTGTACAGGGGTCCACATCGCACCAGGATACAGAGGGAGAACAGGCCAGGTGTCCAGGAGTCCATGTCACACGAGGACAAAGAGGGAGGAAGGCTGGGCCCTGTGTCGACACGTCCACATCACACCAGGATAGAGATGGGAGGACAGGCCCCATTTCCAGGGGTCCACATCACACGAGGACACAGAGGGACGAGAAGTCACATGTCCAGGGGTCCACGTCACACCATGACATAGAGGGATAAAGTCTGGGTACTGTGTCCACACATCCACATCACACCAGGACACAGAGGGACGAGAGGCTCAATGTCCAGGGGTCCACGTCAAACCAGGACATAGAGGGAGGATAGGCTCTGTGTCAAGGGGCCTACATCACACCAGGACACAGAGGGAGGACAGGCCCCACGTCCAGGGTTTCACGACACACCAGGACACAGATGGAGGAAGGCTGGGCTCTGGGTCCACAGGTCCACATCACACCAGGACACAGAGCGAGGACAGGCCCTGTGTCTAGGGGTGATTGTTACACCAGGAGACAGAGGAAGGATAGGCCCCGTGTCCAGGGGTCCATATCACACCAGAAGACAGAAGAAGGACATGCCCGATATCCAGGGTTCCACATCACATGAAGATACAGAGGGAGGACTGGCCCCATGTCCGGGGTCCACGTTACAGCAGGACACAGATGAAGGACAGGCCAGGTGACCAGCAGTCCACGTCACACCAGGACATAGATGGAGGAAGGCTGGGACCTGTGTCCACATGTCCACATCACACCAGGACACAGAGGGAGAACAAGTCCTGTGTTCACAGCTCCACGTCACACCAGGACACAGTGGGATGAAGGTTGGGCCGTGTGTACACACTGCCACATCACACCAGGACACAGAGGAAGGACCGGCCCTGTGTCCAGGGGTCCACGTCACACACTAACAAAGAGGAAGGAAGGCCGGGTCCTGGGTCCACAAGTCCACATCACAACAGAACACAGAGGGAGGACAAACCCCATGTCCAGGGGTCCCCGTCACACCAGGACAGAGATGGAGGAAGGCAGGGCCCTGTGTCCACACATCCACATCAGACGAGGACACAGAGGGAGGACAGGCCCCATGTCCAGTGGTCCACAACACACCAGGACAGAGATGGAGGAAGGCAGGGCCCTGTGTCCACACGTCCACATCACACCAGGACACGGAGGACAGGCGCCATGTCCAGGGGTCCACGTCACACCAGGACATGGAGGGAGGACAGGCTCCATGCCCAGGGGTCTACATCACACCAGAACACAGAGGGAGGACAGGCCTCATGTCCAGGGGTCCATGTCACACCAGGACTTAGAGGGAGGACAGGAACCGTGTCCAGAGGTCCATATCACACCAGTCGACAGAGGGAGGACAGTCCCCATGACCATGTGTCCATGTCACACCAGGACATACAGGGAGGAAGGCTGGGCCCTGTGTCCACATGTGCACATCACACCAGGACAAAGAGGGAGTAAAGGCCCTGTGTCCAGGGGTGAATGTCACACCAGGACACAGAGGGAGGACAGGCCCCGTGTCCAGCGGTCCACATCACACCAGGACACAGATGGAGGACAGGCCAAGTGTTCAGGGGTGCACGTCACACCAGGATATAGAGGGAGGAAAGCTGGGCCCTGTGTCCACATGTCCACATCACACCAGGACACAGGGAGTACAGGCCCCATGTCCAGGGGTCCACGTCACACCAGGAGTTAGAGGGAGGACAGGCCCCGTGTCCAGGGTTCCACATCACACCAGGACACAGAGGAGGGAAAAGTCCCATGTCAAGTTGTCCATGTCACACCAGGACATAGGAGGAGGACAGGCCCCGTGTTCACGGGTAAATATTACACCAGGACACAGAGGGAGAACAGGCCCCATGTCCAGGGTTCCACATCACACCAGGACACAGAAGTAGGACATGCCCCGTGTCCAGGGGTCCATATCACAACAGGACACAGAGGGAGGACAGGTCCCATGTCCATGGGTTCACGTCACATCAGGACATAGAGGGAGGAAGGCTGGGCCCTGTGTCCACATGTGCACATAACACCAGGACACAGAGGGAGGACAGGCCCTGTGTCCTGGTGTGAATGTCACACCAGGACACAGAGGGAGGATAGGCCCCATGTACAGGGGTCCACATCACACCAGGACACAGACGGAGGTCAGGCCAGGTGTTCAGGGGTCCAAATCACAACAGGACATAGAGGGAGGAAGGCTGGGCCCGGAGTACACATGTACACATCACAGCACGACACAGAGGAAGGACAGGCCCCTTGTCCTGGGGTCCACGTCACACCATGACATAGAGGAAGGAAGGCTGGGCCCTGTGTCCACACGTCCATATCACACCGGGACACAGAGGGAGGACAGGACCTGTGTCCTGTCACACCAGGACACAGAGGAAGGACAGACTCCGTGTCCAGGGGCCACATCTCAGCAGGACACAGAGGAAGGACAGGCCCCGTGTCTAGGGGTCCACCTCACACCAGGACACATAGGGAGGACAGGCCCCGTGTCCAGGGGTCCACATCACAACTGGACACACACAGAGGACAGGACAGGTGTTCAGGGATACACATCACACCAGGACATAGAGGGAGGAAGGGTGGGGCCCTCTGTCCACATGTCCACATTACATCAGGACACAGAGGGAGGAGAAACCCCATGTCTAGGGGTCCAAGTCACACCAGGACACAGAGGGAGGACAAGCCCCATGTCCAAGGGTCCACGTAACACCAGGACACAAAGGGAGGAAGGCTGGGTCCTGTGTCCACACGTCCATATCACACCAGGACACAGAGGGAGCACAGGCCGCATGTCCAGGAGACCACATCACACGAGGACATAGAGGGAGGAAGGCTGGGCCCTGTGTCCACACGTCCACATCACAGCAGGACACAGATAGACGACAGGCCCCATGTACAGCAGTCCACGTGACACCAAGACACAGAGGGAGAACAGGCACCGTGTCCAGGTGTCCACATAACACCAGGACACAGAGGGAGGACAGACCCCATATCCAGGGGTCCTTTTCACACTATGACATAGAGGGAGGAAGGCTGGGCCCTGTGTCCTCATGTCTACATCACACCAGGACAAAGAGGGAGGACAGACCCCATGTCCAGGCATCCACATCACACCAGGATACAGAGGGAGGACAGGCCCCATGTCCAGGGTATCACGACACACCAGGACATAGAGGGAGGAAGGCTGGGCCCTGTGTCCACAGGTCCACATCACACCAGGACAAAGAGGGAGGAGAGGCCCAATGTCCACGGGTCCACATGACACCAGAACACAGAGGGAGGACCGGCTCCGTGTCCAGGGCTTGACACCACACCAGGACACAGTGGGAGGACAGCTGGGCAGTGTGTGCACACTGTCATATCACACCAGGGCACAGAGGAAGGACAGGCCATGTGTCCAGGGGTCCATATCACACCAGGACAAAGAGGACAGACAGGCCTCGTTTCCAGGTGTCCATGTCACACCATGACATGGGAGGCAGGCTGGGTCCTGTGTCCACACGTCCACATCACACCAGGACCCAGAGGGAGGACAGGCTACATGTCCAGGGGTTCACATCACACCAGGACAGAGATGGACGATGGCTGGGCCCTGTGTCAACAGGTCCACATCAGACCACGACACAGAGAGGGGACAGGTCCCCTGTCCAGGGGTCCACATCACAGCAGGACATACAGGAAGGGCAGGCCCTGTGTCCAGGGGTCCACGTCACACCAGGACACAGAGGGAGGATAGGCCCTGTGTCCCGGTGTGAATGTCACACCAGGAAACAGAGGAAGGACAGGCCCCGTGTCCAGGACACGGAGGGAGAAAGCCTAGGCCGTGTGTCCACATGTCCACATCACACCAGGACAGTGAGGGAGGAGAGGCCATGTGTCCAGGGGTTCATGGCACACCAGGACACAGAGGAAGCACAGGCCCCATGTCCCAGGGTCCAGCTCACACCAGGATGTAGAGGGAGAAAGGCTGGGGCCTGTTTCCAAACGTCCGCATCACACCAGGACACAGAGGGTGGAAAGGCCCCATGTCCAGGGATCTATGTCTCACCAGGACCCAGAGGTACTAAAGGCCCCATGTCCAGCGGTCCACATCACACCAGGACACAGAGGGACGACAGGATGCATGTACAGGTGTCCACATGACACTAGGACACAAAGGGAGGACAGGCACCGTGTCCAGGGGTCCCCATCACACCAAGACACAGAAGGAGGACAGGCCCCATGTCCAGGGTTTCATGACACAACAGGATATAGAGGGAGGAAGTCTCGGCCCTGTGTCCACACCTCCACATCACAACAGGACACAGAGCGAGGACAGCCCCAGTGTCCAGGGGTGATTGTTATACCAGTAGACAGAGGAAGGACAGGCCCCGTGTCCAGGGGTCCTTGTTACACCAGGACACAGAGAAAGGACAGGCCCCATGTACAGGGGTCCACACCACACGAGAACACTGAGGGAGGAGAGGCCCCATGTCCAGGGGTCCACATCACACGAGGACAGAGACAGAGGACAGTCTATGTGTCCAGGAGTCCACATCGCACCAGGATATAGAGGGAGGAAGGCTGGGCCCTGTGTCCACACGTCCCCATCACACCAGGACACAGAGGGAGGAGAGGCCCCATATCCAGGGATCCATGTCCCATGACGACACAGAGGGAGGACAGGCCCCAAGTCCACGGGTTCACGTCACACCAGGACATAGAGGGAGGACAGGTCCTTTCTCCAGGGTTCCACGTCACACCAGGACACAGTGGGAGGACAGTCCCCATGTCCAGGGTTCCACATCACACCAGGATACAGAAGAAGGACAGGCCCCGTATCCAGGGGTCGACATGACACCAGGACACAGAGGGAGGACAAATTCCATGTCAAGAGGTCCACGTCACACCAGGAAATAGAGGGAGGACGGCTGCGCCGTGTCCAGACGTCCACATCACAGCAAGACAAACAGTGAGGACAGGCCCCATGTTCAGGTGTCCACGTCAAACCAGGACATAGAAGGAGGACAGACCAGGTGTCCAGGGGTCTACATCACACCAGGACACAGAGGGAGAACAGGCCCCGTGTCCAGGGGTCCACATCACACCAGGACACAGATGGAGGACAAGCCAGGTGTCCAGGGATTTACATCACACAAGGACATAGAGGGAGGAAGGGGGGGGCCCTCTTTCCACATGTGCACATCACACCAGGACACAGAGGGAGGAGAGGCCCCATGTCCAGGGGTCTATGTCACACCAGGATATAGAGGGAGGACAGGCCCCGTATGGGTCTACATCACACCAGGACACAGAGGGAGAACAGGCCCCGTGTCCAGGGGTCCACATCACACCAGGACACAGATGGAGGACAAGCCAGGTGTCCAGGGATTTACATCACACAAGGACATAGAGGGAGGAAGGGGGGGCGCTCTTTCCACATGTGCACATTACACCAGGACACAGAGGGAGGAGAGGCCCCATGTCCAGGGGTCTATGTCACACCAGGATATAGAGGGAGGACAGGCCCCATATCCAGGGGTCCACATCACACCAGGACATGGAGGGAGGACAAGCCCCATGTCGAGATTTCCACATCACACCAGGACATAGAAGGGGAATGTTGGGCCCTGTTTCCACATGTCCACATCACACCAGGACACAGAGGGAGGACAGGCCCCGTGTCCAGGGGTCCAAATCACACCAGGACATGGAGGACAGGCCCCATGTTCAGGCATCCACGTCAAACCAGGACATAAAAGGAGGACAGACCAGGTGTCCAGGGGTCTACATTACACCAGGAGACAGAGTGAGAACAGGCCCCGTGTCCAAGGGTTCCTTTTCAAACCAGGACACAGAGGAGGAGTGGCCCCATATCCAGGGGTCCACATGACATCAGGACACAGATGGAGGACACGCCAGTTGACCACGAGTCCACGTCACAACAGGACACAGAGGGAGGAACGCAGGGCCATGTCCACACGTCCATATCACACCGGGACACAGATGGAGGACAGGCCCCATGTCCAGGTTTTCACGACACACCAGGATATAGAGGGAGGAACTTTGGTCCCTGTGTCCACACGTCCACATCACACCGGGACACAGAGGGAGGACAGGCCCTGTTTCCAAGTGTGAAGGTCACACCAGGACACAGAGGAAGGACAGGACCTGTGTCCAGGGTTCCACATCACACCAGGACACAGTGGGAGGACAGGCCCCATGTCAAGGGGTCCACGTCACACGAGGAAATGGACAGAGAAAGGCAACGCCCTGTGTCCACACGTCCACATCACAGCAAGACTCAAAGTGAGGACAGGCCCCATATCCAGGGGTCCATGTCACACCAGGACACAGAGGGAGGACAGGCCCTGTTTCCAGGTGTGAAGGTCACACCAGGACACATAGGAAGGACAGGACATGTGTCCAGCGTTCCACATCACACCAGGACACAGTGGGAGGACCGGCCCCATGTCCAGGGGTCCACGTCACAAGAGGAAATAGATGGAGGAAGGCAGCGCCCTGTGTCCACATGACCACATCACAGCAAGACACACAGTGAGGACAGGCCCCATATCCAGGGGTCCACGTCACACCAGGACATAGAGGGAGGATAGGCCCTGTTTCCAGGTGTGAAGGTCACACCAGGACATACAGGGAGGACACGCCCTGTGTCCAGGGGTCCACATCACACCAGGAGACAGAGGAAGGAGAGGCCCCGTGTACAAGGGCCGACGTCACACCATGACAGAGGGAGGAAGGCTGGGTCCAGTGTCCACACGTCCACATAACGCTAGGACACAGAGGCAGGAAAGGCTCCATGTCCAGTGGTGCACGTTACACCAGGACAGAGATGCAGGAAGGCTGGGCCCTGTGTCCACACGTCCACATCAGACCAGGACACAGAGGGAGGACAGGCCCCATGTCCACGGGTCCACGTCACACCAGGACATGGAGGGAGGAAGGCTGGGCCCTGTGTCCACACGTCCACATCACACCAGGACACAGAGGGAGCACAGGCCCCATGTCCACGGGTTCACGTCACACTAGGACATAGAGGGAGGAAGGCTGGGCCCTGTGTCCACGCATCCACATCACATGGGGACACAGAGTGAGGACAGGCCCTGTGTCCTCATGTGAATGTCACACCAGGACACAGAGGAAGGACAGGCCCTGTGTCCAGGGGTACACGTCAAACCAGTACACAGAGGAAGTACAGGCCCTGTGTCCAGGGGTCCACCTCACACCAGGACACAGAGGGAGGAGAGGCCCCATGTCCAGGGGTCCACATCACACGAGGACACAGAGGGAGGACAGGCCCCATGTCCAGGTTTCCACGTCACACCAGGACTTACAAGGAGGACAGGCCCCGTGTCCAGGGATCCTCGTCACACCATGACATACAAGTAGGGAGGCTGAGCCCTGTGTCCACACGTCCACATCACATCAGGAGACAGAGGAAGGACAGGCCCCATGTCCAGACGTCCATGTCACACCAGGACATAGAGGGACGACAGGCACGGTGTCCAGCAGTACACGTCACACCAGGACACAGAGGGAGAACAAGCCCTGTGTCCAGGGGTCCCTTTCACACCAGGACACAGATGTAGGACAGGCCCCGTGTCCAGGGGTCCACATCACACCAAGACACAGAGGGAGGACAGGCCCCAAGTCCAGGGTTCCCAGTCACACCAGGACATAGAGGGAGGAAGGCTGGGCCCTCTGTCCAAACCTCCACATCACACCAGAACACAGAGGGAGGACAGGCCCCATTTTCACGGGTTCACGTCAAACCAGGACATAGAGGGAGGGAGGAAGGCTGGGCCCTGTGTCCACACCTCCACATCACACTGGGACACAGAGGGAGGACAGGCCCCATGTCCAGGGGCCCACATCACACCAGGACACAGAGGGAGGACAAGCCCCATGTCCAGGGGTCCACATCACACCAGGACTCAGTGGGAGGAGGGCTGGGCCACGTGTGCACACTGCCACATCACACCAGGACAGAGAGGGAGGACAGGCCATATGTCCAGGGGTCAAGGACACAGTGGAAGGACAGGCCATGTGTCCAGGTGTCCGTGTCACAGCATAGACAGAGGAAGGCTGGGTCCTGTGTCCACAAATCCACATCACACCAGGACACAGAGGGAGGACAGGCTCCATGCTGGACATGCAGCTGGGTTCACGTCACACCAGGACAGAGATGGACGAAGGTTGCGCCCTGTGTTCACACCTCCACATCAGACAAGGACACAGAGGGAGGACAGGCCCCATGTCCAGGGGTCCACGTCACACGAGGACACAGAGGGAGGACAGGCCATATGCACAGGGGTCCAGGACACAGTGGAAGGACAGGCCACATGTCCAGGTGTCCATGTCACAGCATAGACGGAGGAAGCTTGGGTCCTGTGTCCACACATCCACATCACACCAGGACACAGAGGGAGGACAGGCCCCGTGTCCAGGGGACTATGTCACACCAGGACACAGAGGAAGGAGAGGCCCGATGTCCAGGGGTCGACATCACACGAGGACACTGAGGGAGGACTGGGCCTATGTCCAGGGGTCCACATCAAAAAAGGACACAGACGGAGGACAGGTCAGGTGTCCAGGAGTCCATGTCACACCAGGACATAGGGGGAGGAAGGCTGGGCCCTTTGTCCACACGTCCACATCACACCAGGACACAGAGGGAGGAGAGGCCCCATGTCCAGGGGTCCACATCACACCAGGACACAGAGGGAGGAGAGGCCCCATGTCCAGGGGTCCACGTCACACCAGGACATAGAGGGAGGAAGGCTGGGCCCTGCGTCCACACGTCCACATCACACCAGGACACAGAGGAAGTACAGGCCCCATGTCCACGAGTTCATGTCACACCAGGGCATAGAGGGAGGAAGGTTGGGCCATGAGTCCACACATCCACATCACACGGGGAAACAGAGGGAGGACAGGCCCTTTGTCCAAATGTGAATGTCACACTAGTACACAGAGGAAGTACAGGCCCCGTGTCCAGGGTTCCACCTCACACCAGGACACAGAGGGAGGACAGGCCCTGTGTCCAGGGGTCCACATCACACCAGGACACAGAGAGTGGACAGGCCCCATGTCCAGGGGTCCACGTCAAACCAGGATATAGAGGGAGGACAGGACCCATGTCCAGGGGTCCACATCACTCCAGGACACAGAGGGAGGACAGGCCCCATGTCAAGCGGTCCTAATCACACGATGACATAGAGGGAGGAAGGCAGGGCCCTGTGTCCACACGTCCACATGATACCAGGACACAGAGCGAGGAGAGGCCGCATGAACAGGGGTCCACATGACACCAGGAAACAGTGGGAGGACAGCTGGGCCGCATTTGCACACTGCCACATCACACCGGGACACAGAGGGAGGACAGGACATATGTCCAGGGGTCCAGGACACAGTGGAAGGACAGGCCCCGTGTCCAGGCGTCCACATAACACCAGGACACAGAGGGAGGACAGGCCCCGTGTCCAAGGGTCCATGTCACACGAGGACATGGAGGGACGAAGGCTGGGCCCTCTGTCCACACATCCACATGACACCAGGACACAGAGGGAGGACAGGCCCCATGTCCAGGGGTCCACGTCACACCAGGACATACAGGGAGGAAGCCTGGGTCCAGTGTCCACACGTCCACATCACAACAGGACACAGAGCAAGGACAGGCCCTGTGTCCAGGGGTGATTGTTACATCAGGAGACAGAGGAAGGACAGACCCTGTGTCCAGGTGTCCATGTCACACCATGAAATGGAGGAAGACTGGGTCCTGTGTCCACACATCCACATCACACCAGGACACAGAGGGAGGACAGGCGCCATGTCTTTGGGTTCACGTCACACCAGGAGAGAGATGGACGACGGTTGCGCCCTGTGTCCACACCTCCACATCAGACAAGGACACAGAGGGAGGACAGGCTCCATGTCCAGGGGTCCATGTCACACGAGGACACCGAGGGAGGACAGGCTCCATGTCCGGGGTCCACATCACACCAGGACACAGAGGGAGGAAGGCTGGGCCCTGTGTCCACACGTCCACATCACACCAGGACACAGAGGGAGGACAGGCCTCATTTCCAGAGTTTCACGACACACCAGGATATCGAGGGAGGACGGCTGGGTCCTGTGTCCACACCTCCACATCAGACCAGGACACAGAGGGAGGACCGGCCCCATGTCCAGGGGTCCACGTCACACCAGGATATAGAGGGAGAACAGGCGGTGTGTCCAGGGGTCCACATCACAACAGGATACAGAGGGAGGACAGGTCCCATGTCCAGGCGTACACATCACACCAGGACATAGAGGGAGGAAGGCTGGGCTCTTTGTCCACACGTCCATATCACACCAGGACAGAGAGGGAGAACAGGCCCCATTTCCAGGTTTCCACATCACACCAGGACACAGAGGGAGGACAGGCCCCATGTCCAGAGGTCCACATCACACCATGACATAGAGGGAGGAAGGCTGGGCCCTGTGTCCACATGTCCACATCACAGCAGAAACACAGTGAGGACAGGCCCCATGTCCAGCGGTCCACGTCACACCAGGACATACAGGGAGGACAGACCCCGTGTCCAGGGTTTCACATCACACCAGGACACAGAGGGAGGACAGGCCCCATGTCCAGGGATCCTCGTCACACCATGACATACAGGGAGGAAGGCTGGGCACTGTGTCCACATGTCCACATCACACCAGGACACAGAGGGAGGACAGGGCCCATGTCGAGATGTCCACGTCACACCAGGACATAGAAGGAGGACAGACCCGGTGTCCAGGGGTCCACATCACACCATGACACAGAGGTAGGACAGGCCCCATGTCCAGGGGTCCACATCACACCAGGACACAGAGGTAGGACCGGCCCCGTGTCCAGGGGTCCACATCACACCAGGACACAGAGGGAGGACAGGCCCCATGTCCACGGTTTCACGGCACACCAGGACATAGAGGGTGGAAGTCTGGGCCCTGTGTCCACACGCCCACATCACACCAGAACACAGAGCGAGGACAGGCCCTGTGTCCAGGAGTGATTGTTACACCAGGAGACAGAGGAAGGACAGGCCCCGTGTACAGGGGTCTATATCACACCAGGACACAGAGGAAGGACAGGTCCCATGTCCAGGGGTCCACATCACATGAGGACACTGAGGGAGGACTGGCCCCATGTCCAGGGGTCCACTTCACACCAGGACACAGACGGAGGGCAGGCCAGGTGTCCAGGAGTCCACATCACACCAGGACATAGAGGAAGGACCGGCCCCGTGTCCAGGGGTCCACATCACACCAGGACACAGAGGGAGGACAGGCCCCATGTCCACGGTTTCACGGCACACCAGGACATAGAGGGTGGAAGTCTGGGCCCTGTGTCCACACGCCCACATCACACCAGAACACAGAGCGAGGACAGGCCCTGTGTCCAGGAGTGATTGTTACACCAGGAGACAGAGGAAGGACAGGCCCCGTGTCCAGGGGTCTATATCACACCAGGACACAGAGGAAGGACAGGTCCCATGTCCAGGGGTCCACATCACATGAGGACACTGAGGGAGGACTGGCCCCATGTCCAGGGGTCCACTTCACACCAGGACACAGACGGAGGGCAGGCCAGGTGTCCAGGAGTCCACGTCACACCAGGACATAGAGGAAGGAAGGCTGGGCCCTGTGTCCAAACGTCTACATCACACCAGGACACAGAGGGAGGACAAGCCCCCCATGTCCAGGGGTCCACATCACACCAGGACACAGAGGGAAGATGAGCCCCATGTCCAGGGTTCCACATCACACCAGGACACAGAGAGAGGAGAAGCTCCATGTCCACGGGTTCACGTCAAACCAGGACATAGAGGGAGGAAGGCTGGTCGCTGTGTCCACACATGCATATCACAACAGGACAGAGACGGAGGACAGGCCCCATGTCCTGGGGTCCACATCACACCAGCACAAAGACGGAGGACAGGCCAGGTGTTCAGGAGACCAAATCACACCAGGACATGGTGGGAAGAAGACTGGGCCCTGTGTCCACATTTCCACATCACACCAGGACACAGAGGGAGGACAGGCCCCATGTCCAGGGGTCCCCGTCACACCAGGATACAGAGGGAGGAAAAGCCCCGTGTCTAAGGCTCCACATAACACCAGGACACAGAGGGAGGACAGGACCCGTGTCCAAGGGTCCACATCACACCAGGACACAGAGGGAGGACAGGCCCCGTGTCCACGGGTTCACGTCACACCAGGACATAGAGGGAGGACAGGCCCCATATCCACGGGTTCACGTCACACCAGGACATAGAGGGAGGAATGCTGGGCCGTGTGTCCACACGTCCACTTCACACCGGGACACAGAGGGAGGACAGGCCCTGTGTCCACGTGTGAATGTTACACCATGACACAGAGGAAGCACAGGACCTGTGTCCAGGGTTCCACATCACACCAGGACACAGTGGGAGGACAGGCCCCATGTCCAGAGGTTCACGTCCCACCAGGAAATAAAGGGAGAAAGGCTGCGCCCTGTGTCCACACGTCCACATCAGAGCAAAACACAGAGGGAGGACAGGCCCCATGTCCAGGCGTCCACGTCAAACCAGGACATAGAAGGAGGACAGACCATGTGTCCAGGGGTCTACATCACACCAGGACACCGAGGTAGGACAGGCCCCATGTCCAGGGTTCTACATCACACCAGGACACAGAGGGAGGACAGGCCCCATGTCCAGGGTTTAATGACAGAACAGGATATAGTGGGAGGAAGTCTGGGCCCTGTGTCCACACGTCCACATCACACCAGGACACAGAGCAAGGACAGGCCCTGTGTCCAGGGGTGATTGTTACACCAGTAGACAGAGGAAGGACAGGCCCCGTGTCCAGGGGTCCATGTCACACCAGGACACTGAGGAAGGACAGGCCCCATGTCCAGGGGTCCACATCACACGAGGACACTGAGGGAGGACTGGCCCCATGTCCAGGGGTCCACATCACACCAGGACACAAACGGAGGACAGGCCAGGTGTCCAGGAGTCCACATCACACCAGGACATAGAGGGAGGAAGGCTGGGCCCTGTGTCCACACGTCCCCATCACACCAGGACACAGAGAGAGGAGAGGCCCCATGTCCAAGGGTCCACATCACACCAGGACACAGTGGGAGGAGGGCTGGGCCGTGTGTGCACACTGTCACATCACACCAGGACACAGAGGGAGGACAGGCCATATGTCTAGGGGTCCAGGACACAGTGGAAGGACAGGCCCCGTGTCCAGGTGTCCATGTCACAGCATGACATAGAGGGAGGAAGGCTGGGTCCTGTGTCCTCACATCCACATCACACCAGGACTCAGAGGGAGGACAGGGTCCATGTCCAGAGTTTCACGTCACACCAGGACATAGAGGGAGGAAGGCTGGGCCCTATGTCCACATGTCCACATCACACGGGGACACAGAGGGAGGACAGGCCCTGTGTCCTGGTGTGAATGTCACACCAGGACACAGAGAAAGGACAGGCCCGGTTTCCAGGGGTACACATCACACCAGTACACAGAGGAAGTACAGGCCCCGTGTCCAGGGATCCACCTCAACCAGGACACAGAGGGAGGACAGGCCCCATGTGCAGGTGTCCACATCACACCAGGACACAGACGGAGGACAGGCCAGGTGTTCAGGGTTCCACATCACACTAGGACATAGAGAGAGGAATGGTGGGCCCTCTCTCCACATCACACCAGGACATAGAGGGAGGAGAGGCCGCATGTCCAGGGGTCCACGTCACACCAGGATACAGAGGGAGGACTGGCCCTGTATCCAGGGGTTGACGTCACACCAGGACCCAGAGGGAGGACAAGCCCCATGTCGACAGGATCACATCACACCAGGACACAGAGGGAGGACAGGCCCCATGTCCAGGGGTCCAGGTCACATCAGGACATAAAGAGAGGAATGCTGGGCCCTGTTACCACACGTCCACATCACACCAGGACACATAGGGAGGAAGGCTTGGCCCTGTGTCCATACGTCCATATCACACGGGGACACAGAGCGAGGACAGGCCCTGTGTCCAGGTGTGAATGTCACACCATGGCACAGAGGAAGGACAGGCCCTGTTTCCAGGGGTACACATCAAAGTACAGGCCTCGTGTCCGGGGGACCACCTCACACCAGGACACAGAGGGAGGACAGGCCCTGTGTCCAGGGGTCCACATCACACCAGGACACAGAGAGTGGACAGGCCCCATGTCGAGAGCTCGAGGTCACACCAGGACACAGAGGGAAGATAGGCTCCATGTCCAGGCGTCCAGGTCACACCAGTACATAGAAGGAGGTCGGACCCGGTGTCCAGGGGTCCACGTTAGACCAGGACACAGAAGGAGAACAGGCCCCGTGTCCAGCGGTCCACGTAACAGAAAGACACAGAGGTACGGCAGGCCCGATCTCCAGGGGTCCACATCACACCAGGACACAGAAGGAGGACAAGCCCCATGTCCAGGGTTTCAGGACACACCAGGACATAGAGGGAGGAAGGCTAGGCCCTATGTCCACACGTCGACATCACACCAGGACACAGAGGGAGGACAGGTCCTGTATTCAGGGTTGATAATTATCCCGGGAGATAGAGGAATCACAGGCCCCGTGTCCAGGGGTCCACATTGCACCAGGATACAGACGGAGAACAGGCCAGGTGTCCAGGAGTCCATATCACATCAGGACAAAGAGGGAGGAAGGCTGGGCCCTGTGTCGACACGTCCACATCACACCAGGATACAGAGGGAGGACAGGCCCCATGTCCAGGGGTCCACATCACACCAGGACACAGAGGGAGGAGAAGCCACATGTCCAGGGGGCCAAATCACACCAGGACACAGTGGGAGGAAGGCTGGGACGTGGGTCCACACTGCCACATGACATCAGGACACAGAGGAAGGATAGGCCATGTGTCCAGGGGTCCATGTCACACCAGGACACAGAGGACGGACAGGCCCCATGTCCAGGGGTCCACGTCACACCATGACATAGAGGGAGGACGTCTGGGTACTGTGTCCACACGACCACATACACCAGGACACAGAGGGAGGAGAGGCTCCATGTCCAGGGGTCCACATCAAACCAGGACATAGAGGGAGGATAGGCCCCGTGTCCAGGGGCCCACATCACACCAGGACACAGAGGGAGGACAGGCCCGATGTCCAGGGTTTCAGGACACACCAGGACACAGACGGAGGAAGGCTGGGCTCTGTGTCCACACGTCCACATCACAGCAGGACACAGATAGATGACAGGCCCCATGTAGAGCAGTCCACGTGACACGAAGACACAGAGGGAGAACAGGCACCGTGTCCAGGGGTCCACATAACACCAGGACACAGAGGGAGGACCGACCCCATGTCCCGGGTCCTTTTCACAGTATGACATAGAGAGAGGAAGGCTGGGCCTTGTGTCCACATGTCCACATCACACCAGGACAAAGAGGGAGGACAGACCCCATGTCCAGGCATCCACATCACACCAGGATACAGAGGGAGGACAGGCCCCATGTCCAGGGTTTCACGACATACCAGGACATAGAGGGAGGAAGGCTGGGCCCTGTGTCCACAGGTCCACATCACACCAGGACAAAGAGGGAGGAGAGGCCCCATGTCCATGGGTCCACATGACACCAGAACACAGAGGGCGGACAAGCTCCGGGTCCAGGGCTTGACACCACACCAGGACACAGTGGGAGGACGGCTGGGCTGTGTGTGCACACTGTCATATCACACCAGGGCACAGAGGGAGGACAGGCCATGTCACACCAGGACACAGAGGACGGACAGGTCTCGTTTCCAGGTGTCCATGTCACACCATGACATAGACGGAGGAAGGCTGGGTCCTGTGTGCACACGTCCACATCACACCAGGACCCAGAGGGAGGACAGGCTACATGTCCAGAGATTCACGTCACACCAGGACAGAGATGGACGATGGCTGGGCCCTGTGTCCAGAGGTCCACATCAGACCACGACACAGAGAGGGGACAGGTCCCCTGTCCCGGGGTCCACGTCACAGCAGGACATACAGGGAGGGCAGGCCCCGTGTCCAGGGGTCCACGTCACACCAGGACACAGAGGGAGGATAGGTCCTGTGTCCCGGTGTGAATGTCACACCGGGACACAGAGGAAGGACAGGCCCCGTGTCCAGGGGTCCACCTCACACTAGGACACAGACGGAGGACAGGCCAGCTGTTCAGGCGTCCAGACCACACCAGGACATAGAGGGATCAAGGGTGGGCCCTCTGACCACATGTCCACATCACACCAGAACACAGAGGGAGGAGAGGCCCCATGTCCAGGGGTCCACGTAATACCAGAACACAGAGGGAGGACAAGCCCCATGTCCCAGGGAACACGTAACACCAGGACACAGAGGGAGAAAGCCTAGGCCGTGTGTCCACACGTCCACATCACACCAGGACAGTGAGGGAGGAGAGGCCATGAGTCCAGGGGTTCATGGCACACCAGGACACAGAGGAAGCACAGGCCCCGTGTCCCAGGGTCCAGGTCACACCAGGATATACAGGGAGAAAGGCTGGGGCCTCTTTCCACACGTCCGCATCACACCAGGACACAGAGGGCGGAAAGGCCCCATGTCCAGGGGTCCATATCACACCAGGACACAGAGGGAGGACAGGCCCTGTTTCCAGGTGTGAATGTCACACCAGGACTCAGAGGAAGGACAGGACCTGTGTCCAGGGTCCCACATCACACCAGGACACAATGGGAGGACAGGCCCTGGGTCCAGGTGTGAATCTCACAGCATGACACAGTGGGAGGACAGGCCCCACTTCAAGAGTTCCAGACCCACCTGACGAACGCGATGAAACCTCGTCTCTACTAAAAATGAAAAAAACACAAAAAACAAAAAACAAAAAACTAGCCCGTCATTGGTGTTAGGTGCCTGTGGTCCCAGCTACTCAGGAGGCTGAGGAAGGAGAATAGCTTGCACCTGGGAGGCGGAGGGTGCAGTGAGCCCAGATCACACCACTGCACTCCAGCCTGGGTGACAGAGGAAGACTCGGTCTCAAAAAGTCAATTTATGGCCGGGTGCAGTGGCTCACACCTGTAATCCCAGCACTTTAGGAGGCTGAGGCAGGTGGGTCACAAGGTCAGGAGGTCAAGACCAGCGTGGCCAAAATGATGAAAGCTCGTCTCTACTAAAAATACAAAAAACTAGTCAGGCCCAGCGTCAGGTGCCTGTAATCCCAGTTACCGCAGAGGCTGAGGCAGGAGAATCGCTTGAATCTGGGAGGCAGAGGTTGCGGTGAGCTGAGATTGCGCCACTGCACTCCAGCCTGGGTGACAGAGGGAAACACCATCTCAAAAATATATATATATATAATTAAATAAATAAATAAAAAAAATTAAAAATTTAAAACCTTTTTACAAGGGGGTTGGGGGAACACATGTAGCCAGGAACAGACCTGTAGGGAGGCCGGGGCACCCTCTCTGGGTGCCTTCAGGATGCCTTGACCGTGGCCTGCAGCCTGCAGAGCGGGGGGCTGGTCAGCTCACGTCTCAGCCCTTCTGAGGCTGCTGTCTGGGCTCCCGGGTGCCTGCAACCCCGGTAAAATAACACAGACCCTGACGGGGGTGCCCATGGAGCCAGGAAGATGCTGCTCACATATCCTTTTACGCCGCACCCGGCCATTTTTCCTTTTTGTTTTTAATTTTATTTTAAGTTCTGGGATACATGTGCACATCTTGCAGGATTGTTACATAGGTATACACATGGCGTGGTACCTCCTAATGCTATCCCTCCCCAATCCCCCCACCCCCTGTTATCCCTCCCCTAACCCCCTGTTTTGTTGTATTTTGAGATGGAGTCTCGCTCTGTCACCCAAGCTGGAGCGCAGTGGCACAATCTCAGCTCACTGCAACCTCTGCCTCCCGGGTTCAAGCCATTCTCCTGCCTCAGCCTCCCAAGTAGCTGGGACTACAGGCACTCGCCACCACGCCAGACTAATTGTTGTATTTTTAGAAGAGGCAGAGTTTCACCACATTGGCCAGGCTGGTCTCGAACTCCAGACTTCAGGTGATCCACCTGCCTCAGCCTCCCAAAGTGCTGGGATGACAGGCGTGACCCACTGCGCCCAGCCTAATTTTTTGTTGATTTTTCTTGAGACGGAGTCTCACTCTGTCGCCCAGGCTGGAGTGCAGTGGCACAATCTCAGCTCACTGCAACCTCTGCCTCCCGGGTTCAAGCAATTCTCCTGCCTCAGCCTCCCAAGTAGCTGGGATTACAGGCGCCCGCCACCATGCCCGGCTAATTTTTGTATTTTTAGAGACAGGGTTTCACCGTATCGACCAGGCTGGTCTCGAACTCCTGACCTTGTGATCCGCCCGCCTCGGCCTCCCAAAGTGCTGGGATTACAGGTGTGAGCCCCCACGTCCGGCTCTGCTATGCAGATTTCTAAACCCATCACAGGAAGCAGTTCTCACTAGGAGCCACTCCCAGCTCCAGGTCGGCCTGCAGGAGAGCCGGGAGCTGCTGTTGTTCCAAACTCCACCTGCTGCAGGGATCACGGCAGCAGCCACACCCGGGGGTACCAGGTAAGCAAATGCAGGGTGAGGGTGAGGATCCCCCAGCCCTGGGAGAGACCTGTGGCCATCCTTCTCCCTCGTCACTCACCCCGCGGGGACACAGCATCTCCCCAAAGATGGTCTTGATGCAGGAGATCAGGTAGTCGTGCAGGTCCTCACTCAGCCCCTGGAAGATCCTGCAGGCCAGGATGACCACCTCACGAGGGTGCCGCTCCAGCCACTCTGAGATCTCCGGGAGCGTGTCCTGGGGGGAGGGAGGGGGCGGGGCAGAGTCCTTCATGAGTCCCACAGCTCGGGGAAGGCTGGGCTCCGTGGGTCACACCTGTCATTCCAGCGCTTTGGGAGGCCAAGGCGGGCGGATCACCTGAGGTCAGGAGTTCAAGACCAGCCTGGCCAACATGGCGAAACCCCGTCTATACTAAAAACATGCAAAAAAAAATTAGCTGGGTGTGGTGGTGGGCGCCTGTAATCCCAGCTACTTGGGAGGCTGAGTCAAGAGAATTGCTTGAACCTGGGAGGTGGAGGCTGCAGCCAGCCATGTCGGCCAGGCACGTTGGCTCATAGCTGTAATCCCAGCACTTCAGGAGGCCGAGCGGGGACAGATCACCTAAGGTCAGGAGTTCAAGACCATCCTGGCCAACACGGCAAAACCTCTGTCTCTACTAAAAATACAAAAATTAGCCGGGCATGGTGGTATGCACCTGTAATCCCAGCTACTCAGCAGGCCGAGGCAGGAGAATCGCTTGAACCCACGAGGCGGAGGTTGCAGTGAGCCGAGATCAAGCCACTGCACTCCAGCCTGGGCAAAAGAGCAAAACTCTGTCTCAAAAAAAGAGAAAAGATGAGGCCAGAACAGTGGCAGTCCCAGTGCTTTGCGAGGAGGCTGAGGCCGATCCCAGAGAATTGGCTTCAGTCCAAGAGTTTGAAAAGAGCCTGGGCAACATGGCTACAAAAAAGAAGAATTAAAGAATTAGGTGTGGTGGTTCACACCTCTAGTCCAAGCTAGAGGTAGTTGGTAAGCTTAGACAGGTGGATCCTCCTGCAGACAGGAGGCTGCAGTGAGCCAACTCAGCCCGGCTCGGTGGCTCATGCCTGTCATCCCAGCACTTTGGGAGGCCGAGGCAGGCCAATCACCTGAGGTCAGGAGTTCGAGACCAGCCTGGCCAACATGGTGAAACCCTGTCTCTACTGAAAATACAAAAATTAGCCGGGCATGGTGGTGCATGCTTATAATCCCGGCTACTCCAG
The DNA here is from genome assembly GCF_030222135.1 of Aotus nancymaae. Classification (NCBI taxonomy): domain Eukaryota; kingdom Metazoa; phylum Chordata; class Mammalia; order Primates; family Aotidae; genus Aotus; species Aotus nancymaae. Next base: position 4,063,181 of record NW_026988490.1, on the reverse strand, counting down.
AGGCTGAGGCAGGAGAATCGCTTGAACAGGAAGGAAGACGTTGCAGTGAGCTGAGATTGCGCCACTGCACTCCAGCCTGGGTGACAGAGCAAGACTCTGTCTCAAAAAAATAGAAAGAAAACAAAAAGAAAAAAAGAAATGAAGAAATTCACATCGGTCAAGAACCCCCCGAATGCCAGGTATGGTGGCTCACGCCTGTAATCCCAGCATTTTGAGAGGCTGAGGCGGGCGGATCACCTGAGGTCATGAGTTCGAGACCAGCCTGGCCAACCTGGTGAAACCCCGTCTCTGTTAAAAATATGAAAATTAGCCGGGTGTGGTGGTGGGTGCCTGTAATCCCGGGTACTTGGGAGGCTGAGGCAGGAGAATCGCTTGAACCTGGTGGGCGGAGGTTGTAGTGAGCCGAGATTGAGCCACTGCATTCCAGCCTTGGTGACAGAGTGAGACTCCATCTCCAAAGGGAAAAAAAATAAGTGCTCCTAACAGATTAGCAGGCGTCAGCATCTCCTGGTCTCGTCTGGCCCTGAAGCTGACATCGTCATCCCACTAAAGGTCAGGAAGCTCCCGTCCCTATGGCAGTCTGGTTCCCCATGGGAGGCCGGCCGCCTCCTGAGCACTCCCCGTGTATCCCCTCAGCCTGGTCGTACCTCCACCAGTGCCATGGTGTATACCATGTGAACAAAGTGCAGGTTCTTCTCAAGAGCCGTCCAGCATGAGGGCAATCTGCAGGTGTAAGTACCGCACGCCGGCATCCAGCTGCTCCGTGATGTCCAGCACCTGCGGGCAGAGGGGCTGTCACGTCTCCCTGCTGGTTGCCGTGGCTTCAAAGCTCATATTGCACAGGCTGGTTTCTTTTATTTTCTTCAGATGGAGTCTCGTTCTCTCATCCAGGCTGGATTGCAGTGGCATGATCTCGGCTCCCTGCAACCTCCACCCTCCAGGTTCAAGCGATTCTCCGGCCTCACCCTCCCGAGTAGCTGGGATTACAGGCACCTGCCACCACGCCTGGCTAATTTTTCTATTTTTAATAGAGACGGGGTTTCACCGTGTTGGTCAGGCTGGTCTCGAAATTCTGACCTCAGGTGATCCACCTGCCTCAGCCTCCCAAAATGCTGGGATTACAGACATGAACCTCCATGCATGGCTAGGAGTGGCAAAATTATTAACATAAAAAGGTGAAAGAGGGGCTGGGTGTGATGGCTCAGGCCTGTAATCCCAGCACTTTGGGAGGCCGACGTGGGTGGATCACGAGGTCAAGAGATCGAGACCATCCTGGTCAACATGGTGAAACCCCGTCTCTACTAAAAATACAAAAAGAAAATTAGCTGGGCATGGTGGCACGTGCCTGTAATCCCAGCTACTCAGGAGGCTGAGGCAGGAGAATTGCCTGAACCCAGGAGGCGGAGGTTGCGCTGAGCCGAGATCATGCCATTGCACTCCAGCCTGGGTAACAAGAGTGAAACTCCATCTCAAAAAAAAAAAAAAAAAAAAAAAAAGTTGCCTAAAGAGGTGCACACAGTCTGCCCTGCTGCCCTCCAGCTGCAAGGGAACCTCAGTTCTTTCCTATTGGCCAGAGCCCTTAACAGAATGTCCCCCACCCCTTCCAGTACCTGCTGCACTGCCCCTCCCCCTCTGCAGAATGTCTGGGGTCCTATGTTCTAAACTGCTTTACTTTCAAATTTTACCGGACCTACCTGAACTCAGGAGAATCTGTTGAGGCAGGTCACTCTCTGGGTCCTGCTCTTGACTTTTCTCACTGTGGAAACTGTCAGACAGCAGTGATCAGCACCCAGCCTGAGGGGATGGCTTCAAATGGAGGTGAGTCTGTAGGGACAGGGGCATTATGCAAGTCTCTTTCGCGTTTCAAATCCTTGGGAATTCAAATTTGACACCGCCCCAGGGACAGCTGATAGGGCTAGTGTCGAGGAGGGAGGGAGCACTGGATGTCCCCAAAGACATCACACCTGGAGAGGGCCATGGCACCCTGAGTCTGTGGTTAGGGAGGACGGCTCCTTGGAGGTGGACCAAGATGCCTGGGGGAATACACCGTGTAGGGGAAAGGATGGAGTGGATGTACTGATTCTTTCTAGAGGGGGACGGGTCACGTCACCGTGTGTTTGTAGGGAGTGGTGGGATCGTGTTGTGCCGGTGGCCCAATGAAGATGGTGGGCAAGCCTGAGCCCTGTGTTATGTCTTCGGGCACCTGGACGGTGCCCTTCCATAGTGTTCAGAGGGATTTGGACTGGACTTTTCTAGATCTTAGGGAGGAGTGAGGAGAAGTCGTCTCAGCCAGAGACGACTGTTGGGTGTGATGGCTGTGACAGAGCATGCAGTGACAGCCTCTGGGTGGGCGAGCCTGGGGCTACTGTAACTGCCGCAGCCTCTCAGCTCGCTCCCCAGAGGTGGCTTCTCAGTCAGTTCAGGTAGCTGTTGGCTTTAACAGGGGTGGGGGCAGTGGGGAAGTTCAGGCAACACGGCCTGGGCTTCCCAGGTTGTTCTGAATTGTTCGTCCTTTTGTGGAAGCGCAGGTCTTCAGACCCACTTCCTCTTGTCTGCTAGCTCACGGCCTGTCCTCTGCACTTTGTGTTTCTGTGGAGATCAACAATTTGCCTCTATTCCATGTCTACTACCTCATGAACAGGGGACAGGTGTGGACTCTTGCTGGTTTTCAGTGGAAAGGTCTGGAAAGACTGCTTTCCTTTTCAGTAGAGGAAGGAGAGTAGAACACAAATAGGAAGATGGTCCTCTTATTATTATTATTATTCAAGTTAGGATGTGTGTCCTGACTGATGAGGTGCATGTGCTGTATCCCTGTTCCCCTTGACTGGAGACTGCATGAAGTCCTAGCGAACAGGGATGAGCTCCAGACAACTTTGCCACACCTGGCCTGTGGCCCAAGAACCTCTGGTTCTTGGTTGGTCACTCTATTCAGTTATTGGGAGCTCAAAGGAAAAGGACCAGAGATGGGCTCGTTGTCCCACGACCTACTATAACATGACCAGCAGCTGTGAAAATCCCCAGACACCTCCCCCCCGCCCCCCCTCCGACAGCCCCACTGCTCACCGCTTGCTGGCTGTGCTCTAATCGTGTGCCGCTCTTGCTGGCTGCGCAATGACAGTATCTCAGGGAACTCCACCACTGCTTCTCAGACCTGCTCCCTGGGAACAGAGCTTCCTGAGTGGCAGCCAGGACCACCGAGCACCGAGGAAAGTGTCGCCTGACTCTGACCCATGTTTAGCACTTGCTGGGCATGGTGCCAGAACCATCACTTGCACACTGGGTGTGATGCGTATGGGTTGTCTTCAGGGTTCACGGGGTGCTGGCTTGGGAGAGATTTCCATCCGGTGGTTGTCTTCCATTGTTTCTTTTTCAAGATGGAGTCTTGCTCTGTCACCCAGGCTAGAATGCAGTGGTGCAATCTGGGTTAACTGCCAGGCTCTCTAGTGAAGGGACCCTCCTATGCAGGAACAGAGCATGCGATGCACATTCAGGGACATTTGCAAGCTGCAGTTTCCCTGTCACATGCCCTCAGCTGTAGGACACCCCTGATTCCCCAGTGACCAGGGTGGACCTGGAGACCCCAGCTCATTCACCTCTTTCCTTTGTCTCCACAGCATGCCCAGAGCTGGAAACGGGTGTGACCGAGAACCCTGGCGCCTCCATGCCAGTGTTCACGGCTCTGTCCTTCGCCACACCTGCTCCTGGCCCAGCAGATGGGCCGCCCCTCGTGACTGCAGTGGTTCCCCCAGGCGGCCCTCCGGTGCTGTCTGCCTTCCCCAGGACCCCTCTGGTGGCAGGACACGATGGCCAAGGCCTGAATTGGGCCGGGGCTTCCAACGTCCTTGTCCAGATGAAGACAGAAGTGGGGCCTGTGAAGGCTCCTCAGGCACAGACCTTGGCCCTACCTCAGGACCCCCTCGTCTGGCGGGCTCCAGGTGCCGTCTGTGAGGGAGTCGCATGTCCACCTCCCCGACCACTGGCAGCTGCCCCTGTGGTGCCCGCTATGGCTGCCCACATCATTGGGGTCACCCAGGCCCGTGACGGAGGCTGGTTCCAGGGCCTTCCTCCTCCAGCACCACCACCTGCTCCCCAGCCGGGCCCCATCGTGGCCCCAGGGAATGCTTGTCCATTGTCACAAGGGGCTCATGGAGAGGGCAGCCTGGCTCCCTCCCAGGCCAAGACTCCCCCAGACGACTCCTGCAACCCCCAGAGCGTGTATGAGAACTTCCGACTCTGGCAGCACTACAAGCCCCTGGCCCGGAGGCACCTTCCCCAGAGTCCAGACATGGAAGCGCTTTCCTGTTTCTTCATGTGAGTGTCCTCGGGGCACCGGAGCTCACCCTGCAGCTCACCCATAAAGAGGCTGCTGGATGGACGGGAGGTCACGCTGTTCGGGGGAGCTTGCAGGGTGGTCTTGAAGGCGACGGGTCGAGCTATGGAAGGGCACATTTTCAGGAACATTCATCTGGCTGCCGCTCAGGACAGACTCTCAGGGGCCTCATCTCACCTGCCCCTCACTGTCCCGTGAGTCCAGCCAATCCTTACTGGGCAGGTATTTGCAGCTTTGCCCTCGATCCCTTCTAGAAAAAGGGACGACGTTGCTTCATTCAGAGGATGGTGAAGAGGTGACTTGAGCTCACACATGAGGCACACAGCACAGTGCCCGGCACATGCTGGGCCACATTACATGATAACTGTTATGATTACTGTCCCTACTGCTATCATTATCAGAACTAGGCTATCTAGGACAGTGTTCCCCAAAGCCACGGGCTCCAGTGATGGCTCTGAGTGCACCACGAGCCCAGCAGCCCAGGGCCATGGACTGTGGTGACTGAGGCAGCAATGCCAGCATCTGAGAGTTTGTCGATTCAGTCCCAGTCGTGCCTCTCTCCATCTTGCAGTGCCTCTGTGACCCTGTGTCCCCCGCTGATGAGCAAACCCGTACTCCACGGGAGCTTGAGCACATCCACCCGGCAACACACTGGCCACTCCTGTAGGCAAGTCCCCTGCCCAGGGTGTAGGTGTAAGGAGGCCCCATCTTTGTCCCAAAAAATCTTGCTGCCCCTGCATCTTGGAACTGGTTGCATTCTCCCTTGGAGCTGAGTCCCGGTGCACTGGGGACCCTGATTCTCGGAGTGGAGTCGCCCCAGGCTCACAGGCTTGGCGTGGAGTGGGCTTGGACACCGCTCTGCTTTGGTTCTGGTTTCTACTCATCTCCAGGACCCCGAGGCTGCGTCCCCAGGGGCCGCCTTGCTCCAGAGTCCCCAGGAAGCTGGTTAAATGCTCAGTCCTGGGGCCCTGGAACCTGCACGTTAACCCTCGCTCCCCGGTCATTCTGTGGGTGCGCTGTCTCAGTCAGCTCGGGCTCTGCCATAACAAATCCTATAGACTGGGTGCTTTATCAGGACACATTCACGTCTCCCACTTCCAGAGGTCGGAAGTCCCAGATCAAGGTGACGGCCGACTGGTGTCCTGGCTGGAGAGGGCTGCCTCTGGCTGTGTCCTCTTGCGGCTGAGAGGGAGAGCCCTGGTGTCTCCTCCTGCCCTTATCGGGGCTCGGATGCCATGACCTGCTCTAACCCTGATTAACTCCAAGAACTGACACACCGGGGCTGAGGGCTTCAGCACAGGAATGCTGGGGACGCTCACATTCCACCCATAGTACTGAGTTCATTTGTCAACACTGTAACACTGAGGACTCGAGGGGCAGTTGGAGAGGCCAGCCGGTGGCTTGTGTTGATGACTGATCTTGGGGACATATCCTGCCCACGTGGGGGAGAACAGGACAGGGACAGATGACAGGACATGTGTGGGGGTGACAGGGGCCGGGTGTTGGGACTGGTGGGCTTAGGATGGAGGGTGGGCTTATGGACTGGGACTGACTGCACCGCCTTACAGCCCAGTTCTCAGATCCCTGGCCCGGCAGAAGCCCACCATGACCCTGGAGGGGGGACTGTGGTGGGCCGTGCGGGAATGGCAGCACACGAGCAACTTTGACCGGATGATCTACTACGAGATGGCGGGTAAGTGAGTCTGGGGTGCAGGGGCAGAGCCCACATGGCAGGGTGACAGAGGGTGACAGAAGCCGGATGGCCATGGTGGCTTCTCAGTGTGGAGCATGAGGAGGGTGTGGACAAACGCAGGCCCTACCGGGCCCCTGGCTCCCTCAGGAAGCTGCTCCTCCCTCCTAGAGTGCTCTGGGGTCTCTATCCTGCCCTGGTGGGAAGCCACGCCCTGCTTGGCCTCGGGCCAACCCCTGCCTGACACTAAGGGTCAGGGAGCGAGCAGCCAGCATCACAGCCCAAAGGAGATCACCGCCAGTTGGGAGGATGGGGAGAAGGGGCGCTGGGGACTATAGACAGAGCGGGGTGCACTCTCTTCCCAGCAGTGGCCACAAGTCGGTTTTCGCCCATCCCAGCCTGGCCAGGATTGGAGAAACCTGCGCTGGGTCAGGGGAGACCTGTGTCCAGGACACCATGAGACCCATCTCTGGCCTGCCTGCCTTTGCTCCTCGTAGTCCCTTCCTTTAAGACAGAAAGACGGCAGCCTCAGGGGAAAGGGGCCCTGTCTTTTGCACCCAGCTTTTGCTTCCTCCCGACCGGGGTCTCCCATGCTTCATCTTCCTGGGTTATCCTTCAGGGACCCACAGTCCCAACCTCAGGACTCATGCAACTGGGCAACATCATGGACGCCTTCTGCCATAAACCCCACCCCTGATGCCCTCCTGGGCCTCGTGGCCCTGACTTAAGTCAGAAAGCCCTGTTGATGCCATGGGCTCTGCAGGGGCCGGGTGAGGGAGGGAGAGCCCAGAACTCTGGGAGTAGTTCCCTCTGGGACTGGGGGACGGGCCCCAGGGAGGGCCTGGACAGCCTGCCTGAGGCATGCCTTCCCATTCCCTGCCATCGGCTGCTGCCTGGTCCTGGGGGCAGAGGGCCTGGACCCTCTCAGCACGGTCTACACCTTCTTCACCCTAGGTTCCTACAGTCTGAGGCTGAGGAGGAGATGCAGATTCAGAAGTCACAGTGGATGAAAGGGCCCCAGTGCCTGCCTCCTCCAGCCCTGCCGAGGCTTGAACCTCAGGGACCGTCGGCCCCTGAGGTGGTCAAGCAGCCAGGTATGGCTTCCCACATTCCCACAGGAGCCACGGCAAAGCCCAGAGAGGCCGAGGGAGGCCACTGTCCCCACACCCCATGCCTCCCTTCAAGAGAGGGATTTGTTCCTTCCAACAAGACAGCTCAGGGGAGCTGGGGGGCTGGGCGGCTCCTGGTCACGAAGTGGGTATTCACCTGGTCAGGTTTCCTAGCTACTCTCTCCCCTCGCCATTCCAAAACTCAACAATCTGCCCAGGAAGCAGGGATGAGCGGGTGGAGTACTCAGCATATCAGTGACTCCAAGCTTCCTCCAAAAGGATGCTGTCCCGTATGTGCCCCTCCTGCGGCGTCTCTTCCAGGGGCGCTGTGGTTCAGGTGGTCCTGACCCAGCTGGGACCCACTTCAGGTCCCTGAGCCCTGCCCTCCCCTGTGTGATGCAGGCAGGAGGAGCAGCCCTCACCATACCCATCCTCCTCCCTCCCTGCCTCAGTGTACCTTCCCAGCAAGGCTGGCCCCAAGGCCCCAACTGCCTGCCTGCCACCACCCAGGCCCCAGCGGCCAGCAGAGACCAAGGCCCCCGAGGAGATTCCCCCTGAAGTGGTGCAGGAGTATATGGACATCATGGAGGAGTTGCTGGGGCCTCCCGCTGGGGCCATGAGGGAGATCGAAGGACAATGGGAAGAGGGCGAAGTGGAGCAGGAAGGGGACGGGATGCTTCTAGACCCAGGCGTCCTGAGCTACGCTGACAATCTGTGTTCCCAGAAAGACTTTGTCACCAAGGTGGGCTAGCCTCAAGTGCTGGAGTCTGCAGAATTCCAGGGGGTGGCACTCGCAGGTCCTTGGAATTAAGCTCTGTTCCTTAGCTCCTCCGCAGTGAAGGGGTGTGTGTGTTGCCATCGATTTGACTGTCTGTGTATGTGATTGTGTCTGTGTCTTTGTGTCTGTGATAGGTTACTCTGTGTCTGTGTGGGTGTGAGTGTGGAGTGTGGAAATTACTTGTGTCCATTTTCCTGTGTCATATGTGGGTCTCTTTGTGTGTCTGTGTGTGGTTTGTGTGTCTCTGTCTGCATGTGTGTACGCTACCAGGTCTGTGGTCTGTGTGTGTAGCTGTGGTCGCCATGATATGAGACAGCTCCAGAAGGGTGGGGACGGGGCGCTCACTGCTTTCTGCATCTCCTCCAGGTGTACTTGGCTCCAGGTTACTCCCTGCCCGGGAAGCTCACACCGTCTCCCTTCTGTTTCCAGGTGGAGGCCGTCATTCACCCCCGATTCCCGGAAGAATTGCTTTCCCCAGATCCACACATGGATTTCTTGGCCCTAAGCCAGGAGCTGGAGCAGGAGGAAGGACTCACCCTTGCCCAGGTAGAGCAGGGAGGGAGGGGAACTCAGGTACCCTGGGGGCAGGAGGGACCCGGCACAGAAGCCCCACCTGATTGTCCACCCCACCCTGCGGGGGATGCTCGGCTTCTTGGGGAGCCACTCCGAGGCGGGGAGGTGCGGGTTCAGATGGAACGGGATGGAGAGGAGCCAGGGAGGGGAGTCAGGATGCAAACTGCAGTGAGGCCCAGCGGGATGCCCAGCGGAGCCACACCCTCTGTCTTTGACAGAAAGCCCAGCTGTCTCAGGCTTCCCTGCCTGCCACCCAAGCGCCTTGGTCTTCACCACCCTGGGCCGTGTTCACACTTGAGGCAGAGCCAGTAAGTGCCCCCTTTACTCCCGCAGGTAGCAGAGAAGCGCCTCCTATCCTTGAAGGAGGAACCGTGTGAGAGGGCAGTCCCTAGTCATGGCACCACCCAGCTGGACTCAATCTCTTCTAAGTCTGCAGCAGGCCAAGGAGCAGAGAGAGATGTGCCTGGCCCCCAGCAAGGGGTCAGCATGGAAACCTGCCCACCCCAGACGGCTGCCCGGGATGCTCAGAGACAAGGCAGTGTGTGCACTGGGATGGCCCGGTCCAAAAACCCTGTTGTGCTTTTGGAGAGGCTGGATTCTCACAGGCTGAGGGCTGCCCGGCCAAACTCTCCTTCCCAGGATCACAGACCCACCCCCCAGAGGGCTTCCCGGGACCCTCAGGGACGAGGCAGGGTGCGTACTGGGATGGTCAGGTCCATAAACCCTGTTGTGGTTTTGGAGAGACTGGACTCCCGCTGGCTGAGGGCTGCCCGGCCAGACTCTCCTCCCCAGGACCATAGACCCACCTGCCCAGGCGTGGGGACCAAGGGCACCTGGGGTCTCCCTGAAGCCTCTCCTGTCAAGGAATCACGCAGGCTGTCTGAGGGGTCAAGTGACGAGGACAGGGAAATCCCTGGCATAGTTTCTGCCATGGGTACCAACTACAGGCTGCGGGCCTGGAAGCTGTCCCAGAGCCCTGTACCTGCCTCGGGCCTTCTCAGCCTAGAAGGGCGGGAACCCCAGGGAGCTCTTCAGTCCCAATCTGCGAAGAGAAGAGACCTCAGCCCAGCATCCGCTCCTGCCACCAAGTCCAAGAAGCGAGCTCTCTTCAAGAGGCCCATCCCCTGTTCAGATGCCCCATTTAAGGCCTGGACTCAGCATCTCTGGGGCGCAGTCCCTGGCTTGGGGGCTGGGTGGCCCCTCGCAGTCTAAAAAGAGAAAGGGTGACCCCTTGCTCTCTAAGAGGAAGAGAATGCAGCATTGTAGCTAGTAGAGGGACAGGGCAGGCTCTCTGGTGCCAATCCCCAAGGGTGGGGCTCTCAACTCTCGGACCCTCAGGCCATCAGGTGCCTCAAAGCAAAGACTTCTCCCCCAGTGCTGATCTTGCTGGGCCTTAGCTTGATGGGGGAGGGTGGGGGAAGGAAGGGGCAGGAGGGAGGGGAGGGAGAGGGTGGCTGAACCGGAAGGGAGGGTCTAGGGGTAGGGGGTGGGGAGCAATACCTTGGAGGTCTCATGTGTAAATCTGAATAAACACAGTTGTGTTGGAAATGCTCTCCGGGCTGCTGCCTCTGTCCTCAGGGCTGTGCTGCTCAGTGGAGGGGGTCTGTGAGGGAGTACAGAGGGCCTGGGAGATGCCAGGCACTGGGTACCCACGGGGGCCAGCCCCACACGTTCCTCCAGGCATAGGCTGCCCCTTCAGATGCTCCAGGAACTGACGGATGCTGAGGAGACCCTGATCCCTCCCACCAACCACTCACAAGGCCCCGACTGCTTTAGTTATCAGCATCCCTGGAAAATCCTGGGATGTTGAGAGCTGGCTGGCTCTTGTTCTGCCCCGTGGGAGCTGAGGAGAAGGCAGCTGCCCGCAACGTGGACACGAGGAGAGGCGGTCACTCCTGCTTAACCCTCATCAGGAAGAGCTCAGGCCCTGGGCTGAGGGGAGATGTCGAGGCATCCATCCACACAGGTGTGTTTGGGATACGACGGTGTGTGGGGAGCAGGGGAAGTCCTTCTGCTGGTTTCTGGTCAGGAAAGAATCTTGTCCAACTGGCGGAAGCAGACGCTCCTTGCTGTGGCTGTCACAGGGACTGGCCTCGGGGCACGCGGGGTCCTGCATGGAGGTCCCCACACCTATGATTCCCTTCCCATATGATGATGGAACTCTTGTGTAGAATTGATGCAGACACAGATTTGAACCCAAGAGGTGGATGTTGCAGTGAGCCGGGATAGCACCATTGTACTCAAGCCTGGGCAACAACGGCAAAACTCCACCTCAAAAATAAAAATAAAAATAAATTAGCTGGGCTAATCCCAGCTGCTCGAGAACCTGAGGCAGGATAATCACTTGAACCTGGGAGGCAGAGGTTGCAGTGAGCCCAGATGGCGCCATTGCACTCCAGCCTGGGCGGCAAGAGCAAAGCTCCTACCAAAAAAACAAAAAGAAAAAAAATAATGATCCAGGCATAGTGGCATGCTCCTGTAGTCCCAGCTACTTGGGAGGCTGAGGCAGGAGAATTGCTTGAACCCGGGAGACGCCCACCATCCCACCCAGCTAATTTTTCGCTATTATTTGTAAACATGGGGTTTCACTACGTTGGCCGGGCTGGTCTCAAACTCCCGATCTCGGGTAATCCACCCGCTTCAGGCTCCCAAAGTGCTGGGATTACAGGCGTGAGCAACCATGCTCAATCCATCTCTTTCAATAAGCTTCTGCACAGCAAAGGAAACAAACGACAGAGCAAAGAGACAACCTGCTGAATGGGAAACGACGTGTGCAAACTGTTCACGACAAAGGACTAAAATCCAGAATACGTAACGAGCTCAAATAACCAACGATGAAAAACAACAAATAATCCCACTAAAAAATGGGCAAAGGACATCAAAAAACATTCAAATGGCCAACTGTTATATGAAAAAATGATCACATCAGTAATCACCAGGTAAGTGCCAATCAAAACTACAACGAGATACCTACCACCTCACCACAGCTAGGATAACTATTCTTAAAAATACAAACAGGGGATGCTGACATGATGCGGAGGAAAGGGAACTCTTACACACTGAGGCGGGACTGGAAATTAGTAACGTCGTTATGAAAACCAGTATGGAGATTTCTCAAAATACTAAAAACAAAACCACTACTTGATCCAGCCATCCCACTACTGGCTATTTAACCAACATAAAAGAAATCGGTATATCAAATCAGTATACACTCACATGTTTATCACAGCGCTATTGACAACAGCAAAGATATGGAATCAACCCAAGTATGCACCAATGAGCAGACAAGGAAAACGTGGCATATATACACGATGGAACGCTATTCAGCCAGAAAAAAACATGAAATCACGTTGTTTGCAGCAACATGGATGAAGCTGCAGGTCATTATGTTAAGTGAAATAAGCCAGGCCAGCCATAGGAAGAAAAACATCACACATTCTCACAAACATGTGGGAGCTAAAAACAACGACGACAACAAAAAAAAAGTTGACCTCATGGAAACAAAGAATACAATGACAGGTATCAGAGGCTGGGAAGGGATGGGGGTGAGGAAGAGAGGCTGGTTAACGGGTACAAACATACAGTTAGAAACAGTAAGTTCTAACGTTCTATAGCAGAGTACGGTCACCATAGTTAGCTCAGGCTTGGAGTGCAGTGGTGCGATGTATTTGAATATGTTAGCAAATACGTATTGTATATTTCAAAGTAGCTAAAAGAGAAGGCTAGAATTGTTACCAGCACACAGAGATGATAAATCTCGGCCAGGCACGGTAGCTCACGCCTGTAATCCCAGCACTTTGGGAAACTGAGGCAGGTGGATCACGAGGTCAGGAGTTCAAGATCAGCCTGGCCAAGATGGTGAAACCCTGTCTCCACTAAAAATACAAAAATTAGCTGGGCATGTTGGCAGGCGACTATGGCTGTTTCAGGAAACATCCATTTACACTGTTTCCTGGATTGCAGGCGTAAAAACATGACTGAAGACATATACCGGCCCTACTGCCTGGACAATTCATAACCGTCGTAACAGTTACCATCTCGCTACTCAGAAGATTATATAGAAGTTGTATTTTTCATGAGACTCTATGACCTACTACCCCTAACTCTGACATACACATATTGTACAACCTTAACATATAATTATCAAATGTGATAACCAACGTTCTGTAAATTACCAGCTATTACCATATTTTGGTGTTTGCCTGTTAACCAAGCTGAGGAGGGAAGGGGGAGGTTGGAAGAAGCCTCATTTCACCTGCCCTTTCCCAAATTGCACTTTGAGAGTGTTCAAAAACTCAGTGTGTCCAGGTCTAAATCTCCAAGTGGGTCTAATTTTCACTGCTTAACAAAAGCGATGTAGAAAGCAATTACTGTAACCTCCATCAATCTTTTCAGATTGCACAGAATTCCCTCCTGAAAATTCCAATAGAAAAAAAGACAGGTATTCCCGTTTTAGTATGTACGTCGTCTTTCACACAAGTCATCGGAGAGTGAAAGCCTTTAAAACACTGAAATGTTCTCGGTATAGCTTTCCGACAAACATGATAAAATAGACAAATAATCCATATTTACCAAGATTAAAAACACTTCCACCACGTATGGAAAATCTCTCCAAAAACACAGAATCGAATTCAAAATTTATAACTAAAAAGAGAGGGATCGATCCAAGATGGCCGGTTAGGAGGAACTCGGGATTGCAGCTCCCAGAGAAAGTGCAGAGGGTGAGTGGACGCCGCATTTCCAGATGGATTTTTACTGCCCACAGACCAGGGGATTCACAGGCGGAGGAGCCCCACGGGTCGCCAGCGCCGCTGGTTTGACCGGCGCGGCCGCTTGACCTGCTCCCTGGGGCAGCGGCTCCATGTGCAGAGTGAGTGAGACTGAGTCCCCTCTAAGCCAGCAAGGGGAGCTGAAACGGGGAGTCAAGCCAGGAGATTCCCGGGCAAAAACGCGCCACGGGAAACACAACTGAACCCGGGATGGTCCAGCTCTGTGGAGGAGGGGCGTCCTCCATTACGGAAACACCCTGCACTTCCCAGGGCAATTTGCAGCAACCAAGGCAACCCGCCACTACAGAGACTCCGTCACTACAGGGGCGGGCCAACATAGCGGAAGCAGTTCTAACTACACCCATATAAACAGGACTGCAGGGAAGTTCACACGGAAGCTGGGCGGAGCCCACAGCAGCTCAGCGAAGCCTCTGCAGGCTGAGTGTGACTAGGCTGCCACCTTGTGGGCAGGAAAAACGGCAGCAAGACAGCGGAAAATCATACAGCCCTAACTCCCCGGGACAGAACACCTGGGGAAAGAAAAAAGGGGTTTATGAGTTCTGCTGCCGCAGACTTAAAATTACCAAAATCAGAAAGACAGCAACTACAAAGTCGATAGGTGGATAAATCCACAAAGATGGGAAGAAACCAGTGCAAAAAGGATGAAAACACCAGAAACCACAACACTTCTCCTCCTCCAAGGGAGCACAACTCCTCACCAGCAAGGGAACAAGACTGGATGGAGAATGAGTGTGATGAAATGACAGAATCAGCTTTCAGAAAGTGGATAATAAGAAACTTTCGCGAGCTAAAAGAACATGTTCGAACCCAATGCAAAGAAACTAAGAACCTTGAAAAAAGACTTGACGAAATGCTAACGAGAATGGACAACTTAGAGAGGAATAGGAGTGAACTGATGGGAGCTGAAAAACACAGCATGAGAACTTCGCGAAGCATGCACAAGTTTCAACAGGCGAATTGACCAAGCAGAAGAAAGGATATCAGAGGTCGAAGATCAACTCGATGAAATAAAACAAGAAGGCAAGATTAGAGAAAACAGCGTAAAAAGGAATGAACAAAGTCAACAAGAAATATGGGACTATGTGAAAAGACCTAATCTACGTTTGATAGGTGTACCTGAATGTGATGAAGAGAATGTATCCAAGCTGGAAAATGCTCTTCAGGATATTATCCAGGAAAACTTCCCCAACCTAGCAAGGCAGGCCAATATTCAAGTCCAGGAAATACAGAGAACACCACAAAGATACATACTCTTCTAGAAGAGCAACCCCAAGGCACATAATCGTCAGATTCACCAGGGTTGAAATGAAGGAGACAATACTAAGGGCAGCCAGAGAGAAAGGTCGGGTTACCCACAAAGGGAAGCCCATCAGACTCACAGCACATCTCTCAGCAGAAACCCTACAGGCCAGAAGAGAGTGGGGGCCGATATTCAACATCCTTAAAGAAAAGAACTTCCAACCCAGAATTTCATATCCAGCCAAACTAAGCTTCCTAAGTGAAGGAAAAATAAAATCCTTTGTGAACAAGCAAGTACTCAGAGATTTCATCACCACCAGACTAGCTTTACAAGAGCTCCTCAAGGAGGCACTACACATAGAAAAGAACAACCAGTACCAGCCACTCCAAAAACACACGAAATGGTAAAGAGCATCAACCAATGGGCAAAACAGCCAGCTAGCATCAAAATGACAGGATCAAATTCACACCTAACACTATTAACCCTAAACGTAAACGGACTAAATGCCCCAATCAAAAGACACAGACTGGCAAATTGGATAAAAAGCCAAAACCCAGCAGTGTGCTGTATCCAGGAAACCCACCTCACATGCAAGGATACACAAAGGCTCAAAATAAAGGGATGGAGGAAGATTTACCAAGCAAATGGAGAGCAAAAAAAAAGCCGGAGTTGCAATTCTCACCTCTGACAAAATAGACTTGAAAGCAACAAAGATCAAAAGAGACAAAGAAGGACATTACATAATGGTAAAAGGATCAATGCAACAAGAAGAGCTAACGATCCTAAATATATATGCAGCTAATACAGGAGCACCCAGATACATAAGGCAAGTTCTTAAAGACTTACAAAGAGATCTAGACTCCCACACAATAATAGTGGGAGACTTCAACACACCATTGTCAATATTAGACAGATCGACGAGACTGAAAATTAACAAGGACATCCAGGGCTTGAACTCAGACTGGAACAAGCAAACCTAATAGACATTTACAGAACTCTCCACCCCAGATCCACAGAATATACGTCCTTCTCAGCACCACATCACACCTACTCAAAAACTGACCACATAATTGGAAGTAAATCACTCCTCAGCAAATACAAAAGAACGGAAACCATAACAAACAGTCTCTCGGACCACAGTGCAATCGAGTTAGAACTCAGAATTCAGAAACCAACCCAGAACCGCACAGCCTCATGGAATATCAACAACTTTCTCCTGAATGTTGACTGGATAAACAATGAAATGAAGGCGGAAATAAAGATGCTCTTCGAAACCAACGAGAACGAAGACACCACATACCAGAATCTCTGGGACACATTTAAAGCCGTCTCTAGAGGAAAATATATAGCAATAAGTGCCCACATGAGAAGAAAGGAGAGATCTAAAATTGACACCCTATCGTCAAAATTGAAAGAGCTAGAGGAGCAAGATCAAAAAAACTCAAAACCTAGCAGAAGACAAGAAATAAATAAGATCAGAGCAGAACTGATGGAGATAGAGACACGAAAAACCCTACAAAAAAAATCAATAAATCCAGGAGCTGGTTTCTTGAAAAGATCAACAAAATAGACCAGTAACCAGATTATTAAAAAAAAAAAAAGAAAAGAGAGAATAACCAAATAGATGCAATAAAAAATGATAAAGGGGATATCACCACAGATGCCACAGAAATTCAAACCATCATCAGAGATTATCACAAACAACTCTATGCACATAAACTAGAAAACCTGGAAGAAATGGATAAATTCCTGGACACTTGCCTCCTCCCAAGCCTAAACCAGGAAGAAGTCGAAACCCTGAATAGACCAATAACAAGGTCGTCTGAAGTCGAGGCAGCAATTAAGAGCCTACCACCCAAAAAACGCCCAGGTCCAGATGGGTTCACAGCCGAATTCTACCAGACATACAAAGAGGAACTGGTACCATTCCTACTGAAACGATTCCAAATAATCCAAAAAGAGGGCATCCTTCCCAAATCATTTTATGAGACCAACATCATCCTGATACCAAAACCCGGCAGAGACTCAACAGGAAAAGGAAACTACAGGCCAATATCCATGATGAGCATAGATGCAAAAATCTTCAATAAAATACCGGCAAGCCGATTGCAACAGCACATCAAAAAGCTTATCCACCATGATCAAGCAGGCTTCATCCCGGGGATGCAAGGCTGGTTTAACATACGCAAGTCTATAAATGTAATTCACCACATAAACAGAACCAAAGACAAAAACCACATGATTATCTCAATTGAGGCAGAGAAGGCCTTCGACAAAATTCAACAGCCCTTCATGCTAAAAACTCTCAATTAACTAGGTATCGACGGAACGTATCTCAAAATAATAAAAGCTATTTACGACAAACCAACAGCCAATATCATACTGAATGGGCAAAAACTGGAAGCATTCCCCTTGAAGTCTGGCACTGGAAAAGGATGCCCTCTCTCACCACTCCTATTCAATATAGTACAGGAAGTTCTAGCCAGAGCAATCAGGCAAGAAAAAGAAATAAAGGGTATTCAATTAGGAAAGGAGGAAGTCAAATTGTCTCTATTTGCAGACGACATGATTGTATACCTAGAAGACCCCGTCATCTCAGCCCAAAATCTCCTGAAACTGATAAGCAACTTCAGCAAAGTCTCAGGATACAAAATCAATGTGCAAAAATCACAGGCATTCCTATACACCAATAACAGACTTAAAGAGAGCCAAATCAAGAACGAACTGCCATTCACAATTGCTACAAAGAGAATAAAATACCTAGGAATACAACTAACAAGGAATGTAAAGGACCTCTTCAAGGAGAACTACAAACCACTGCTCAACGAAATAAGAGAGGACACGAACAGATGGAGAAACATTCCATGTTCATGCTTAGGAAGAATCACTATCGTGAAAATGGCCATACTGCCCAAAGTAATTTACAGATTCAACGCTATCCCCATCAAGCTACCAATGACCTTCTTCGCAGAACTGGAAAAAACCACCTTAAACTTCATATGGAACCAAAAGAGAGCCCGCATGGCCAAGTCAGTTCTAAGCAAAAAAGGACAAAGCGGGAGGCATCACACTACCGGACATCAAACTCTACTACAAGGCTACAGGAATCGAAACAGCATGGTACTGGTACCGAAACAGAGATATAGACCAATGGAACAGAACAGAGGCGTCAGAGGCAACACAACATATCTACAACCATCTGATCTTTGACAAACCTGATAAAAACAAGCAATGGGGAAAGGATTCCCTGTTCAAGAAGTGGTGTTGGGAAAACTGGCTAGCCATATGCAGAAAGCAGAAACTCGACCCCTTCCTGACACCTTACACTAAAATTGACTCCAGATGGATTAAAGACTTAAGCATAAGACCTAACACCATAAAAACCCTAGAAGGAAACCTAGGCAAAACCATTCAGGACATAGGCGTAGGCAAGGACTTTATGACCAAAACACCAAAAGCATTGGCAACAGAAGCCAAAATAGACAAACGGGACCTAATCAAACTCCACAGCTTCTGCACGGCGAAAGAAACAGTCAATAGAGTGAATCGGCAACCAACACAATGGGAAAAAATTTTTGCAGCCTACCCGTCTGACAAAGGGCTGATATTCAGAATTTACAATGAGCTGAAACAGATTTACAAGAAAAAAACAAACAAGCCCATTCAAAAATGGGCGAAGGATACGAACAGATACTTTACAAAAGAAGACATACATGAGGCCAACAAGCATATGAAAAATGCTCATCATCACTGGTCATTAGAGAAATGCAAATCAAAACTACATTGAGATACCATCTCACGCCAGTTAGAATGGCGATCATTAAAAAATCTGGAGACAACAGATGCTGGAGAGGATGTGGAGAAATAGGAACACTTTTACACCGTTGGTGGGAGTGTAAATTAGTTCAACCGTTGTGGAAGACAGTGTGGCGATTCCTCAAGGACCTAGAAATAGAAATTCCATTTGACCCAGCAATCCCATTACTGGGCATACATCCAAAGGATTATAAATCGTTCTACTATAAGGACACATGCACACGAACGTTCACTGCAGCACAGTTTACAATAGCAAAGACCTGGAACCAACCCAAATGCCCATCGATGATAGAATGGACAGGAAAAATGTGGCACATATGCACCATGGAATATTACGCAGCCATCAAAAACGATGAGTTCGCGTCCTTTGTAGGGACATGGATGAACCTGGAAACCATCATTCTCAGCAAACTGACACAAGAACACAAAATCAAACATCGCATGTTCTCACTCATAGACGGGTGTTGAACAAAGGGAACACATGGACACAGGGAGGGGAGCACTATACACTGGGGTCTGTTGCGGGGGAGTGGGGAGGGACAGTGGAGGGGTGGGGAGTTGGGGAGTGATAGCATGGGGAGAAATGCCAGATATAGGTGAAGGGGAGGAAGGCAGCAAATCACACTGCCACGTATGCACCTATGCAACAGCCTTGCATGATTTTCACATGTACCCCAAAACCTAAAATGCAATTTAAAAAAAAAAAAGAGAAATGTAAAAACAATTGCATAAACAAACTTGGAAATGCCTATGGGTTGACATTACTGAAGCCATTACTCAAAAGAAACCTCTGTAAAATCGAGAACGCACAATCAAAGCAATAAGATGCTGGAGAAAGCCAAACCAGAGGGGCCGCGCAGTCCCGCATTGCAAATGTCAACACATTCATTCCTAGACGAATACATCCAAGGTCACTCACTAAGAAGAAGAAAAGTGCGTGGCTCTCTAGAGCATGCAAGTGTCGCCCCGCGCATCAGGAAGGGGGCTGCGCCGGCGCGAGGACTGGCCGGTGGGCGTTCCGGCAACCTTCAGCTTGCAAGGACCACGGCCATCCCCCGGGCCTAGGAAGGGTGGCCCGAGGGCAGGCCCGAGTCCCCAGGGTGACCCTACCCGCCCCTCCCCCCGCCCCGGGATTCTGCAACGCTCCCCGTCCCCGCGCCCGACTGCACAGCGCCGCCGCCCCCAGCCCGCGGGCCTCCCAGCTCTGCTTCAAACAAAGCGCGAGCTAACGGGCCGAAAGCGGCCAGGAAAGTGGGGACAGGAGGGTGGCGGCTACGTTGGCGGGGGGCGGCGGAGATGGGGGGATGGAGGAGTATGGGCCGGCGAAAAAGGAGCGCGCGCCCGCCCCGAGACCCAGGCCCGCCCCGCCCGGGTCCCCGCCGCGGCCCGGCCGGCAGTGGGCGCGGTGCGGGCGCCGCTGGAAAAACAATGCTCCGCCGGGCGCCGCGCAAGCCGCACTCACCTGCGCCCCCGGCCAGGCCGCCGCACCCCTGGCCCGCTCGCAACCCGCACCCCCTCACGGGCCTGCACGACCCACGCTCGCCCCGCGCGGACCTTACCTGCTGGCCGCTGAGGCCGCCGTCCACAGGCCCGCGGTTGCCGCCGTCGCACGTTCGCGCTTCCGCCGGCCCCAGCCCGAGCCAAAAGGCGCCTGCTGGATCCCGCTCCGTCGCCGCGGACGCCGCCGGCTCCTTAGCCGGCAGCGAGTCCGCGCACTGCGCCCGACCGACTGCAACTGCAGCCCCGGCGCCCGCTACGCCGGCGCAGTGGAGCGGGGCGGGGCGGTGGAGCGAGGCGCAGGCGCGGTGGAGCGGGGCGGGGCGGTGGAGCGGGGCGCAGGCGCGGTGGAGCGGGGCGGGGCGGTGGAGCGGGGCGCAGGCGCGGTGGAGCGGGGCGGGGCGGGGCGGTGGAGCGGGGCGCAGGCGCGGTGGAGCGGGGCGGGGCGGAGCGGGGCGGGGCGGGGCGGGGGGGGCGGGGCGGGGCGGGGGGGCGGGGCGGGGCGGGGGGGCGGG
This sequence comes from Aotus nancymaae, assembly GCF_030222135.1. Taxonomy (NCBI): domain Eukaryota; kingdom Metazoa; phylum Chordata; class Mammalia; order Primates; family Aotidae; genus Aotus; species Aotus nancymaae. Next base: position 4,042,843 of record NW_026988490.1, on the reverse strand, counting down.
GCGGGGCGGTGGAGGGGGCGGCTAAGGCGGGGCCCGAATTCCAGACTTCCAGGTGCGCGCCGGCAATGCGCGGCGGCAGGCGGCCGGAGCCCTGGAGCCTGAGGGGGCGCAGCTTCTCCTGGAGGGCAGGCAGCCAGAGAACGGCTTCGTTTTCGTTTTCAAACAGTAGGACTTTCTTTTTTTTTCTTTTTTTTTTTTTTTTTTGGTGTTAAGACGTGGTTTCACCATGTTGGTCAAGCTGGTCTTGAACTCCCGACCTCAGGTGATCCGCCCGCCTTGGCCTCCAAAGTGCTTGGATTACAGGCGTGAGCCACCGTGCCCGGCCAAGACTGTCAAGAAAGGACATGCCCCCTTTGTCCTGGGACGTAAGCCGCAAGTCGTCCTCAGTGGTGCACAGCGCGAATACTGAGGAAGCTGGATCACGGGGCTGGGCTGCGAGCCTTCCACTGTGAGGAGGGCTCAGAGGCTGGCCCAAGCCCCACTTTGCGGGGGGCGCACCCAGAGACGGCCCTGCACAGCCAGGTCCCGAAGGTCACCCCCCAGGACGAGGCCGATAGCGATGTGGGTGAGGACCCTGACCCTGAGACCACACCCCAGAAGGCTGACGAGGACACCGGCCCGGACCAGGTAGGCCTCCCCTTCTCTGTTCCAGCTGTGGGCTGCAGGCCTTTCCTCGGGAGGGGTTTGGGGTTTTCAGTGGGTGTCACCTCACACCTTGTTTAGAGGAATGTGGCACACTGGCTGGCTCCCTCCCCACCCACCATTGTCTCTCCCCTACCCGCCCCCAACTGTCCCCTGTGTGTGATGCTCCTCTCCCTGAGTCCACGTGTTCTCGTTGTTCAACACCCACCTATGAGTGAGAACATACGGTGCTTGGCTTTCTGTTCTTGGGTCAGTTGGCTGAGAATGATGGTTTCCAGATTCCTCCAAGTCCTTACAAAGGACACGAACTCATCGTTTTTTATAGCTGCTTAGTATTCCATGGTGTACATGTACCACAGTTTCTTTGTCCAGTCTATCATTGGTGGGCATTTGGGTTGGTTCCAGGTCTTTGCTATGGTACACAGGGCTGCAATGAACATACGTGTGCATGTGTCTTTAGAGTCGAAGGATTTGTAGTTTTTTAGGGTATATTCCCAAGAGTGGGATTGTTGGGTCAGATGGAATTTCTATTTCTAGATCCTTGAGAAAGCGCCACACTGTCTTCCACAATGGACACGGGGCCTTTTCTCCCTCTATGTCCTGGTGTGATGTGGACCCCTGGACACGGGGCCTGTCCTCCCTCTGTGTCCTGGTGTGATATGGACGTGTGGACACAGGGCCCAGCCTTCCTCCCTCTATGTCCTGGTGTGGCGTGAACCCATGGACATGGGGTCTGTCCTCCCTCTGTGTCCTGGTGTGATATGGAAGTGTGGACAAAGAGTCCTCCCTCTATGTCCTGGTGTGATATGGAAGTGTGGACAAAGAGCCCAGCCTTCCTCCCTCTATGTCCTGGTGTGACGCGGACCCCTGGACATGGGGCCTGTCATCCCTCCGTGTCCTGGTGTGATGTGGACGTGTGGAGACAGGGCCCAGCCTTCCTCCCACCATGTCTTGGTGTGGCATGAACCCGTGGACATGGGGCCTGTCCTCCCTCTGTGTCCTGGTGTCATGCGGACGTGTGGACAAAGAGCCCAGCCTTCTTCCCTCTATGTCCTGGTGTGACGTTGACACCTGGACATGGGGCCTGTCCTCCCTCTGTGTCCTGGTGTGATGTGGACCCGTGGACACGGGGCCTGTCCTCCCTCTATGCCCTGGTGGGACCTGGACCCTTGGACATGGGGCCTTTCCTCTCTCTGTGTCCTGGTCTGATGTGGACGTGTGGACACAGGGCGCAGCCTTCATCCATCTCTGTCCTGGTGTGACGTGATCCCCTGGACATGGAGCATTTACTCCCTCTGTGTCCTGGTGTGATGTGGACGTGTGAACACAGGACCTGGCCTTCCTCCCTCTATGTCATGGTGTGACATGGACACCTGGAAACGGGGCCTGTCTTTCCTCTGTGTCCTGCTGTGACATGGACCGCTGGACACATGGCCTGTCCTCCCTCTGTGTCCTGGTGTGATGTGGCAGTGTGCACACACGGCCCAGCCGTCCTCCCACTGTGTCCTGGTGTGGACCCCTGCACACGGGGCTTCTCCTCCCTCTGTGTCCTGGTGTGATGTGGACCCCTGGACATGGGGCTTCTCCTCCCGCTGTGTCCTGGTGTGATGTGGACGTGTGGACACAGGGCCCAGCCTTCCTCCCTCTATGGACTGGTGTGACGTGGACTCCTGGACACCTGGCCTGTCCTCCGTCTGTGTCTTGTTGTGATGTAGACCCCTGGACATGGGGCCAGTCCTCCCTCAGTGTCCTCGTGTGATGTGGACCCCTGGACATGGGACCTGTCATTCTTCTGTGTCCTGCTGTGATATGGACCCCTGGACAAGGGGCCTGTCCTTCCTCTGTCTCCTGGTGTAACAATCACGCCTGGACACAGGGCCTGTCCTCGCTCTGTGTCCTGGTGTGATGTGGACGTGTGGACACAGGGCCCAGCCTTCCTCCCTCTATGTCCTGGTGTGTCATGAAACCCTGGACATGGGGCCTGTCCTCCCTCTGTGTCCTGGTGTGATGTGGACGTGTGGACACAGGGCCCAGCCTTCCTCCCTCTATGTCATGGTGTGACAGGGACCACTGGACATGGGGCTTATCCTCCCTCTGTGTCCTGGTGTGATGTGGACCCCTGGACACGGGGCCTGTTCTCCCTCTATCTCCTGGTGTGACGTGTACCGCTGGACATGGGGCCTGTCCTCACTGTGTGTCCTGCTGTCATGTGGAGGTGTGGACACCGGGCGCAGCCTTCCTCCCTCTATTTCCTGGTGTAATGTGGACCCCTGGACATGGGGCCAGTCCTCCCTCTGTGTCCTGGTGTGATGTGGAACCATGGAGACGGGGCCTGTCCTCCCTCTAAGTCCTGGTGTGATGCAGACCACTGGACACAGGGACTGTCCTCCCTCTATTTCCTGGTGTGACGTGGACCTCTGGACATGGGGCCTGTCCTCCCTCTGTGGCCTGGTGTGATATGGAACCCTGGACACGGGGCCTGTCCTCTCTCTAAGTCCTGGTGTGCTGTGGACCCCTGGACATGGGGCCTCTCCTCCCTCTGTGTCCTGGTGTGATGTGGACCACTGGACATGGGGCCTGTCCTCCCTCTGTGTCCTGGTGTGATGTGGACGTGTGGACACAAGGCCCAGCCTTCCTCCCTCTATGTCATGGTGTGACGTGGACCCCTGGACACGGGGCCTGTCCTCCCTCTGTGTCCTGGTGTGATGTGGAACCCTGGTCACGGTGCCTGTGCTCCCTCTAAGTCCTGGTGTGACGTGGGCACCTGGTCATGGGCCCTGTCCTCCCTCTGTGTCCTGGTGTGATGTGGACATGTGGACACAGGGCCCAGCCTTCCCCTTCTATGTCATGGTGTGACGTGGACCCCTCAACATGGGGCCTGTCCTCCCTCTGTGTCCTGGTGTGACATGGACACCTGGATACATGGCCTGTCCTCCCTCACTGTCCTGTGTGTGATGTGGACGTGTGGACACACGGCCCAGTCTTCCTCCCTCTGTGTCCTGGTGTTACGTGGACCCCTGGACACGGGGCCTGTCCTCCCTCTGTGTCCTGGCGTGAGGTGGACCCCTGAACACCTGGCCTGTCCGCTGTCTGTGTCCTGGTGTGATGTCGACCCCTGGACATGGGGCCTATCTTCCCTCTGTGCCCTGGTGTGAGGTGCACTCCTGGACACGGGGCCTGTCCTTCCTCTGTGTCCTGGTGTGACGTGGAACTCTGGACATGGGGCCTGTCCTCCCTCTGTGTCCTCGTGTGATGTGGAACTCTGGACATGGGGCCTGTCCTCCCTCTCTATCTTTGTGTGATGTGGATGTGTGAAGACAGCGTCCAGCCTTCCTCCTTCTGTGTCCTGGTGTGACGTGGACCCCTAGACACGAGGCTTGTCGTCCCTCTATGTCCTAGTGTGCTATGGACCCTGGACATAGGGCCTGTCCTCCCTCTGTATCCTGGTGTGATGTGGACGTGTGAACACAGGGCCCAGCCTTCCTCCCTCTATATCCTGGTGTGCCCTGGACTCCTGGACACCTGTCCTGTCCTCTGTCTGTATCCTGGTGTGATGCGGACCCCTGGACATGGGGCCTCTCCTTCCTTTGTGTCCTAGTGTGATGTCGACCCCAGGACATGGGGCCTGTCCTCCCTCTCTGTCCTGGTGTGAGGTGGACCCCTGAACACGGGGCCTGTCCTCCATCTGTGTCCTGGTGAGATGTTGACCCCTGGATACGGGGCCTGTCCCCCGTCTGTGTCCTGGTGTGAGGTGGACCCCTGGACACAGTGCCTGTCCTTCCTCTGTGTCCTGGTGTGATGTGGACGTGTGGACACAGGGCCCAGCCTTCCTCCCTCTATGTCGTGGTGTGACGTGAACACGTTGACACGGGGACTGTCCTTCCTGTGTTTCCTGGTGTGATGTGGATGTGTGGACACAGGGCCCAGTCTTCCTCCCTCTATGTCCTCGTGTGACGTCGACCCCTGGGCATCAGGCCTGTCTTCCCTCTGTGTACTAGTGTGATGCGGACCCCTGGACATGGGGGCTGTCCTCCCTCTGTATCTTGGTGTGTTGTGGACGTGTGGACACAGGGCCCAGCCTTACTTCCTTTGTATCTTGGTGTGAAATGGACTCCTGGACACCTGGCCTGTCCTCCATCTGTATCCGGGTGTGATGTGGACCACTGAACACGGGGCCAGTCCTCCCTCTGTGTACTAGTGTGATGTGGAACCCTGGACATGGGGCCTGTCCTCCCTCTCTGTCTTGGCGTGATGTCGACCCCTGGACATGGGGCCTGTCCTACCTCTCTGTCCTGATGTGATGTGGACCCCTGGACATGTGGCATTTTCTCCCTCTGTGTGCTGGTGTGATGTGGACCCCTGGACACTGGACCTGTCCTCTCTCTATGTCCTGGTGTGACGTGGACACCTCAACATGGGGCCTGTCCTCCCTCTGTGTCCAGGTGTAATGTGTACCCCTGGACACAGGGCCTGTCCTCCCTCTATGTCCTGGTGTGACATGGAATCCTGGACAACTGGCTGGTCCTCCGTCTGTATCCTGGTGCGATGTGGGCCCCTGGACATGGGGCCAGACCTCCCTCTTTGTCCTCGTGTGATGTGGACTCCTGGACATGGGGCCTGTCCTTTCTTTGTGTCCTGGTGTGACACGGACCCCTGGAAAGATAGACTGTCCGCTCTCTGTGTCCTGGTTTGATGTGTAAGTGTGGACGCACGGCCCAGCCTTCCTCTCACTGTGTCCTGGTGTCACGTGCACCCCTGCACATGGGGCCTGTCCTCCCTCCGTATTCTGGTGTGATGTGGATGTGTGGACACAGGGCCCAGCCTTCCTCCCTCTATGTCCTGGTGTGACATGGACTCCTGGACAACTGGCCAGTTCTCTGTCTGTATCCTGGTGTGATGTGGACCCCTGGACATGGGGCCAGTCCTCCCTCTATGTCCTAGTGTGATGTGAACCTCTGGACATGGGGCCTGTCCTCCCTCTGTATCCTGGTGTGATGTGGAAGTGTGGACACAGGGCGCAGACTTCCCCCCTCTATATCCTAGTTTCACATGGAATCCTGGACACCTGGCCTGACCTCTGTCTGTATCCTGGTGTGATGTGGACCCCTGGACACGGGGCCTGTCCTTCCTCTGTGTACTGGTGTGACATGGACCCCTGGACACATGGACTATTCTCTCTGAGTGTCATGGTGTGATGTGGACGTGTGGACACAGGGCCCAGACTTCCTCCCTCTATGTCCTGGTGTGTCGTGAAACCCTGGACATGGGGCCTGTCCTCCCTCGGTGTCCTGGTGTGATGTGGACCCCTGGACACAAGGCCTGTCCTACCTCTGTGTCCTGGTGTGATGTGGACCCCTGGACGCGGGGCCTGTTCTCCCTCTGTGTCCTGGTGTGATGTGGACCCCTGGAGACCGGGTCTGTCCTCCTTCAATGTCCTGGTGTGACGTGGATGCCTGGACGTGGGGCCTGTCCTCACTCTATGTCATAGTGTGATGTGAACATGTGGACACAGTGCCCAGCCTTCCTCCCTCTATGTCATGGTATTACCAGGACCCCTGGACATGAGGCCTGTCTTACCTCTGTGCCCTGGTGTGATGTGGACCCCTGGACACGGGGCCCTTACTCCCTCTATGTCCTGGTGTGATGCGGACCCCTGGACATGGGGTCTGTCCTTCCTTTGTGTCCTGGTGTGATGTGGACCCCTGGACACGGGGCCTGTCCTTCCTCTGTCTCCTGATGTGACATGAACCCCTGGACACATGGATTGTCCTCCTTCTGTGTCCTGATGTGATGTGGAAGTGCGGATGCGTGGCCCAGCCTTCCTCGAACTGTCCTGGTGTGAGGTGAAACTGCAACGTCCACCTCCTGGGTTCAAGCAATTCTCCTGCCTCAGCTTCCCAACTCCCCCCGCCGTGTCCAGGGGTACAAATCATACCAGGACACAGATGGAGGACAGGCCAGGTATTCAGGGGTCCACATCACACCAGGACATAGAGGGAGGAAGAGCGGGCACTCTGTCCACATGTCCACATCACACCAGGACAGAAAGAGAGGACAGGCCCTGTGTCCAGGGGTGATTGTTACACCAGGAGATAGAGGAAGGACAGGCCCCGTGTCCTGGGGTCGACATCACACTAGGACACAAAGGAAGGAGAGGCCCCATGTCCAGGGGTACGCATCACACGAGGACACAGAAGGAGGACTGGCCCTGTGTCCGGGGTCCACATCACACCAGGATACAGACAGAGGACAGGACAGGTGTCCAGGAGTCCAGGTCACACCAGGATATAGAGGGAGGAAGGCTGGGCCCTGTGTTCACACGTCCACATCACACCAGGATACAGAGGGAGGACAGGCCCTATGACCAGGGGTCCACAGCACACTAGGACATAGAGGGACGACAAGCCTCGTGTCTAGGGGTCCACGTCACACCAGGACACAGAAGGAGGAAGGCTGGACCCTGTCTTCACACATCCACATCACACCAAGATAGAGAGGGAGGACAGGCCCCATGTCCAGAGTTCCACATCACACGAGGACACAGAGGGAGGACAGGCCCCATGTCCAGAGTTCCACGTCACACTAGGACACAGAGGAAGGACAGGCCCCGTGTCCAGGAGCGCACCTCACACCAGGGCACAGAGGGAGGATAGGCCCCGTGTCCAGGGGTCGACATCACACCAGGACACCGACAGCGGACAGGCCAGGTGTTCAGGGGTCCACCTCATGCCAGGACACAGAGGGAGGACAGGCCCCGTGTCCAGGGGTCCACGTAACACCAGGACACAGAGGGAGGAAGACTGGGCTGTGTGTCCACACGTCCACATCACACACAGGACAGTGAGGGAGGACAGGCCATGTATCCAGGTGTCCATGTCACACCAGGACACAGAGGAAGAACAGGCCACGTGTCCCAGGGTCCAGGTCACACCAGAGCATAGAAGGAGGAAGGCTGGAGCCTGTTTCCAGGGGTCCACATCACACCAGGACATACAGGGAGGACAGGCCACGTGTCCAGGGGTCCACATCACACTAGGATACAGAGGGAGGACAGGCCTAATGTCCAGAGGTCCACGTCACATGAGGATATAGAGGGAGGACAGGTCCCATATACAGGGGTCCACATCACACCAGGACTCAGAGGGAGGACAGGCCCCATGTTGAGGGGTCCACGTCACACCATGACATAGAAGGGGAAGGCTGGGCCCTGTGGCCACATGTCCACATCACACCAGGACACAGAGGGAGGACAGGGCCCATGACCAGGTGCCCACGTCACACCAGGACTTAGAGGGAGCACAGGCACCGTGTCCAGGGTTCCACATCACACCAGGACACAGAGGGAGGACAGGCCCCGTGTCCAGGGGTCCACGTCACACCATGACATAGAGGGAGGAAGGCTGGGCCCTGTGTCCACATGTCCACATCACACCAGGACACAGAGGGAGGACAGGCCCCATGTCCAGTGGTCCACATCACACCAGGACACAGAGGGAGGAGAGGCCCCATGTCCAGGGGTCCATATCACAGCAGGACACAGAAGAATGACAGGTCCCATGTCCAGGGGTCCACATCACACGAGGACACTGAGGGAGGACTGGCCCCATGTCCAGGGGTCTACATCACAACAAGACACAGACGGAGGACAGGCCAGGTGTCCAGGAGTCCACGTCACACCAGTCCATAGAGGGAGGAAGGCTGGGCCCTGTGTCCACACGTCCACATCACACCAGGACACAGCGGGAGGAGAAGCCCCATGTCCAGGGGTCCACATCACACCAGGACACAGAGGGAGGAGAAGCCCCGTGTGCAGGGGTCCACACCAGGACACAGTGGGAGGACGGCTGGGCCGTGTGTGCACACTGCCACATCACACCAGGACACAGAGGGAGGACAGGCCATGTGTCCAGCGGTCCATGTCACAGCAGGACACAGAGGAAAGACAGGCCCCGTTTCCAGGTGTCCATGTCACACCATGACATAGAGGGAGGAAGGCCAGGTCCTGTGTTCACACGTCCACATCACACCAGGACACAGAGGGAGTAAATGCTCCATGTCCAGGGGATCACGTCACACCAGGACAGAGATGGATGAAGGCTGCGCCCTGTGTCCACACGTCCACATCAGACCAGGACACAGAGAGAGGAAAGGCCCCATGTCCAAGGGTCCAGGTCCCACCAGGGCATAGAGGGAGGACAGGCCCCGTGTCCACGGGTCCACATCACACCAGGACACAGAGGGAGGACAGGCCCCATGTCCAGGTGTCAACGTCACACCAGGACATAGAGGGAAGAAGGCTGGGCTCTTTGTCCACACGTCCGCATGACACCAGGACACAGAGGGAGGACAGGCCCCATGTCCACGGGTTCATGCCACACCAAGACATGGTGGGAGGAAGGCTGGGCCCTGTCTCCACACGTCCACATCACACCAGGACACGGAGGGATGACAGGCCCCATGTCCAGGGGTCCGCGTCACACCAGGACATAGAGGGAGGAAGGCTGGGCTCTTTGTCCACACTTCCATATCACACCAGGACATAGAGGGAGGACTCTTTGTCCACACTTCCATATCACACCAGGACACAGAGGGAGGACAGACCCCATGTCCATGGGTTCACGCCACACCAGGACATAGAGGGAGGAAGGCTGGGCCCTGTGTCCACACGTCCATATCACACCAGGACACAGAGGGAGGACAGGCCCCGTGTCCAGGGGTCCACATCACACCAGGACATAGAGGGAGAAAAGGCCCCGTGTCCATTGTGGAAGACAGTGTGGCGCTTTCTCAAGGATCTAGAAATAGAAATTCCATCTGACCCAACAATCCCACTCTTGGGAATATACCCTAAAAAACTACAAATCCTTCGACTCTAAAGACACATGCACACGTATGTTCATTGCAGCCCTGTGTACCATAGCAAAGACCTGGAACCAACCCAAATGCCCACCAATGATAGACTGGACAAAGAAACTGTGGTACATGTACACCATGGAATACTAAGCAGCTATAAAAAACGATGAGTTCGTGTCCTTTGTAAGGACTTGGAGGAATCTGGAAACCATCATTCTCAGCCAACTGACCCAAGAACAGAAAGCCAAGCACCGTATGTTCTCACTCATAGGTGGGTGTTGAACAACGAGAACACGTGGACTCAGGGAGAGGAGCATCACACACAGGGGACAGTTGGGGGCGGGTAGGGGAGAGACAATGGTGGGTGGGGAGGGAGCCAGCCAGTGTGCCACATTCCTCTAAACAAGGTGTGAGGTGACACCCACTGAAAACCCCAAACCCCTCCCGAGGAAAGGCCTGCAGCCCACAGCTGGAACAGAGAAGGGGAGGCCTACCTGGTCCGGGCCGGTGTCCTCGTCAGCCTTCTGGGGTGTGGTCTCAGGGTCAGGGTCCTCACCCACATCGCTATCGGCCTCGTCCTGGGGGGTGACCTTCGGGACCTGGCTGTGCAGGGCCGTCTCTGGGTGCGCCCCCCGCAAAGTGGGGCTTGGGCCAGCCTCTGAGCCCTCCTCACAGTGGAAGGCTCGCAGCCCAGCCCCGTGATCCAGCTTCCTCAGTATTCGCGCTGTGCACCACTGAGGACGACTTGCGGCTTACGTCCCAGGACAAAGGGGGCATGTCCTTTCTTGACAGTCTTGGCCGGGCACGGTGGCTCACGCCTGTAATCCAAGCACTTTGGAGGCCAAGGCGGGCGGATCACCTGAGGTCGGGAGTTCAAGACCAGCTTGACCAACATGGTGAAACCACGTCTTAACACCAAAAAAAAAAAAAAAAAAGAAAAAAAAAGAAAGTCCTACTGTTTGAAAACGAAAACGAAGCCGTTCTCTGGCTGCCTGCCCTCCAGGAGAAGCTGCGCCCCCTCAGGCTCCAGGGCTCCGGCCGCCTGCCGCCGCGCATTGCCGGCGCGCACCTGGAAGTCTGGAATTCGGGCCCCGCCTTAGCCGCCCCCTCCACCGCCCCGCCCCGCCCCACCGCCCCGCGCCGCCCCGCCCCCCCGCCCCGCCCCGCCCCGCCCCGCCCCGCCCCGCTCCACCGCGCCTGCGCCCCGCTCCACCGCCCCGCCCCGCCCCGCTCCACCGCGCCTGCGCCCCGCTCCACCGCCCCGCCCCGCTCCACCGCGCCTGCGCCCCGCTCCACCGCCCCGCCCCGCTCCACCGCGCCTGCGCCTCGCTCCACCGCCCCGCCCCGCTCCACTGCGCCGGCGTAGCGGGCGCCGGGGCTGCAGTTGCAGTCGGTCGGGCGCAGTGCGCGGACTCGCTGCCGGCTAAGGAGCCGGCGGCGTCCGCGGCGACGGAGCGGGATCCAGCAGGCGCCTTTTGGCTCGGGCTGGGGCCGGCGGAAGCGCGAACGTGCGACGGCGGCAACCGCGGGCCTGTGGACGGCGGCCTCAGCGGCCAGCAGGTAAGGTCCGCGCGGGGCGAGCGTGGGTCGTGCAGGCCCGTGAGGGGGTGCGGGTTGCGAGCGGGCCAGGGGTGCGGCGGCCTGGCCGGGGGCGCAGGTGAGTGCGGCTTGCGCGGCGCCCGGCGGAGCATTGTTTTTCCAGCGGCGCCCGCACCGCGCCCACTGCCGGCCGGGCCGCGGCGGGGACCCGGGCGGGGCGGGCCTGGGTCTCGGGGCGGGCGCGCGCTCCTTTTTCGCCGGCCCATACTCCTCCATCCCCCCATCTCCGCCGCCCCCCGCCAACGTAGCCGCCACCCTCCTGTCCCCACTTTCCTGGCCGCTTTCGGCCCGTTAGCTCGCGCTTTGTTTGAAGCAGAGCTGGGAGGCCCGCGGGCTGGGGGCGGCGGCGCTGTGCAGTCGGGCGCGGGGACGGGGAGCGTTGCAGAATCCCGGGGCGGGGGGAGGGGCGGGTAGGGTCACCCTGGGGACTCGGGCCTGCCCTCGGGCCACCCTTCCTAGGCCCGGGGGATGGCCGTGGTCCTTGCAAGCTGAAGGTTGCCGGAACGCCCACCGGCCAGTCCTCGCGCCGGCGCAGCCCCCTTCCTGATGCGCGGGGCGACACTTGCATGCTCTAGAGAGCCACGCACTTTTCTTCTTCTTAGTGAGTGACCTTGGATGTATTCGTCTAGGAATGAATGTGTTGACATTTGCAATGCGGGACTGCGCGGCCCCTCTGGTTTGGCTTTCTCCAGCATCTTATTGCTTTGATTGTGCGTTCTCGATTTTACAGAGGTTTCTTTTGAGTAATGGCTTCAGTAATGTCAACCCATAGGCATTTCCAAGTTTGTTTATGCAATTGTTTTTACATTTCTCTTTTTTTTTTTTAAATTGCATTTTAGGTTTTGGGGTACATGTGAAAATCATGCAAGGCTGTTGCATAGGTGCATACGTGGCAGTGTGATTTGCTGCCTTCCTCCCCTTCACCTATATCTGGCATTTCTCCCCATGCTATCACTCCCCAACTCCCCACCCCTCCACTGTCCCTCCCCACTCCCCCGCAACAGATCCCAGTGTATAGTGCTCCCCTCCCTGTGTCCATGTGTTCCCTTTGTTCAACACCCGTCTATGAGTGAGAACATGCGATGTTTGATTTTGTGTTCTTGTGTCAGTTTGCTGAGAATGATGGTTTCCAGGTTCATCCATGTCCCTACAAAGGACGCGAACTCATCGTTTTTGATGGCTGCGTAATATTCCATGGTGCATATGTGCCACATTTTTCCTGTCCATTCTATCATCGATGGGCATTTGGGTTGGTTCCAGGTCTTTGCTATTGTAAACTGTGCTGCAGTGAACGTTCGTGTGCATGTGTCCTTATAGTAGAACGATTTATAATCCTTTGGATGTATGCCCAGTAATGGGATTGCTGGGTCAAATGGAATTTCTATTTCTAGGTCCTTGAGGAATCGCCACACTGTCTTCCACAACGGTTGAACTAATTTACACTCCCACCAACGGTGTAAAAGTGTTCCTATTTCTCCACATCCTCTCCAGCATCTGTTGTCTCCAGATTTTTTAATGATCGCCATTCTAACTGGCGTGAGATGGTATCTCAATGTAGTTTTGATTTGCATTTCTCTAATGACCAGTGATGATGAGCATTTTTCATATGCTTGTTGGCCTCATGTATGTCTTCTTTTGTAAAGTATCTGTTCGTATCCTTCGCCCATTTTTGAATGGGCTTGTTTGTTTTTTTCTTGTAAATCTGTTTCAGCTCATTGTAAATTCTGAATATCAGCCCTTTGTCAGACGGGTAGGCTGCAAAAATTTTTTCCCATTGTGTTGGTTGCCGATTCACTCTATTGACTGTTTCTTTCGCCGTGCAGAAGCTGTGGAGTTTGATTAGGTCCCGTTTGTCTATTTTGGCTTCTGTTGCCAATGCTTTTGGTGTTTTGGTCATAAAGTCCTTGCCTACGCCTATGTCCTGAATGGTTTTGCCTAGGTTTCCTTCTAGGGTTTTTATGGTGTTAGGTCTTATGCTTAAGTCTTTAATCCATCTGGAGTCAATTTTAGTGTAAGGTGTCAGGAAGGGGTCGAGTTTCTGCTTTCTGCATATGGCTAGCCAGTTTTCCCAACACCACTTCTTGAACAGGGAATCCTTTCCCCATTGCTTGTTTTTATCAGGTTTGTCAAAGATCAGATGGTTGTAGATATGTTGTGTTGCCTCTGACGCCTCTGTTCTGTTCCATTGGTCTATATCTCTGTTTCGGTACCAGTACCATGCTGTTTCGATTCCTGTAGCCTTGTAGTAGAGTTTGATGTCCGGTAGTGTGATGCCTCCCGCTTTGTCCTTTTTTGCTTAGAACTGACTTGGCCATGCGGGCTCTCTTTTGGTTCCATATGAAGTTTAAGGTGGTTTTTTCCAGTTCTGCGAAGAAGGTCATTGGTAGCTTGATGGGGATAGCGTTGAATCTGTAAATTACTTTGGGCAGTATGGCCATTTTCACGATAGTGATTCTTCCTAAGCATGAACATGGAATGTTTCTCCATCTGTTCGTGTCCTCTCTTATTTCGTTGAGCAGTGGTTTGTAGTTCTCCTTGAAGAGGTCCTTTACATTCCTTGTTAGTTGTATTCCTAGGTATTTTATTCTCTTTGTAGCAATTGTGAATGGCAGTTCGTTCTTGATTTGGCTCTCTTTAAGTCTGTTATTGGTGTATAGGAATGCCTGTGATTTTTGCACATTGATTTTGTATCCTGAGACTTTGCTGAAGTTGCTTATCAGTTTCAGGAGATTTTGGGCTGAGATGACGGGGTCTTCTAGGTATACAATCATGTCGTCTGCAAATAGAGACAATTTGACTTCCTCCTTTCCTAATTGAATACCCTTTATTTCTTTTTCTTGCCTGATTGCTCTGGCTAGAACTTCCTGTACTATATTGAATAGGAGTGGTGAGAGAGGGCATCCTTTTCCAGTGCCAGACTTCAAGGGGAATGCTTCCAGTTTTTGCCCATTCAGTATGATATTGGCTGTTGGTTTGTCGTAAATAGCTTTTATTATTTTGAGATACGTTCCGTCGATACCTAGTTAATTGAGAGTTTTTAGCATGAAGGGCTGTTGAATTTTGTCGAAGGCCTTCTCTGCCTCAATTGAGATAATCATGTGGTTTTTGTCTTTGGTTCTGTTTATGTGGTGAATTACATTTATAGACTTGCGTATGTTAAACCAGCCTTGCATCCCCGGGATGAAGCCTGCTTGATCATGGTGGATAAGCTTTTTGATGTGCTGTTGCAATCGGCTTGCCGGTATTTTATTGAAGATTTTTGCATCTATGCTCATCATGGATATTGGCCTGTAGTTTCCTTTTCCTGTTGAGTCTCTGCCGGGTTTTGGTATCAGGATGATGTTGGTCTCATAAAATGATTTGGGAAGGATGCCCTCTTTTTGGATTATTTGGAATCGTTTCAGTAGGAATGGTACCAGTTCCTCTTTGTATGTCTGGTAGAATTCGGCTGTGAACCCATCTGGACCTGGGCGTTTTTTGGGTGGTAGGCTCTTAATTGCTGCCTCGACTTCAGACGACCTTGTTATTGGTCTATTCAGGGTTTCGACTTCTTCCTGGTTTAGGCTTGGGAGGAGGCAAGTGTCCAGGAATTTATCCATTTCTTCCAGGTTTTCTAGTTTATGTGCATAGAGTTGTTTGTGATAATCTCTGATGATGGTTTGAATTTCTGTGGCATCTGTGGTGATATCCCCTTTATCATTTTTTATTGCATCTATTTGGTTATTCTCTCTTTTCTTTTTTTTTTTTTAATAATCTGGTTACTGGTCTATTTTGTTGATCTTTTCAAGAAACCAGCTCCTGGATTTATTGATTTTTTTTGTAGGGTTTTTCGTGTCTCTATCTCCATCAGTTCTGCTCTGATCTTATTTATTTCTTGTCTTCTGCTAGGTTTTGAGTTTTTTTGATCTTGCTCCTCTAGCTCTTTCAATTTTGACGATAGGGTGTCAATTTTAGATCTCTCCTTTCTTCTCATGTGGGCACTTATTGCTATATATTTTCCTCTAGAGACGGCTTTAAATGTGTCCCAGAGATTCTGGTATGTGGTGTCTTCGTTCTCGTTGGTTTCGAAGAGCATCTTTATTTCCGCCTTCATTTCATTGTTTATCCAGTCAACATTCAGGAGAAAGTTGTTGATATTCCATGAGGCTGTGCGGTTCTGGGTTGGTTTCTGAATTCTGAGTTCTAACTCGATTGCACTGTGGTCCGAGAGACTGTTTGTTATGGTTTCCGTTCTTTTGTATTTGCTGAGGAGTGATTTACTTCCAATTATGTGGTCAGTTTTTGAGTAGGTGTGATGTGGTGCTGAGAAGGACGTATATTCTGTGGATCTGGGGTGGAGAGTTCTGTAAATGTCTATTAGGTTTGCTTGTTCCAGTCTGAGTTCAAGCCCTGGATGTCCTTGTTAATTTTCAGTCTCGTCGATCTGTCTAATATTGACAATGGTGTGTTGAAGTCTCCCACTATTATTGTGTGGGAGTCTAGATCTCTTTGTAAGTCTTTAAGAACTTGCCTTATGTATCTGGGTGCTCCTGTATTAGCTGCATATATATTTAGGATCGTTAGCTCTTCTTGTTGCATTGATCCTTTTACCATTATGTAATGTCCTTCTTTGTCTCTTTTGATCTTTGTTGCTTTCAAGTCTATTTTGTCAGAGGTGAGAATTGCAACTCCGGCTTTTTTTTTGCTCTCCATTTGCTTGGTAAATCTTCCTCCATCCCTTTATTTTGAGCCTTTGTGTATCCTTGCATGTGAGGTGGGTTTCCTGGATACAGCACACTGCTGGGTTTTGGCTTTTTATCCAATTTGCCAGTCTGTGTCTTTTGATTGGGGCATTTAGTCCGTTTACGTTTAGGGTTAATAGTGTTAGGTGTGAATTTGATCCTGTCATTTTGATGCTAGCTGGCTGTTTTGCCCATTGGTTGATGCTCTTTACCATTTCGTGTGTTTTTGGAGTGGCTGGTACTGGTTGTTCTTTTCTATGTGTAGTGCCTCCTTGAGGAGCTCTTGTAAAGCTAGTCTGGTGGTGATGAAATCTCTGAGTACTTGCTTGTTCACAAAGGATTTTATTTTTCCTTCACTTAGGAAGCTTAGTTTGGCTGGATATGAAATTCTGGGTTGGAAGTTCTTTTCTTTAAGGATGTTGAATATCGGCCCCCACTCTCTTCTGGCCTGTAGGGTTTCTGCTGAGAGATGTGCTGTGAGTCTGATGGGCTTCCCTTTGTGGGTAACCCGACCTTTCTCTCTGGCTGCCCTTAGTATTGTCTCCTTCATTTCAACCCTGGTGAATCTGACGATTATGTGCCTTGGGGTTGCTCTTCTAGAAGAGTATGTATCTTTGTGGTGTTCTCTGTATTTCCTGGACTTGAATATTGGCCTGCCTTGCTAGGTTGGGGAAGTTTTCCTGGATAATATCCTGAAGAGCATTTTCCAGCTTGGATACATTCTCTTCATCACATTCAGGTACACCTATCAAACGTAGATTAGGTCTTTTCACATAGTCCCATATTTCTTGTTGACTTTGTTCATTCCTTTTTACGCTGTTTTCTCTAATCTTGCCTTCTTGTTTTATTTCATCGAGTTGATCTTCGACCTCTGATATCCTTTCTTCTGCTTGGTCAATTCGCCTGTTGAAACTTGTGCATGCTTCGCGAAGTTCTCATGCTGTGTTTTTCAGCTCCCATCAGTTCACTCCTATTCCTCTCTAAGTTGTCCATTCTCGTTAGCATTTCGTCAAGTCTTTTTTCAAGGTTCTTAGTTTCTTTGCATTGGGTTCGAACATGTTCTTTTAGCTCGCGAAAGTTTCTTATTATCCACTTTCTGAAAGCTGATTCTGTCATTTCATCACACTCATTCTCCATCCAGTCTTGTTCCCTTGCTGGTGAGGAGTTGTGCTCCCTTGGAGGAGGAGAAGTGTTGTGGTTTCTGGTGTTTTCATCCTTTTTGCACTGGTTTCTTCCCATCTTTGTGGATTTATCCACCTATCGACTTTGTAGTTGCTGTCTTTCTGATTTTGGTAATTTTAAGTCTGCGGCAGCAGAACTCATAAACCCCTTTTTTCTTTCCCCAGGTGTTCTGTCCCGGGGAGTTAGGGCTGTATGATTTTCCGCTGTCTTGCTGCCGTTTTTCCTGCCCACAAGGTGGCAGCCTAGTCACACTCAGCCTGCAGAGGCTTCGCTGAGCTGCTGTGGGCTCCGCCCAGCTTCCGTGTGAACTTCCCTGCAGTCCTGTTTATATGGGTGTAGTTAGAACTGCTTCCGCTATGTTGGCCCGCCCCTGTAGTGACGGAGTCTCTGTAGTGGCGGGTTGCCTTGGTTGCTGCAAATTGCCCTGGGAAGTGCAGGGTGTTTCCGTAATGGAGGACGCCCCTCCTCCACAGAGCTGGACCATCCCGGGTTCAGTTGTGTTTCCCGTGGCGCGTTTTTGCCCGGGAATCTCCTGGCTTGACTCCCCGTTTCAGCTCCCCTTGCTGGCTTAGAGGGGACTCAGTCTCACTCACTCTGCACATGGAGCCGCTGCCCCAGGGAGCAGGTCAAGCGGCCGCGCCGGTCAAACCAGCGGCGCTGGCGACCCGTGGGGCTCCTCCGCCTGTGAATCCCCTGGTCTGTGGGCAGTAAAAATCCATCTGGAAATGCGGCGTCCACTCACCCTCTGCACTTTCTCTGGGAGCTGCAATCCCGAGTTCCTCCTAACCGGCCATCTTGGATCGATCCCTCTCTTTTTAGTTATAAATTTTGAATTCGATTCTGTGTTTTTGGAGAGATTTTCCATACGTGGTGGAAGTGTTTTTAATCTTGGTAAATATGGATTATTTGTCTATTTTATCATGTTTGTCGGAAAGCTATACCGAGAACATTTCAGTGTTTTAAAGGCTTTCACTCTCCGATGACTTGTGTGAAAGACGACGTACATACTAAAACGGGAATACCTGTCTTTTTTTCTATTGGAATTTTCAGGAGGGAATTCTGTGCAATCTGAAAAGATTGATGGAGGTTACAGTAATTGCTTTCTACATCGCTTTTGTTAAGCAGTGAAAATTAGACCCACTTGGAGATTTAGACCTGGACACACTGAGTTTTTGAACACTCTCAAAGTGCAATTTGGGAAAGGGCAGGTGAAATGAGGCTTCTTCCAACCTCCCCCTTCCCTCCTCAGCTTGGTTAACAGGCAAACACCAAAATATGGTAATAGCTGGTAATTTACAGAACGTTGGTTATCACATTTGATAATTATATGTTAAGGTTGTACAATATGTGTATGTCAGAGTTAGGGGTAGTAGGTCATAGAGTCTCATGAAAAATACAACTTCTATATAATCTTCTGAGTAGCGAGATGGTAACTGTTACGACGGTTATGAATTGTCCAGGCAGTAGGGCCGGTATATGTCTTCAGTCATGTTTTTACGCCTGCAATCCAGGAAACAGTGTAAATGGATGTTTCCTGAAACAGCCATAGTCGCCTGCCAACATGCCCAGCTAATTTTTGTATTTTTAGTGGAGACAGGGTTTCACCATCTTGGCCAGGCTGATCTTGAACTCCTGACCTCGTGATCCACCTGCCTCAGTTTCCCAAAGTGCTGGGATTACAGGCGTGAGCTACCGTGCCTGGCCGAGATTTATCATCTCTGTGTGCTGGTAACAATTCTAGCCTTCTCTTTTAGCTACTTTGAAATATACAATACGTATTTGCTAACATATTCAAATACATCGCACCACTGCACTCCAAGCCTGAGCTAACTATGGTGACCGTACTCTGCTATAGAACGTTAGAACTTACTGTTTCTAACTGTATGTTTGTACCCGTTAACCAGCCTCTCTTCCTCACCCCCATCCCTTCCCAGCCTCTGATACCTGTCATTGTATTCTTTGTTTCCATGAGGTCAACTTTTTTTTTGTTGTCGTCGTTGTTTTTAGCTCCCACATGTTTGTGAGAATGTGTGATGTTTTTCTTCCTATGGCTGGCCTGGCTTATTTCACTTAACATAATGACCTGCAGCTTCATCCATGTTGCTGCAAACAACGTGATTTCATGTTTTTTTCTGGCTGAATAGCGTTCCATCGTGTATATATGCCACGTTTTCCTTGTCTGCTCATTGGTGCATACTTGGGTTGATTCCATATCTTTGCTGTTGTCAATAGCGCTGTGATAAACATGTGAGTGTATACTGATTTGATATACCGATTTCTTTTATGTTGGTTAAATAGCCAGTAGTGGGATGGCTGGATCAAGTAGTGGTTTTGTTTTTAGTATTTTGAGAAATCTCCATACTGGTTTTCATAACGACGTTACTAATTTCCAGTCCCGCCTCAGTGTGTAAGAGTTCCCTTTCCTCCGCATCATGTCAGCATCCCCTGTTTGTATTTTTAAGAATAGTTATCCTAGCTGTGGTGAGGTGGTAGGTATCTCGTTGTAGTTTTGATTGGCACTTACCTGGTGATTACTGATGTGATCATTTTTTCATATAACAGTTGGCCATTTGAATGTTTTTTGATGTCCTTTGCCCATTTTTTAGTGGGATTATTTGTTGTTTTTCATCGTTGGTTATTTGAGCTCGTTACGTATTCTGGATTTTAGTCCTTTGTCGTGAACAGTTTGCACACGTCGTTTCCCATTCAGCAGGTTGTCTCTTTGCTCTGTCGTTTGTTTCCTTTGCTGTGCAGAAGCTTATTGAAAGAGATGGATTGAGCATGGTTGCTCACGCCTGTAATCCCAGCACTTTGGGAGCCTGAAGCGGGTGGATTACCCGAGATCGGGAGTTTGAGACCAGCCCGGCCAACGTAGTGAAACCCCATGTTTACAAATAATAGCGAAAAATTAGCTGGGTGGGATGGTGGGCGTCTCCCGGGTTCAAGCAATTCTCCTGCCTCAGCCTCCCAAGTAGCTGGGACTACAGGAGCATGCCACTATGCCTGGATCATTATTTTTTTTCTTTTTGTTTTTTTGGTAGGAGCTTTGCTCTTGCCGCCCAGGCTGGAGTGCAATGGCGCCATCTGGGCTCACTGCAACCTCTGCCTCCCAGGTTCAAGTGATTATCCTGCCTCAGGTTCTCGAGCAGCTGGGATTAGCCCAGCTAATTTATTTTTATTTTTATTTTTGAGGTGGAGTTTTGCCGTTGTTGCCCAGGCTTGAGTACAATGGTGCTATCCCGGCTCACTGCAACATCCACCTCTTGGGTTCAAATCTGTGTCTGCATCAATTCTACACAAGAGTTCCATCATCATATGGGAAGGGAATCATAGGTGTGGGGACCTCCATGCAGGACCCCGCGTGCCCCGAGGCCAGTCCCTGTGACAGCCACAGCAAGGAGCGTCTGCTTCCGCCAGTTGGACAAGATTCTTTCCTGACCAGAAACCAGCAGAAGGACTTCCCCTGCTCCCCACACACCGTCGTATCCCAAACACACCTGTGTGGATGGATGCCTCGACATCTCCCCTCAGCCCAGGGCCTGAGCTCTTCCTGATGAGGGTTAAGCAGGAGTGACCGCCTCTCCTCGTGTCCACGTTGCGGGCAGCTGCCTTCTCCTCAGCTCCCACGGGGCAGAACAAGAGCCAGCCAGCTCTCAACATCCCAGGATTTTCCAGGGATGCTGATAACTAAAGCAGTCGGGGCCTTGTGAGTGGTTGGTGGGAGGGATCAGGGTCTCCTCAGCATCCGTCAGTTCCTGGAGCATCTGAAGGGGCAGCCTATGCCTGGAGGAACGTGTGGGGCTGGCCCCCGTGGGTACCCAGTGCCTGGCATCTCCCAGGCCCTCTGTACTCCCTCACAGACCCCCTCCACTGAGCAGCACAGCCCTGAGGACAGAGGCAGCAGCCCGGAGAGCATTTCCAACACAACTGTGTTTATTCAGATTTACACATGAGACCTCCAAGGTATTGCTCCCCACCCCCTACCCCTAGACCCTCCCTTCCGGTTCAGCCACCCTCTCCCTCCCCTCCCTCCTGCCCCTTCCTTCCCCCACCCTCCCCCATCAAGCTAAGGCCCAGCAAGATCAGCACTGGGGGAGAAGTCTTTGCTTTGAGGCACCTGATGGCCTGAGGGTCCGAGAGTTGAGAGCCCCACCCTTGGGGATTGGCACCAGAGAGCCTGCCCTGTCCCTCTACTAGCTACAATGCTGCATTCTCTTCCTCTTAGAGAGCAAGGGGTCACCCTTTCTCTTTTTAGACTGCGAGGGGCCACCCAGCCCCCAAGCCAGGGACTGCGCCCCAGAGATGCTGAGTCCAGGCCTTAAATGGGGCATCTGAACAGGGGATGGGCCTCTTGAAGAGAGCTCGCTTCTTGGACTTGGTGGCAGGAGCGGATGCTGGGCTGAGGTCTCTTCTCTTCGCAGATTGGGACTGAAGAGCTCCCTGGGGTTCCCGCCCTTCTAGGCTGAGAAGGCCCGAGGCAGGTACAGGGCTCTGGGACAGCTTCCAGGCCCGCAGCCTGTAGTTGGTACCCATGGCAGAAACTATGCCAGGGATTTCCCTGTCCTCGTCACTTGACCCCTCAGACAGCCTGCGTGATTCCTTGACAGGAGAGGCTTCAGGGAGACCCCAGGTGCCCTTGGTCCCCACGCCTGGGCAGGTGGGTCTATGGTCCTGGGGAGGAGAGTCTGGCCGGGCAGCCCTCAGCCAGCGGGAGTCCAGTCTCTCCAAAACCACAACAGGGTTTATGGACCTGACCATCCCAGTACGCACCCTGCCTCGTCCCTGAGGGTCCCGGGAAGCCCTCTGGGGGGTGGGTCTGTGATCCTGGGAAGGAGAGTTTGGCCGGGCAGCCCTCAGCCTGTGAGAATCCAGCCTCTCCAAAAGCACAACAGGGTTTTTGGACCGGGCCATCCCAGTGCACACACTGCCTTGTCTCTGAGCATCCCGGGCAGCCGTCTGGGGTGGGCAGGTTTCCATGCTGACCCCTTGCTGGGGGCCAGGCACATCTCTCTCTGCTCCTTGGCCTGCTGCAGACTTAGAAGAGATTGAGTCCAGCTGGGTGGTGCCATGACTAGGGACTGCCCTCTCACACGGTTCCTCCTTCAAGGATAGGAGGCGCTTCTCTGCTACCTGCGGGAGTAAAGGGGGCACTTACTGGCTCTGCCTCAAGTGTGAACACGGCCCAGGGTGGTGAAGACCAAGGCGCTTGGGTGGCAGGCAGGGAAGCCTGAGACAGCTGGGCTTTCTGTCAAAGACAGAGGGTGTGGCTCCGCTGGGCATCCCGCTGGGCCTCACTGCAGTTTGCATCCTGACTCCCCTCCCTGGCTCCTCTCCATCCCGTTCCATCTGAACCCGCACCTCCCCGCCTCGGAGTGGCTCCCCAAGAAGCCGAGCATCCCCCGCAGGGTGGGGTGGACAATCAGGTGGGGCTTCTGTGCCGGGTCCCTCCTGCCCCCAGGGTACCTGAGTTCCCCTCCCTCCCTGCTCTACCTGGGCAAGGGTGAGTCCTTCCTCCTGCTCCAGCTCCTGGCTTAGGGCCAAGAAATCCATGTGTGGATCTGGGGAAAGCAATTCTTCCGGGAATCGGGGGTGAATGACGGCCTCCACCTGGAAACAGAAGGGAGACGGTGTGAGCTTCCCGGGCAGGGAGTAACCTGGAGCCAAGGACACCTGGAGGAGATGCAGAAAGCAGTGAGCGCCCCGTCCCCACCCTTCTGGAGCTGTCTCATATCATGGCGACCACAGCTACACACACAGACCACAGACCTGGTAGCGTACACACATGCAGACAGAGACACACAAACCACACACAGACACACAAAGAGACCCACATATGACACAGGAAAATGGACACAAGTAATTTCCACACTCCACACTCACACCCACACAGACACAGAGTAACCTATCACAGACACAAAGACACAGACACAATCACATACACAGACAGTCAAATCGATGGCAACACACACACCCCTTCACTGCGGAGGAGCTAAGGAACAGAGCTTAATTCCAAGGACCTGCGAGTGCCACCCCCTGGAATTCTGCAGACTCCAGCACTTGAGGCTAGCCCACCTTGGTGACAAAGTCTTTCTGGGAACACAGATTGTCAGCGTAGCTCAGGACGCCTGGGTCTAGAAGCATCCCGTCCCCTTCCTGCTCCACTTCGCCCTCTTCCCATTGTCCTTCGATCTCCCTCATGGCCCCAGCGGGAGGCCCCAGCAACTCCTCCATGATGTCCATATACTCCTGCACCACTTCAGGGGGAATCTCCTCGGGGGCCTTGGTCTCTGCTGGCCGCTGGGGCCTGGGTGGTGGCAGGCAGGCAGTTGGGGCCTTGGGGCCAGCCTTGCTGGGAAGGTACACTGAGGCAGGGAGGGAGGAGGATGGGTATGGTGAGGGCTGCTCCTCCTGCCTGCATCACACAGGGGAGGGCAGGGCTCAGGGACCTGAAGTGGGTCCCAGCTGGGTCAGGACCACCTGAACCACAGCGCCCCTGGAAGAGACGCCGCAGGAGGGGCACATACGGGACAGCATCCTTTTGGAGGAAGCTTGGAGTCACTGATATACTGAGTACTCCACCCGCTCATCCCTGCTTCCTGGGCAGATTGTTGAGTTTTGGAATGGCGAGGGGAGAGAGTAGCTAGGAAACCTGACCAGGTGAATACCCACTTCGTGACCAGGAGCCGCCCAGCCCCCCAGCTCCCCTGAGCTGTCTTGTTGGAAGGAACAAATCCCTCTCTTGAAGGGAGGCATGGGGTGTGGGGACAGTGGCCTCCCTCGGCCTCTCTGGGCTTTGCCGTGGCTCCTGTGGGAATGTGGGAAGCCATACCTGGCTGCTTGACCACCTCAGGGGCCGATGGTCCCTGAGGTTCAAGCCTCGGCAGGGCTGGAGGAGGCAGGCACTGGGGCCCCTTCATCCACTGTGACTTCTGAATCTGCATCTCCTCCTCAGCCTCAGACTGTAGGAACCTAGGGTGAAGAAGGTGTAGACCGTGCTGAGAGGGTCCAGGCCCTCTGCCCCCAGGACCAGGCAGCAGCCGATGGCAGGGAATGGGAAGGCATGCCTCAGGCAGGCTGTCCAGGCCCTCCCTGGGGCCCGTCCCCCAGTCCCAGAGGGAACTACTCCCAGAGTTCTGGGCTCTCCCTCCCTCACCCGGCCCCTGCAGAGCCCATGGCATCAACAGGGCTTTCTGACTTAAGTCAGGGCCACGAGGCCCAGGAGGGCATCAGGGGTGGGGTTTATGGCAGAAGGCGTCCATGATGTTGCCCAGTTGCATGAGTCCTGAGGTTGGGACTGTGGGTCCCTGAAGGATAACCCAGGAAGATGAAGCATGGGAGACCCCGGTCGGGAGGAAGCAAAAGCTGGGTGCAAAAGACAGGGCCCCTTTCCCCTGAGGCTGCCGTCTTTCTGTCTTAAAGGAAGGGACTACGAGGAGCAAAGGCAGGCAGGCCAGAGATGGGTCTCATGGTGT
This sequence comes from Aotus nancymaae, assembly GCF_030222135.1. Classification (NCBI taxonomy): domain Eukaryota; kingdom Metazoa; phylum Chordata; class Mammalia; order Primates; family Aotidae; genus Aotus; species Aotus nancymaae. The sequence goes on along the minus strand of NW_026988490.1, from coordinate 4,018,374 downwards.
CCTGGACACAGGTCTCCCCTGACCCAGCGCAGGTTTCTCCAATCCTGGCCAGGCTGGGATGGGCGAAAACCGACTTGTGGCCACTGCTGGGAAGAGAGTGCACCCCGCTCTGTCTATAGTCCCCAGCGCCCCTTCTCCCCATCCTCCCAACTGGCGGTGATCTCCTTTGGGCTGTGATGCTGGCTGCTCGCTCCCTGACCCTTAGTGTCAGGCAGGGGTTGGCCCGAGGCCAAGCAGGGCGTGGCTTCCCACCAGGGCAGGATAGAGACCCCAGAGCACTCTAGGAGGGAGGAGCAGCTTCCTGAGGGAGCCAGGGGCCCGGTAGGGCCTGCGTTTGTCCACACCCTCCTCATGCTCCACACTGAGAAGCCACCATGGCCATCCGGCTTCTGTCACCCTCTGTCACCCTGCCATGTGGGCTCTGCCCCTGCACCCCAGACTCACTTACCCGCCATCTCGTAGTAGATCATCCGGTCAAAGTTGCTCGTGTGCTGCCATTCCCGCACGGCCCACCACAGTCCCCCCTCCAGGGTCATGGTGGGCTTCTGCCGGGCCAGGGATCTGAGAACTGGGCTGTAAGGCGGTGCAGTCAGTCCCAGTCCATAAGCCCACCCTCCATCCTAAGCCCACCAGTCCCAACACCCGGCCCCTGTCACCCCCACACATGTCCTGTCATCTGTCCCTGTCCTGTTCTCCCCCACGTGGGCAGGATATGTCCCCAAGATCAGTCATCAACACAAGCCACCGGCTGGCCTCTCCAACTGCCCCTCGAGTCCTCAGTGTTACAGTGTTGACAAATGAACTCAGTACTATGGGTGGAATGTGAGCGTCCCCAGCATTCCTGTGCTGAAGCCCTCAGCCCCGGTGTGTCAGTTCTTGGAGTTAATCAGGGTTAGAGCAGGTCATGGCATCCGAGCCCCGATAAGGGCAGGAGGAGACACCAGGGCTCTCCCTCTCAGCCGCAAGAGGACACAGCCAGAGGCAGCCCTCTCCAGCCAGGACACCAGTCGGCCGTCACCTTGATCTGGGACTTCCGACCTCTGGAAGTGGGAGACGTGAATGTGTCCTGATAAAGCACCCAGTCTATAGGATTTGTTATGGCAGAGCCCGAGCTGACTGAGACAGCGCACCCACAGAATGACCGGGGAGCGAGGGTTAACGTGCAGGTTCCAGGGCCCCAGGACTGAGCATTTAACCAGCTTCCTGGGGACTCTGGAGCAAGGCGGCCCCTGGGGACGCAGCCTCGGGGTCCTGGAGATGAGTAGAAACCAGAACCAAAGCAGAGCGGTGTCCAAGCCCACTCCACGCCAAGCCTGTGAGCCTGGGGCGACTCCACTCCGAGAATCAGGGTCCCCAGTGCACCGGGACTCAGCTCCAAGGGAGAATGCAACCAGTTCCAAGATGCAGGGGCAGCAAGATTTTTTGGGACAAAGATGGGGCCTCCTTACACCTACACCCTGGGCAGGGGACTTGCCTACAGGAGTGGCCAGTGTGTTGCCGGGTGGATGTGCTCAAGCTCCCGTGGAGTACGGGTTTGCTCATCAGCGGGGGACACAGGGTCACAGAGGCACTGCAAGATGGAGAGAGGCACGACTGGGACTGAATCGACAAACTCTCAGATGCTGGCATTGCTGCCTCAGTCACCACAGTCCATGGCCCTGGGCTGCTGGGCTCGTGGTGCACTCAGAGCCATCACTGGAGCCCGTGGCTTTGGGGAACACTGTCCTAGATAGCCTAGTTCTGATAATGATAGCAGTAGGGACAGTAATCATAACAGTTATCATGTAATGTGGCCCAGCATGTGCCGGGCACTGTGCTGTGTGCCTCATGTGTGAGCTCAAGTCACCTCTTCACCATCCTCTGAATGAAGCAACGTCGTCCCTTTTTCTAGAAGGGATCGAGGGCAAAGCTGCAAATACCTGCCCAGTAAGGATTGGCTGGACTCACGGGACAGTGAGGGGCAGGTGAGATGAGGCCCCTGAGAGTCTGTCCTGAGCGGCAGCCAGATGAATGTTCCTGAAAATGTGCCCTTCCATAGCTCGACCCGTCGCCTTCAAGACCACCCTGCAAGCTCCCCCGAACAGCGTGACCTCCCGTCCATCCAGCAGCCTCTTTATGGGTGAGCTGCAGGGTGAGCTCCGGTGCCCCGAGGACACTCACATGAAGAAACAGGAAAGCGCTTCCATGTCTGGACTCTGGGGAAGGTGCCTCCGGGCCAGGGGCTTGTAGTGCTGCCAGAGTCGGAAGTTCTCATACACGCTCTGGGGGTTGCAGGAGTCGTCTGGGGGAGTCTTGGCCTGGGAGGGAGCCAGGCTGCCCTCTCCATGAGCCCCTTGTGACAATGGACAAGCATTCCCTGGGGCCACGATGGGGCCCGGCTGGGGAGCAGGTGGTGGTGCTGGAGGAGGAAGGCCCTGGAACCAGCCTCCGTCACGGGCCTGGGTGACCCCAATGATGTGGGCAGCCATAGCGGGCACCACAGGGGCAGCTGCCAGTGGTCGGGGAGGTGGACATGCGACTCCCTCACAGACGGCACCTGGAGCCCGCCAGACGAGGGGGTCCTGAGGTAGGGCCAAGGTCTGTGCCTGAGGAGCCTTCACAGGCCCCACTTCTGTCTTCATCTGGACAAGGACGTTGGAAGCCCCGGCCCAATTCAGGCCTTGGCCATCGTGTCCTGCCACCAGAGGGGTCCTGGGGAAGGCAGACAGCACCGGAGGGCCGCCTGGGGGAACCACTGCAGTCACGAGGGGCGGCCCATCTGCTGGGCCAGGAGCAGGTGTGGCGAAGGACAGAGCCGTGAACACTGGCATGGAGGCGCCAGGGTTCTCGGTCACACCCGTTTCCAGCTCTGGGCATGCTGTGGAGACAAAGGAAAGAGGTGAATGAGCTGGGGTCTCCAGGTCCACCCTGGTCACTGGGGAATCAGGGGTGTCCTACAGCTGAGGGCATGTGACAGGGAAACTGCAGCTTGCAAATGTCCCTGAATGTGCATCGCATGCTCTGTTCCTGCATAGGAGGGTCCCTTCACTAGAGAGCCTGGCAGTTAACCCAGATTGCACCACTGCATTCTAGCCTGGGTGACAGAGCAAGACTCCATCTTGAAAAAGAAACAATGGAAGACAACCACCGGATGGAAATCTCTCCCAAGCCAGCACCCCGTGAACCCTGAAGACAACCCATACGCATCACACCCAGTGTGCAAGTGATGGTTCTGGCACCATGCCCAGCAAGTGCTAAACATGGGTCAGAGTCAGGCGACACTTTCCTCGGTGCTCGGTGGTCCTGGCTGCCACTCAGGAAGCTCTGTTCCCAGGGAGCAGGTCTGAGAAGCAGTGGTGGAGTTCCCTGAGATACTGTCATTGCGCAGCCAGCAAGAGCGGCACACGACTAGAGCACAGCCAGCAAGCGGTGAGCAGTGGGGCTGTCGGAGGGGGGGCGGGGGGGAGGTGTCTGGGGATTTTCACAGCTGCTGGTCATGTTATAGTAGGTCGTGGGACAACGAGCCCATCTCTGGTCCTTTTCCTTTGAGCTCCCAATAACTGAATAGAGTGACCAACCAAGAACCAGAGGTTCTTGGGCCACAGGCCAGGTGTGGCAAAGTTGTCTGGAGCTCATCCCTGTTCGCTAGGACTTCATGCAGTCTCCAGTCAAGGGGAACAGGGATACAGCACATGCACCTCATCAGTCAGGACACACATCCTAACTTGAATAATAATAATAATAAGAGGACCATCTTCCTATTTGTGTTCTACTCTCCTTCCTCTACTGAAAAGGAAAGCAGTCTTTCCAGACCTTTCCACTGAAAACCAGCAAGAGTCCACACCTGTCCCCTGTTCATGAGGTAGTAGACATGGAATAGAGGCAAATTGTTGATCTCCACAGAAACACAAAGTGCAGAGGACAGGCCGTGAGCTAGCAGACAAGAGGAAGTGGGTCTGAAGACCTGCGCTTCCACAAAAGGACGAACAATTCAGAACAACCTGGGAAGCCCAGGCCGTGTTGCCTGAACTTCCCCACTGCCCCCACCCCTGTTAAAGCCAACAGCTACCTGAACTGACTGAGAAGCCACCTCTGGGGAGCGAGCTGAGAGGCTGCGGCAGTTACAGTAGCCCCAGGCTCGCCCACCCAGAGGCTGTCACTGCATGCTCTGTCACAGCCATCACACCCAACAGTCGTCTCTGGCTGAGACGACTTCTCCTCACTCCTCCCTAAGATCTAGAAAAGTCCAGTCCAAATCCCTCTGAACACTATGGAAGGGCACCGTCCAGCTGCCCGAAGACCTAACACAGGGCTCAGGCTTGCCCACCATCTTCATTGGGCCACCGGCACAACACGATCCCACCACTCCCTACAAACACACGGTGACGTGACCCGTCCCCCTCTAGAAAGAATCAGTACATCCACTCCATCCTTTCCCCTACACGGTGTATTCCCCCAGGCATCTTGGTCCACCTCCAAGGAGCCGTCCTCCCTAACCACAGACTCAGGGTGCCATGGCCCTCTCCAGGTGTGATGTCTTTGGGGACATCCAGTGCTCCCTCCCTCCTCGACACTAGCCCTATCAGCTGTCCCTGGGGCGGTGTCAAATTTGAATTCCCAAGGATTTGAAACGCGAAAGAGACTTGCATAATGCCCCTGTCCCTACAGACTCACCTCCATTTGAAGCCATCCCCTCAGGCTGGGTGCTGATCACTGCTGTCTGACAGTTTCCACAGTGAGAAAAGTCAAGAGCAGGACCCAGAGAGTGACCTGCCTCAACAGATTCTCCTGAGTTCAGGTAGGTCCGGTAAAATTTGAAAGTAAAGCAGTTTAGAACATAGGACCCCAGACATTCTGCAGAGGGGGAGGGGCAGTGCAGCAGGTACTGGAAGGGGTGGGGGACATTCTGTGAAGGGCTCTGGCCAATAGGAAAGAACTGAGGTTCCCTTGCAGCTGGAGGGCAGCAGGGCAGACTGTGTGCACCTCTTTAGGCAACTTTTTTTTTTTTTTTTTTTTTTTTGAGATGGAGTTTCACTCTTGTTACCCAGGCTGGAGTGCAATGGCATGATCTCGGCTCAGCGCAACCTCCGCCTCCTGGGTTCAGGCAATTCTCCTGCCTCAGCCTCCTGAGTAGCTGGGATTACAGGCACGTGCCACCATGCCCAGCTAATTTTCTTTTTGTATTTTTAGTAGAGACGGGGTTTCACCATGTTGACCAGGATGGTCTCGATCTCTTGACCTCGTGATCCACCCACGTCGGCCTCCCAAAGTGCTGGGATTACAGGCCTGAGCCATCACACCCAGCCCCTCTTTCACCTTTTTATGTTAATAATTTTGCCACTCCTAGCCATGCATGGAGGTTCATGTCTGTAATCCCAGCATTTTGGGAGGCTGAGACAGGTGGATCACCTGAGGTCAGAATTTCGAGACCAGCCTGACCAACACGGTGAAACCCCGTCTCTATTAAAAATAGAAAAATTAGCCAGGCGTGGTGGCAGGTGCCTGTAATCCCAGCTACTCGGGAGGGTGAGGCCGGAGAATCGCTTGAACCTGGAGGGTGGAGGTTGCAGGGAGCCGAGATCATGCCACTGCAATCCAGCCTGGATGAGAGAACGAGACTCCATCTGAAGAAAATAAAAGAAACCAGCCTGTGCAATATGAGCTTTGAAGCCACGGCAACCAGCAGGGAGACGTGACAGCCCCTCTGCCCGCAGGTGCTGGACATCACGGAGCAGCTGGATGCCGGCGTGCGGTACTTACACCTGCAGATTGCCCTCATGCTGGACGGCTCTTGAGAAGAACCTGCACTTTGTTCACATGGTATACACCATGGCACTGGTGGAGGTACGACCAGGCTGAGGGGATACACGGGGAGTGCTCAGGAGGCGGCCGGCCTCCCATGGGGAACCAGACTGCCATAGGGACGGGAGCTTCCTGACCTTTAGTGGGATGACGATGTCAGCTTCAGGGCCAGACGAGACCAGGAGATGCTGACGCCTGCTAATCTGTTAGGAGCACTTATTTTTTTTCCCTTTGGAGATGGAGTCTCACTCTGTCACCAAGGCTGGAATGCAGTGGCTCAATCTCGGCTCACTACAACCTCCGCCCACCAGGTTCAAGCGATTCTCCTGCCTCAGCCTCCCAAGTACCCGGGATTACAGGCACCCACCACCACACCCGGCTAATTTTCATATTTTTAACAGAGACGGGGTTTCACCAGGTTGGCCAGGCTGGTCTCGAACTCATGACCTCAGGTGATCCGCCCGCCTCAGCCTCTCAAAATGCTGGGATTACAGGCGTGAGCCACCATACCTGGCATTCGGGGGGTTCTTGACCGATGTGAATTTCTTCATTTCTTTTTTTCTTTTTGTTTTCTTTCTATTTTTTTGAGACAGAGTCTTGCTCTGTCACCCAGGCTGGAGTGCAGTGGCGCAATCTCAGCTCACTGCAACGTCTTCCTTCCTGTTCAAGCGATTCTCCTGCCTCAGCCTCTGGAGTAGCCGGGATTATAAGCATGCACCACCATGCCCGGCTAATTTTTGTATTTTCAGTAGAGACAGGGTTTCACCATGTTGGCCAGGCTGGTCTCGAACTCCTGACCTCAGGTGATTGGCCTGCCTCGGCCTCCCAAAGTGCTGGGATGACAGGCATGAGCCACCGAGCCGGGCTGAGTTGGCTCACTGCAGCCTCCTGTCTGCAGGAGGATCCACCTGTCTAAGCTTACCAACTACCTCTAGCTTGGACTAGAGGTGTGAACCACCACACCTAATTCTTTAATTCTTCTTTTTTGTAGCCATGTTGCCCAGGCTCTTTTCAAACTCTTGGACTGAAGCCAATTCTCTGGGATCGGCCTCAGCCTCCTCGCAAAGCACTGGGACTGCCACTGTTCTGGCCTCATCTTTTCTCTTTTTTTGAGACAGAGTTTTGCTCTTTTGCCCAGGCTGGAGTGCAGTGGCTTGATCTCGGCTCACTGCAACCTCCGCCTCGTGGGTTCAAGCGATTCTCCTGCCTCGGCCTGCTGAGTAGCTGGGATTACAGGTGCATACCACCATGCCCGGCTAATTTTTGTATTTTTAGTAGAGACAGAGGTTTTGCCGTGTTGGCCAGGATGGTCTTGAACTCCTGACCTTAGGTGATCTGTCCCCGCTCGGCCTCCTGAAGTGCTGGGATTACAGCTATGAGCCAACGTGCCTGGCCGACATGGCTGGCTGCAGCCTCCACCTCCCAGGTTCAAGCAATTCTCTTGACTCAGCCTCCCAAGTAGCTGGGATTACAGGCGCCCACCACCACACCCAGCTAATTTTTTTTTGCATGTTTTTAGTATAGACGGGGTTTCGCCATGTTGGCCAGGCTGGTCTTGAACTCCTGACCTCAGGTGATCCGCCCGCCTTGGCCTCCCAAAGCGCTGGAATGACAGGTGTGACCCACGGAGCCCAGCCTTCCCCGAGCTGTGGGACTCATGAAGGACTCTGCCCCGCCCCCTCCCTCCCCCCAGGACACGCTCCCGGAGATCTCAGAGTGGCTGGAGCGGCACCCTCGTGAGGTGGTCATCCTGGCCTGCAGGATCTTCCAGGGGCTGAGTGAGGACCTGCACGACTACCTGATCTCCTGCATCAAGACCATCTTTGGGGAGATGCTGTGTCCCCGCGGGGTGAGTGACGAGGGAGAAGGATGGCCACAGGTCTCTCCCAGGGCTGGGGGATCCTCACCCTCACCCTGCATTTGCTTACCTGGTACCCCCGGGTGTGGCTGCTGCCGTGATCCCTGCAGCAGGTGGAGTTTGGAACAACAGCAGCTCCCGGCTCTCCTGCAGGCCGACCTGGAGCTGGGAGTGGCTCCTAGTGAGAACTGCTTCCTGTGATGGGTTTAGAAATCTGCATAGCAGAGCCGGACGTGGGGGCTCACACCTGTAATCCCAGCACTTTGGGAGGCCGAGGCGGGCGGATCACAAGGTCAGGAGTTCGAGACCAGCCTGGTCGATACGGTGAAACCCTGTCTCTAAAAATACAAAAATTAGCCGGGCATGGTGGCGGGCGCCTGTAATCCCAGCTACTTGGGAGGCTGAGGCAGGAGAATTGCTTGAACCCGGGAGGCAGAGGTTGCAGTGAGCTGAGATTGTGCCGCTGCACTCCAGCCTGGGCGACAGAGTGAGACTCCGTCTCAAGAAAAATCAACAAAAAATTAGGCTGGGCGCAGTGGGTCACGCCTGTCATCCCAGCACTTTGGGAGGCTGAGGCAGGTGGATCACCTGAAGTCTGGAGTTCGAGACCAGCCTGGCCAATGTGGTGAAACTCTGCCTCTTCTAAAAATACAACAATTAGTCTGGCGTGGTGGCGAGTGCCTGTAGTCCCAGCTACTTGGGAGGCTGAGGCAGGAGAATGGCTTGAACCCGGGAGGCAGAGGTTGCAGTGAGCTGAGATTGTGCCACTGCGCTCCAGCTTGGGTGACAGAGCGAGACTCCATCTCAAAATACAACAAAACAGGGGGTTAGGGGAGGGATAACAGGGGGTGGGGGGATTGGGGAGGGATAGCATTAGGAGGTACCACGCCATGTGTATACCTATGTAACAATCCTGCAAGATGTGCACATGTATCCCAGAACTTAAAATAAAATTAAAAACAAAAAGGAAAAATGGCCGGGTGCGGCGTAAAAGGATATGTGAGCAGCATCTTCCTGGCTCCATGGGCACCCCCGTCAGGGTCTGTGTTATTTTACCGGGGTTGCAGGCACCCGGGAGCCCAGACAGCAGCCTCAGAAGGGCTGAGACGTGAGCTGACCAGCCCCCCGCTCTGCAGGCTGCAGGCCACGGTCAAGGCATCCTGAAGGCACCCAGAGAGGGTGCCCCGGCCTCCCTACAGGTCTGTTCCTGGCTACATGTGTTCCCCCAACCCCCTTGTAAAAAGGTTTTAAATTTTTAATTTTTTTTATTTATTTATTTAATTATATATATATATATTTTTGAGATGGTGTTTCCCTCTGTCACCCAGGCTGGAGTGCAGTGGCGCAATCTCAGCTCACCGCAACCTCTGCCTCCCAGATTCAAGCGATTCTCCTGCCTCAGCCTCTGCGGTAACTGGGATTACAGGCACCTGACGCTGGGCCTGACTAGTTTTTTGTATTTTTAGTAGAGACGAGCTTTCATCATTTTGGCCACGCTGGTCTTGACCTCCTGACCTTGTGACCCACCTGCCTCAGCCTCCTAAAGTGCTGGGATTACAGGTGTGAGCCACTGCACCCGGCCATAAATTGACTTTTTGAGACCGAGTCTTCCTCTGTCACCCAGGCTGGAGTGCAGTGGTGTGATCTGGGCTCACTGCACCCTCCGCCTCCCAGGTGCAAGCTATTCTCCTTCCTCAGCCTCCTGAGTAGCTGGGACCACAGGCACCTAACACCAATGACGGGCTAGTTTTTTGTTTTTTGTTTTTTGTGTTTTTTTCATTTTTAGTAGAGACGAGGTTTCATCGCGTTCGTCAGGTGGGTCTGGAACTCTTGAAGTGGGGCCTGTCCTCCCACTGTGTCATGCTGTGAGATTCACACCTGGACCCAGGGCCTGTCCTCCCATTGTGTCCTGGTGTGATGTGGGACCCTGGACACAGGTCCTGTCCTTCCTCTGAGTCCTGGTGTGACATTCACACCTGGAAACAGGGCCTGTCCTCCCTCTGTGTCCTGGTGTGATATGGACCCCTGGACATGGGGCCTTTCCGCCCTCTGTGTCCTGGTGTGATGCGGACGTGTGGAAAGAGGCCCCAGCCTTTCTCCCTGTATATCCTGGTGTGACCTGGACCCTGGGACACGGGGCCTGTGCTTCCTCTGTGTCCTGGTGTGCCATGAACCCCTGGACTCATGGCCTCTCCTCCCTCACTGTCCTGGTGTGATGTGGACGTGTGGACACACGGCCTAGGCTTTCTCCCTCTGTGTCCTGGTGTTACGTGTTCCCTGGGACATGGGGCTTGTCCTCCCTCTGTGTTCTGGTATTACGTGGACCCCTGGACATGGGGCCTCTCCTCCCTCTGTGTTCTGGTGTGATGTGGACATGTGGTCAGAGGGCCCACCCTTGATCCCTCTATGTCCTGGTGTGGTCTGGACGCCTGAACAGCTGGCCTGTCCTCCGTCTGTGTCCTAGTGTGAGGTGGACCCCTGGACACGGGGCCTGTCCTTCCTCTGTGTCCCGGTGTGACATTCACACCGGGACACAGGACCTATCCTCCCTCTGTGTCCTGGTGTGACGTGGACCCCTGGACACGGGGCCTGCCCTCCCTGTATGTCCTGCTGTGACGTGGACCCCGGGACAGGGGACCTGTCCCCTCTCTGTGTCGTGGTCTGATGTGGACCTCTGGACACAGGGCCCAGCCATCGTCCATCTCTGTCCTGGTGTGACGTGAATCTCTGGACATGTAGCCTGTCCTCCCTCTGGGTCCTGGTGTGATGTGGACGTGTGCACACAGGACCCAGCCTTCCTCCGTCTATGTCATGGTGTGACATGGACACCTGGAAACGAGACCTGTCCGTCCTCTGTGTCCTGGTGTGACATGGCCTGTCCTCCCTCTGTGCCCTGGTGTGATATGACAGTGTGCACACACAGCCCAGCCGTCCTCCCACTGTGTCCTGGTGTGGTGTCAAGCCCTGGACCCGGAGCTTGTCCGCCCTCTGTGTTCTGGTGTCATGTGGACCCATGGACATGGGGCCTCTCCTCCCTCTTTGTCCTGGTGTGATGTGGACCTGTGGACACAGGGCCCAGCCTTCCTCCCTCTATGTCCTGGTATGTCGTGAAACCCTGGACATGGGGCCTGTCCTCCCTCTGTATCCTGGTGTGATGTGGATGCCTGGACATGGGGTCTGTCCTCCCTCTTTGTCCTGGTGTGATGTGGACATGTGGACACAAGGCCCAGCCTTCCTCTCTCTATGTCATACTGTGAAAAGGACCCGGGACATGGGGTCGGTCCTCCCTCTGTGTCCTGGTGTTATGTGGACCCCTGGACACGGTGCCTGTTCTCCCTCTGTGTCTTCGTGTCACGTGGACTGCTCTACATGGGGCCTGTCATCTATCTGTGTCCTGCTGTGATGTGGACGTGTGGACACAGAGCCCAGCCTTCCTCCGTCTGTGTCCTGGTGTGTCCTGAAACCCTGGACATCGGGCCTGTCCTCCCTCTGTGTCCTGGTGTGATGTGGGCCCCTGGACACGGGGCCTATCCTCCCTCTATGTCCTGGTTTGATGTGGACCCCTGGACATGGAGCCTCTCCTCCCTCTGTGTCCTGGTGTATGTGGTCGTGTGGACACAGTACCCAGACGTCCTCCCTCTATGTCATGGTGTGACGTGGACCCCTGGACATGGGGCCTGTCCGTCCTCTGTGTCCTGGTGTGACATGGACCCCTGGACACATGGCCTATCCTTCCTCTGTGTCCTGATGTCATGTGGCAGTGTGGACCCACGTCCCAGCCTTCCTCCCACTGTGTCCTGGTGTGATTTGGCCCCCTGGACATGTGGCTTCTCCTCCCTCTGTGTCCTGGTGTGATGTGGACCCCTGGACATGGGGCCTGTCCTCCCTCTGTATCCTGGTGTGATGTGGACGTGTCGACACAGGGCCCAGCCTTCCTCCCTCTTTGTCCTGATGTGATATGGACTCCTGGACACCTGGCCTGTTCTCCGTCTGTATCCTGGTGCAATGTGGACCCCTGGACACGGGGCCTGTGATTCCTCTATCTCCCGGGATAATTATCAACCCTGAATACAGGACCTGTCCTCCCTCTGTGTCCTGGTGTGATGTCGACGTGTGGACATAGGGCCTAGCCTTCCTCCCTCTATGTCCTGGTGTGTCCTGAAACCCTGGACATGGGGCTTGTCCTCCTTCTGTGTCCTGGTGTGATGTGGACCCCTGGAGATCGGGCCTGCCGTACCTCTGTGTCTTTCTGTTACGTGGACCGCTGGACACGGGGCCTGTTCTCCTTCTGTGTCCTGGTCTAACGTGGACCCCTGGACACCGGGTCCGACCTCCTTCTATGTACTGGTGTGACCTGGACGCCTGGACATGGAGCCTATCTTCCCTCTGTGTCCTGGTGTGACCTCGAGCTCTCGACATGGGGCCTGTCCACTCTCTGTGTCCTGGTGTGATGTGGACCCCTGGACACAGGGCCTGTCCTCCCTCTGTGTCCTGGTGTGAGGTGGTCCCCCGGACACGAGGCCTATCCTCCCTCTATGTCCTGGTTTGATGTGGACCCCTGGACATGGAGCCTCTCCTCCCTCTGTGTCCTGGTGTATGTGGTCGTGTGGACACAGTACCCAGACGTCCTCCCTCTATGTCATGGTGTGACGTGGACCCCTGGACATGGGGCCTGTCCGTCCTCTGTGTCCTGGTGTGACATGGACCCCTGGACACATGGCCTATCCTTCCTCTGTGTCCTGATGTCATGTGGCAGTGTGGACCCACGTCCCAGCCTTCCTCCCACTGTGTCCTGGTGTGATTTGGCCCCCTGGACATGTGGCTTCTCCTCCCTCTGTGTCCTGGTGTGATGTGGACCCCTGGACATGGGGCCTGTCCTCCCTCTGTATCCTGGTGTGATGTGGACGTGTCGACACAGGGCCCAGCCTTCCTCCCTCTTTGTCCTGATGTGATATGGACTCCTGGACACCTGGCCTGTTCTCCGTCTGTATCCTGGTGCAATGTGGACCCCTGGACACGGGGCCTGTGATTCCTCTATCTCCCGGGATAATTATCAACCCTGAATACAGGACCTGTCCTCCCTCTGTGTCCTGGTGTGATGTCGACGTGTGGACATAGGGCCTAGCCTTCCTCCCTCTATGTCCTGGTGTGTCCTGAAACCCTGGACATGGGGCTTGTCCTCCTTCTGTGTCCTGGTGTGATGTGGACCCCTGGAGATCGGGCCTGCCGTACCTCTGTGTCTTTCTGTTACGTGGACCGCTGGACACGGGGCCTGTTCTCCTTCTGTGTCCTGGTCTAACGTGGACCCCTGGACACCGGGTCCGACCTCCTTCTATGTACTGGTGTGACCTGGACGCCTGGACATGGAGCCTATCTTCCCTCTGTGTCCTGGTGTGACCTCGAGCTCTCGACATGGGGCCTGTCCACTCTCTGTGTCCTGGTGTGATGTGGACCCCTGGACACAGGGCCTGTCCTCCCTCTGTGTCCTGGTGTGAGGTGGTCCCCCGGACACGAGGCCTGTACTTTGATGTGTACCCCTGGAAACAGGGCCTGTCCTTCCTCTGTGCCATGGTGTGACATTCACACCTGGACACAGGGCCTGTCCTCGCTCTGTGTCCCCGTGTGATATGGACGTATGGACACAGGGCCAAGCCTTCCTCCCTATGTGTCCTGGTGTGATGTGGACGTGTGGTAACAGGGCCCAGCATTCCTCTCTTTATGTCCTGATGTGACCTGGACCCCTGGACATGGGGCCTGTCCTCCCTCTGTGTCCTGGTGTGATGTGATCCTGTCGACATGGGGCTTGTCCTCCCTCTGGGTCCTGGTGTGACGTCAACCCCTGGATACAGGGCCAGTCCTCCCTCTGTATCCTGGTGTGACGTGGACCCCTGGACATGCGGCCTCTCCTCCCTCTATGTCCTGGTGTGATGTGGAGAGAGGGCCCACCATTCCTCTCTCTATGTCCTAGTGTGATGTGGAACCCTGAACACCTGGCCTGTCCTCCGTCTGTGTCCTGGTGTGATGTGGACACCTGCACATGGGGCCTGTCCTCCCTCTGTGTCCTGGTTGAGGTGGATCCCTGGACACGGGGCCTGTACTTCCTCTGTGTACTGGTGTGATGTGTACCCCTGGAAACCGGGCCTGTCCTTTCTCTGTGTCCTGGTGTGACATTCACACCAGGACACAGGGCCTGTCCTCCCTCTGTGTCCCCGTGTGATGTGGACATGTGGACATAGGGCCCAGCCTTCCTCCCTCTATGTCCTGGTGTGACGTGAAACTCTGGACATGGACCCTGTCCTCCCTCTGAGTCCTGGTGTGATGTGGATGTGAGGACACAGGACCCAGCCTTCCTCCCTCTATGTCATGCTGTGACATGGACACCTGGACACGGGGCCTGTCCTTCCACTGTGTCCTGGACCCCTAGACATATGGCCTGTCCTCCCTCTGTGTCCTGGTGTGATGTGACAGTGTGCACACACGGCCCAGCCCTCCTCCCACTGTGTCCTGGTGTGATGTGGACCCTTGGACATGGGGCCTCTCCTCTCTCTGTGTCCTGGTGTGATGGGGACGTGTGGACACAGGGCCCAGCCTTCCTCCCTCTATGTCCTGGTGTGATGTGGACTCCTGGACACCTGGCCTGTCCTCCGTTTGTGTCCTGGTGTGATGTGGACCCCTGGACATGGGGCCAGTCCTCCCTCAGTGTCCTCGTGTGATGTGGACCCCTGGACATGGGGCCTGTCCTTCCTCAGTGTCCTGGTGTGACATGGACCCCTGGACACGGGGCCTGTCCTTCCTCTGTCTACTGGTGTAACAATCACCCCTGGACACAGGGCCTGTCCTTGCTCTGTGTCCTGGTGTGATGTGGACGTGTGGACACAGGGCCCAGACTTCCTCCCACTATATCCTGTTCTGTCATTAAACCCTGGACATGGGGCCTGTCCTCCCTCTGTGTCCTGGTGTGATGTAGAACCCTGGACATGGGGCCTGTCCTACCTCGGTGTCCTGGTGTGATGTAGACCCCTGGACACATGGTCTGTCCTCCTTCTATGTCCTGGTTTGACGTGGACGCCTGGACATGGGGCCTGTCCTCCCTCTGTGTTTTGCTCTGATGTGGACGTGTGGACACAGGGCGCAGCCTTTCTCCCTTTATTTCCTGGTGGGACGTGAACCTCTGGACATGGGGCCTGTCCTCCCACTGTGTCCTGGTGTGATGTGGAACCCTGGACACAGGTCCTGTGCTTCCTCTGTGTCATGGTGTAACATTCACACGTGGACACAGGGCCTGTCCTCCCTCTGTGTCCCGGTGTGAAGTGGACGTGTGGACACACGGCCCAGCATTCCTCCCTCTATGTCCTGGTGTGACGTGAACCCGTGGATATGGGGCCTGTCCTCCCTCTATGTCCTGGTGTGACGTGAACCCGTGGACACGGGGCCTGTCCTCCCTCTGTGTCCTGGTGTGATGTGGACCCTTGGACACGGGTCCTGTCCTCCCTCTGTGTCCTGGTGTTATGTGGAGCCTTAGACACGGGGCTTTTCCTCCCTCTGTATCCTGGTGTGACGGGGACCCCTGGACATGGGGCCTGTCCTCCCTCTGTGTCCTGGTGTGATGTGGAAATGTGGACACAGGGCCCAGTCTTCTTCCCACCGTGTCCTGGTGTGATTTGGTCTCCTGAACACCTGGCCTGTCCTCCGTCTTTGTGCTGGTGTGATGTGGACCCCAGGACATGGGGCCTGTCCTCCGTCTCTGTCCTGTTGTGATATGCATGTGTGGACACAGCGACCAGCCTTCCTCCCTCTATGTCCTGGTTTGACGTGAACCCGTGGACATGGAGCTTCTCCTCTCTCTGTGTCCTGGTGTGATGTGGAACCCTGGACATGGGGCTCATCTTCCCTCTGTGTCCTGGTGTGATGTGGACCCCTGGACATGGGGGGCTTGTCCTCCCTCTGTGTCCTGGTGTGATGTAGACGTTTGGACACAGGGCCCAGCCTTCCTTCCTCTATGTCCTGGTGTGACGTGGACTCCTGGACACCTGGCCTGCCCTCCGTCTGTGTCCTGGTGTGAAGTGGACCCCTGGACATGGGGCCAGTCCTCCCTCAGTGTCCTCATGTGATGTGGACCCCTGGACATGGGACCTGTCCTTCCTCTGTGTCCTGGTGTGATATAGACCCCTGGACACGGGGCCTGTCCTTCCTCTGTCTCCTGGTGTAACAATCACTCCTGGACACAGGGCCTGTCCTCGCTCTGTGTTCTGGTGTGATGTGGGCGTGTGGACACAGGGCCCAGACTTCCACCCTCTATGTCCTGGTGTGCCGTGAAACCGTGGACATGGGGCCTGTCCTCCCTCTGTGTCCTGGTGTGATGTGGACCCCTGGACACGGGGCCGGTCCTTCCTCTATGTCCTGGTGTGATGTGGACTCCTGGACACCTGGCCTGCCCTCCGTCTGTGTCCTGGTGTGAAGTGGACCCCTGGACATGGGGCCAGTCCTCCCTCAGTGTCCTCATGTGATGTGGACCCCTGGACATGGGGCCTGTCCTCCCTCTGTGTCCTGGTGTGATGTAGGCCCCTTGACACAGAGCCTATCCTCCCTCTATGTCCTGGTTTGACGTGGACCCCTGGACATTGAGCCTCTCGTCCCTCTGTGTCCTGGTGTGATGTGGATGTGTGGACACAGTACCCAGACTTTATCCCTCTATGTCATGGTGTGACGTGGACCCCTGGACATGTGACTTCTCGTCCCTCTGTGTCCTCGTGTGATGTGGACCCCTGGAAATGGGGCCTGTCCTCCCATCTCTATCCTGGTGTGATGTGGACGTGTCGACACAGGGCCCAGCCTTCCTCCCTCTTTGTCCTCGTGTGACATGGACTCCTGGACACCTGGCCTGTTCTCCCTCTGTATCCTGGTGCGATGTGGACCCCTGTACACGGGGCATGTTCTCCCTCTGTGTCCTGGTGTGATGTGGACCCCTGTACATGGGGCATGTTCTCCCTCTGTGTCCTGGTGTGATGTGGACCCGTGGACACGGGGCCTGTCCTCCCTTTGTTTTCTGGTGTGATATGGATGTGTGGACACAGGGCCCAGCCTACCTCCCTCTATGTCATGGTATAACGAGGACCCCTGGACATTTTGCCTGTCCTCCCTCTGTGTCCTGTTGTGATGTGGACCCCTGGACACGGGGCCTGTCCTCCCTCTAAGTCCTGGTGTGACGTTGATCCCTGGACATGGGGCCTGTCCTGCCTCTGTGTCCTGGTCAGATGTGGACATGTAGAGACACGGCCGAGCCTTCCTCCCTCTATGTCCTGGTGTGACGTGGACCTCAGGATATTGGACCTGTCCTCCCTCTGTGTCCTGGTGTGATGTGGACCCTTGGACACAGTGCCTGTCCTCCCTCTGTGTCCTGGTGTCACGTGGAACCCTGTCCATGAGGCCTGTTGTCCCTCTGTGTCCTGGTGTGATGTCGACCCCTGGACATGGGGTCTATTCTACCTCTTTGTGCTGGTGTGACGTGGACCCCTGGACACGGGGCCTGTCCTCCCTCTGTGTCCTGAGGTGATGTGGATCCCTTAACATAGGACCAGTTCACCCTCTATGTCGTGGTGTGACGTGGTCCACTGGACATAGGGCCTATCTGGCCTCTGTGTCTTGGTGTGATGTGGACCTGTGGACACGGGGCCCAGCCTTCCTATCTCTATGTCCTGATGTGACGTGGACCCCTGGACATGGGGCCTGTCCTCCATCTGTGTCCTGGTGTTATGTGGATGTGTTAACACAGGGCCCAGCCTTCCTCCCTCTATGTCCTGCTTTGACGTTGACCCCTGGACATGGGGCCTGTACTCCATTTGTGGCCTGGTGTGCCGTGAACCCCAAGACACAGGGCCTGTCCTCCCTCTGTGTCCTGGTGTGATGTGGACCCCTGGACACGACGTTTTCTCCCTCTGTGTCTTGGTATAATGGGAACCCCTGGACATAGGGCCTGTCTTCTTACTGTGTCCTGGTGTGATGTGAACGAGTGGAAAGAAGTCCCAACCTTCCTCCCTCTGTGTCCTGGTGTGATGTGGAGCCCTGGACATGCGGCCTGTACTCGCTCTATGTCCTGGTGTTACCTGGACTCCTGGGCATGGGGCCTGTCCTCCCTCTGTGTCCTAGTGTGATGTGGATCCCTGGACATGGAGCGTGTCCTTCCTCTATGTCTTCGTGTGACATGGACCCCTGGACACAGGGCCTGTCCTCTGTCTGTGTCCTGGTGTGATGTGGACGTTTGGAGATAATGCTCAGCCTTCGTTCCTCTAGGTCCTCTTGTGATGTGGACCGTTGGTCACGGGGCCTGTCCTCCCTCTGTGTCCTGGGGTGATGTGGACCCCTGTATACGGGGCCTATCCTCCCTCTTTGTCCTGGTGTGATGTTGACACATGGACACAGGTCACAGCCTTCCTCCCTCTATGTCCCGGTGTGACGTGGAACCCTGGACACAGGGCCTGTCCTCCGTCTTTGTCCTGGTGTGATGTGATCCTGTGGTCACCGCACCCAGCCCCTCCTCCCCCTCTGTGTCCTGGGTCACCGGGTGTGGGCCGTAATGCGGGCGGGGACCTCCAGTGGGCTGAGGTATGTCTCGTCCATGCCTTGGGGCCCCCTCTCTTGTGTGAGCCGAGGGTTGTGAAAGGTGCTTGAGTTAAGTGGGCTGAGTGTGGGGCCCTGGAAATGCTGGGACTTCCCGGTTGACAGTGCCCTTGTGTGCTGCAAGGTGTGCTTGCCAACCCCTCCCGATGCCCGGAACGGAAGCTTTTGGTCGGGGCACTACCTTTGATGCAAAGCCCTCTTCTCCACTGGAACATTCCTTCAGCCCATGATTGAGTTTCAAATACTGAGGATGGGGAGCACCCCCTCCAATAGCAAGAAGGGACACCAGGTGGAGATAAATGTTTATTTTATTTTATTTTATTTATTTATTTATTTATTTATTTTGATTTGGAGTCTTGCTCTGTCGCCCAGGCTGGAGGGCAGTGGTGTGATCTCGGCTCACTGCAAACTTTGCCTCCCAAGCTCAAGAGATTCTCCTGCCTCAGGCTCCCAAGTATCTGGGATCACAACACCCACCACCATTCCTGTCTAAGTTTTTGTATTTTTAGTAGAGATGGGGTTTCACCATGTTCGCCAGGCTGGTCTCAAACTCCTGACCTCATGTGATCTGCCTGTCTCAGCCTCCCAAAGTGCTGGGATTACAGGTATCAGCTACTGTGCCCGGCCTGAGCTGGCTTCTTTTAAACCATCACCAATTCCATTCCCCCTCTCCTTCCTGAGAAGCAAAAAGGACCTAGAAATAGAAATTCCATTTAACCCAGCAATCCCATTACTGGGTATATATCCAAAGGATTATAAATCGTTGTACTATAAGGACACATGCACATGAATGTTCATTGCAGCACAGTTTACAATAGCAAAGACCTGGAACCAACCCAAATGCCCATCGATGATAGACCAGACAGGAAAAATGTGGCACATATACACCATGGAATATTACGCAGCCATCAAAAACGATGAATTCACGTCCTTTGTAGGGAAATGGATGAACCTGGAAACCATCATTCTCAGGAAACTGACACAAGAACACAAAATCAAACATTGCATGTTTTCACTCATAGACGGGTGTTGAACAAAGGGAACACATGGACACCGGGAGGGGAGCACTATACACTGTGGTCTGTTGGGGGGGAGTGGGAGGGACCGTGGCAGGTGGGGAGTTGGGGAGAGATAGCATGGGGAGAAATGCCACATATAGGTGAAGGGGAGGAAGGCAGCAAATCACACTGCCACATATGCACCTATGCAACAATCTTGCATGTTTTTCACATGTACCCCAAAACCTAAAATGCAATTAAAAAAAAAGGAAAGGAAAAAAGGCCAGGCATGGTGGCTCACACTTGTAATTCCAGCACTTTGGGAGGCCGAGGTAGGCGGATCACATGAGGTCAGGAGTTCGAAACCAGCCTGACCAACATGGTGAAACCCCATCTCTACTGAAAACACAAAAATTATCCGGGTGTGGTGGCGGGCACCTGTAGTCCCAGCTTCTCGGGAGCCTGAGGCAGGAGAGTCGCTTGAACCCGGGAGTGGGAGGCTGCAGTGAGGTGAGATCGCACCACTGCACTCCAGCCTGGGCGATGGAGGAAGATTCCATCTCAAAAAGAAAAAAACAAGTAACTTCTATTTCCAATATTTACGGTTCCTGAAATTGCCTCCTGACATATTTTCAGTTCGGCATAAAGGTTTCTCTGTACACAGTGAAGTATGAGGTAACAGAAAGTGTAAACAGACCAGAACCTACTCTTCTGCCGACCGCTGAGTTTCAGCCAAAGGCAGCCAAATGTTGAAACCGGCTTCAAATAAGGTAAACGCCAAGCTGCCACCAATGCGGCTGTTTCTGTGCCTGGCTTCTGGCTCCCCTTCCTCCCTCCCTCCCTTTTTTCCTTTCTCCCTTCTTCCTTCTTCCTTTTTCCTTTCCCTTCCCTTCTCTTCTTCCCTTCCCTCCCCTCCCATCCCCTCCCTTTCCCTCTCCCCCTTCCCTTCCCGGTTTCCCTTCCCTCCCATCCCCTCCCCCCCCTTCCCCCTTCCATTCCGCCTTCCCCCTTCCCCCTTCCCTTCCCCCTTCCCTCCCCTCCCCTCCCCTCTTCCCTCTCCTCCCCTTCCTTCTCCTCCCCTTTCCTCACCTCTGCTCTCCTCCACTCTCCTTCCCTCCACTTCCCTACCCTTCCCTACCCTCCACTCTCCTTCCCCCTTCCCTCCCATCCCCTCCCCTTCCCCCTTCCCTCCCCTCCCCTTCTCCCCTTCCCACCCCTCCCCTTCCTTCCCCTTCCCCTTACCCTCCCCTTGCCCTTCCCTCTTCTTCTCCCCTTCCCTCCATTTCCCCCTTCCCACCCCTCCTCTCCCCTCCCCTTCCCTCCCTTCCCCTCCTTTCCCCCTTCCGCCTTCCCCTCCCATTCCCTTCCCCCTCCCCTTCCCTCCCCTCCCCCCTTCCCTCCCCTCCCCTCTACTCACCTTTCCTTTCACCCTTCCCTTCCCTGTTCCCTTCTTTCCTTCCCTGCTTCCCTCCCCTCCCCTCCCCCTTTCCTCCCCTCCTCTCCCCTCTGCTCCCCTTTCTTTCCCCCTTCACTTCCCCGTTCCCTTCTTTCCTTTGCTTCTTTCCTTCCCTTGTTCTCCTCCCTTCCCTTCCCCTTCCATTTCTCCCTTCCCCGCTTCCCTCCCCACTCCCCTTCCCTTATCCCCCCAACTTCCTTTCCTTTCCTGAGATGGAGATTCTCTCGTCACCCAGGCTGGAGTGCAGTGGCACAATGTCAGCTCACGGCAACCTCCACCTCCTGGATTCAAGGAATTCTGCCTCAGCCTCCCGAGTAGCTGGGATCACAGGCATGTGCCACCACACCCGGGTAATTTTTGTATTTTTAGTAGAGACGGGGTTTCATGTTATTGGTCAGTCTGGTCTCGCAGTCCTGACCTCAGGTGATCCGCCTGCCTCAGCCTCCCAAAGTGCTAGGATGACAAGTGTGAATCAGACCTTGCCCAGCCTCAGAGCAAGCTTTTATCCAGGTAGCCAGCTTCAGAGAGGATAGATGGGAAAGATTTCTTATCAGACTTCAGGTCTGTGTTGATGTGAGTGCTGTGTTTTTCATATAATGTGCTTGCTGGACCTACAGAATGACGCTCGGCCCCTACCCCACTTCCCACGATGACGGGAACCAGTCTTTCAGGCTGTAGAGTGCCCTGCTCAAGGAGGCAGTCCATTCAGATGGTTGGGGAGCCTTTCAATTTTAATTTTGGTTTACAGGTTCTGTAGATTATGCAAAAGGTAGATTAAGGAGAGCAAAACAGGCCAGGTGCGGTGGCTCACGCCTGTAACCTCAGCACTTTGGGAGGCTGAGGCAGGCGGATCACCTGAGGTCAGCAGCTCAAGACCCATCTGACCAACATGGTGAAGCCCCGTGTCTACTAAAAAATACAAAAATTGGGCCAGACGTGGTGGCTCACACCTGTAATCCAAGCACTTTGCAGGCCAAAGCGGGTGGATCACCTGAGGTTGTGAGTTCAAGATCAGCCTGACCGACATGGTGAAACCCCGTCTTCAAAGACAAAAAAAAAAAATACAAAAATTGACACGGCGTCGTGGCTCACTCCTGTAATCCCATCACTTTGGGAGGTTGAGGCATGTGGATCACCTGAGGTCAGGAGTTTGAGACCAGCCTGGCCAAGATGATGAAACCCCGTCTCTACTGAAAACACAAAAATCAGCCGGGCATGGTGGCGGGCACCTGTAGTCCCAGCTACTCAGGAGGCTGAGGCAGGAGAATCGCTTGAACCCGGGAGGCGGAGGCTGTGGTGAGCCGAGACTGTGCCACTGCGCTCCAACCTGGGCGACAAGAGCAAAAGTCTGTCTCAAAAAAAAAAGGAAAAAAATGAGCAAGGTTTGGCACGGTGGCTTACGCCTGTAATCCCAGCAATCTGGGAGGCCAAGGCGGGTGGATCACTTGAGGTCAGGAGTTTGAGACCAGCCTGGCCAAGATGGCAAAACCCCGTCTCTACTAAAAATACAAAATTAGCCGGGCGTGGTGCCGGGCCCCTGTATTCCCAGCTACTCAGTAGGCTGAGGCAGGAGAATCACTTGGACCCAGGAGCCAGAGGATGCAGCGAGCCAAGATCGTGCCAATGCACCCCAGCCTGGGCTACAGAGTAAAACTCTGTCTTAAAAAAACAAGAAACAAAAAACCCCAGCTCACAGGTTGGGCAAAGGAGCAGGCTTTTGTCAACCTGGTCTCTTGCCCTTACCCAGGAATAAGGTTACACAGTTTAGAAATGCGGTTTTTTTGTTTGTTTGTTTGTTTTTTGAGACGGAGTTTCAGTCTTGTTGCCCAGGCTGGAGTGCAATGCCGCAATCTCAGCTCACTGCATCCTCTGCCTCCCAGGTTTAAGCGATTCAGTTCTCCTGCCTCAGCCTCCCGAGTAGCTGGGATTACAGGCATGTGCCACCACACCCAACTAATTTTTTGTATTTTTGCCAGAGACGGGGTTTCACCATGTTGGTCAGGCTGGTCTCAAACTCCTGACCTCAGATGGTCCGCCCGCCTCAGCCTCCCAAGGTGCTGGGATGACAGGCATGAGCCACCGTGCCCGGCCTAGAAATAAGTCTTAAAAGCCACTGAGAGAACTTGGCCTTAACCTTCTGCTGACTTTGCTGTCTTCTGGTCTTGGAGTGAGCTCAGCTGGCCAACACAGGGGCACGGGAACCTACCTACCCCTGGGGGAGCTCCTTCAAGCACAGCCTGCAGCCCCCTTCGCCCTGCCCCCACAGAGATTCTGGCTCAGCATATCTACATGGACCCTCAAAATTTTCATTTCTAATTATGCAGCGACCCAATTTTCACAATCACTGGTCAGTGTCAACACTCTCTATAAGCCTCATAACAAATGTCACAGACTTTGTGCCGAACACAACAGCATTCTTCTCTGTCTCCCACATGGGGATTCGGACGTGGGCATCTTTGGGGCCATTATTCTGTCTCCCACATGGGGATTAGGATGAGGACATCTTGGGGGCCATTATTCTCTCTCCTTCATGGGGATTAGGATGTGGACATCTTTGGGGACATTATTCTGTCTCCCACATGGGGATTAGGACGTGGACATCTTTGTGCAATCATTCTGTCTCCCACATGGGATTAGGACGTGGACATCTTTGGGGTCATTATTCTGTCTCCCACATGGGGATTAGGACGTGGACATCTGGGGCCATTATTCTGTCTCCCACATGGGGATTAGGATGTGGGCATCTTTGTGCCATTCTTCTGTCTCCCACATGGGGATTAGGACTTGGACATCTCTGGGGCCATTATTTTGTCCCCACATGGGGATTAGGATGTGGCTATCTTTGGGGCCATTATTCTGTCTTTCACATGGGGATTAGGATGTGGCCATCTTTGGGGCCATTATTCCTGAGATCTGAGCCTCTAACCATGTGAATAAGAGGGGTAAACGGGCGGGTGGAGGCAGGTGGTTGTGTGATGTCTCCACCTACTCACTGTTCCAGGAGGGCTGTTTGTGGGCGGCATCAACCTCACCGAGAACCTGCAGTACATCCTGGTGCACCCATCAGAGTCCCCGGAGAAGATGATGATGCCCAACCTGCTGTGCCTGCGGTTGTGGGTCTGGGAGCAGTGCCTGAGGCCGGGGTCCCACTGCACCAACGTCATCACGGGAGACTTCATCGGCGAGGACAGCTTTGTCAGCGATGTCATCACACTCGACCAGAAGCTGCTGTGGTGCTGACAGGGACCCTTCCTAAGTCTGGGACACGGCGGCTGCAGGTTCACCCCTGACGTCCCAAGTATTGTGCCTTATGTGCGGGCCAGATATCGGTGATCAGGGGACCCATCCTATGCCTTCTTTTTCTTTTTGTTAAGAAATAGAGATGGGATCTTGCTGTGCTGGCCAGGCTGGTCTCTATGGGGTCTTGACCTCCTAGCCTAAAGTAATCCTCCCAGCTCAGCCTCCCAAAGTGATGGGATGACTTTTTTCTGTATTCTTCCTGCTGTGGTGACTGCAGCCCTCACAGACCCCGAGAAAGACGGCCCTCCCACAAGTCACTAATTGCTAAACCCAATAACAATGCCCTTGGGAGCTGGCCTCCCCCGTGCAAGCCAGCATCCCCTCGGCTAGCTCCCACACACCAAGCCAGTATTTCCTTTTTTGAGACAGAGTCTCTGTCGCCCACGCTGGAGTGCGGTGGCGCGATCTCAGCTCACCGAAACCTCCGCCTCCTGGGTTCAAGTGATTCTCCCCCCGCAGCCTCCCAAGTAGCTGGCATTACAGGCACCTGCCACCACCACACCTGGCTAATTTTTGTATTTTTCACCACGTTGGCCAGGCTGGTTTTGAACTCCTCACGTCAGGTGATCCGCTTGCCTCAGCCTCCCAAATGTTGGGATTAGAGGCGTGAGCGACCGCGCCCAGCTTGATATTTCTTGCAATTATTTTTAGGGACAGGGTCTTGCCCTGTTGCCCAGGCTGGAGTGCAGTGGTGCAGTGATAGCTCGCTTCGCCTCAACCTCCTGGGGTCAAGTGATCCTCTTCCCCTCAGCCTCCCGAGTAGCTGGGACTACAGGTGCACACCCCCACACCCAGCAGATGTTTGTAATTTTGGTAGAGATGGGGTTTCACCATGTTGCAGAGTCTGGTTTCAAATTCCTGGGCTCCAGGGAACCTGCTGTCTTACCTTTCAGAGTTGCTAGGACCACAGGTGTGCACCACCACACCCAGCTTATTTTATTTTTCTGTAGAGACATGGTCTGGCTATGTTGTCCAGGTTGGTCTCAAACTCCTAGGCTCAGGTAATCCTCCCACCTCAACCTCCCATGGAAGCCAGGACTTCAGGTGTCAGCCAGCAAGCCCAGCTAATTATATTTTTTTTGTAGAGACGGGGTCTGGCTCTGTTGCTCAGCCTGGAGTGCAGTGACACAATCACAGCTCCGTGTAACCTTCAACTCCTGAGCTAGCAATCCCCCCACCTCAGCTTCCCAAGTAGCTGGGACTGTAGGTGTAAACCACCATGCCCAGGTAATTATTACTATTATTATGTTTGAGATGGAGTCTTATCCTGTTGCCCAGGCTGGAGTGCAGTGGTGCAATCTCGGCTCACTGCAACCCCCGCCTCCTGGGTTCAAGCGATTCTGGTGCGTCAGGCTCCCAAGCAGCTGGGATTACAGGTGCCCACAATCATGCCCGGAGTACTTTTTGTGTTTTTAGTAGAGATGGCATTTCTTTTTAAAATTTATTTATTTTTCAGACGGAGTCTTGCTCTGTCGCCCAGGCTGGAGTGCAATGGCATGATCTCCACTCAGCAACCTCCGCCTTCCGGGTTCAAGCAATTCTCCTGCCTCAGCTACTCCAGAGTAGCTGTAATCACAGGTGTGCACCACCATGCCCAGCTAATTTTTTTGTTTAGTAGAGATGAGATTTCACTATATTGGCCAGGCTGGTCTCTAACTCCTGACCTTGTTATCCACCCGCCTCGGCCTCCCAAAGTGCTGGGATTACAGGTGTGAGCCACCGCACCCGGTGAAATGCAGTTTCACCATGTTGCATCAGCTGGTCTCGAACTCCTGACCTCAGGGGATCCACCCGCGTCAGCCTCCCAAAGTGATGGGTTCACAGTCATGAGTCACCACACCTGGCCTCAACCCAATTATTTTCCTGGCCTGAAATCATTCCTTGTTGGGTATGAGGCTACTGAAGCCTGCCCCGTAGAGCAGAGTGCACAGAACTGTTCATAGGCACGAACCCCGAGCTGTGACCCAGCCTTGCTTCCGCATCATGTGGAAATCCCTTGAAGGCTGTTCCTGTGCTGATTTCTGCCTCCCTGGCCAGACCCAGGCTCCCCTCATGCCCTGTGTGGGTGGCAGCCTCTTCTCTCGGGAATGGTCCGGAAGAATTTGTTCTTTTTACGGCCCCTCTGTGCTGGCCATAGTCACCTCTGTGAATTAAAGTCCTATGCATACCCGCTTTCACACACAGATCCTGGAAATACCTCATTTTGTTTTCTTCTGTTTTTTGAGATGGAGTTTCACTTTTGTTGCCCAGGCTGGAGTACAGTGGCGCGATCTCAGCTCACTGCAGCCTCCGCCTCCCGGGTTCAAGTGATTCTCCTGCCTCAGCCTCCCGAGTAGCTGAGATTACAGTCACACGTCACCGTGCCTGGTTAACTTTTTATTTGTATTTTTATTTATGTTTTGAGATGGAATTTCACTCTTGTTACCCAGGCTGGAGTGCCGTGGCATGATCTCAGCTAACTGCAACGTCCACCTCCCAGGTTCTAGCAATTCTCTTGCCTCGGCCTCTGGAGTAGCTGGGATTGCAGGCATCTGCCGCTGCACAGCTAATTTTTAAAATTTTTAATAGAGACGGGGTTTCACTACGTTGGCCGGGCTGGTCTCGAACTCCTGACGTCAAGTGATCTGCTCGCCTCAGTCTCCCAAAGTGCTGGGATGATGGGCGTGAGCTTCTGCATCCTGCCCAGACCTCATTTTCTACCTGTCGCCTGTCAGAGTTGGTGGCTCAAGGTCTCGGGCAGTCAATGGGTACCTGCTGCCATTTTTATTCCTGCTTCCCGGGGAAGTGTGGCATTTCTTTCACAGTATAACCACAGACATCAGAGCTTCTCAGGATGGTCTTCACAATGGTGATTTAGCCCACGTTGGAATAGGTTCTCTTTGGGACCTCATGATTCATTTTCCAAAAGAAATCTCGCTTCTGTTTTTGCTACCTGGTCGCCATGGAGAAATGGTGTCCAAAATCTAGAAAGATACACTTGTGGCGGCTCATACCTGTCATCCCAGCACTTTCGGAGGCCGAGGCGGGTGGATCACCTGAGATTGGGAGTTTGAGATCAGCCTGACCAACGTGGAGAAACCCCATCTCTACTAAACATACAAAAAAATTAGTTGGGTGTGGTGGCAGGTGCCTGTAATCCCAGCTACTTGGGAGGCTGAGGCAGGAGAATCACTTGAACCCGGGAGGCGGAGGTTGTGGTGAGCTGAGATTGCATCACTGGACTCCAGCCTGGGCAACAAGAGTAAAACTCCTTTAAAAAAATAAAAACACACACAAAGAAAGACGCACTCATCAGCTGTACCCACGGCTACCTCACCCCATGACTAGGCTGCACAGAGATGAATGAAGTTACAGGCAATTTCCCCGACTTCCATCGGCTCCGAATCCCTATCCTAAAACGCTGGGGTCTGTCTCAGCAGCTCTTCCACACAATCATGGATTTCATAATGATCATTTAAATAAATGAACGAGATTAAAGTCCAATGTGTGTATGAATTTTATTACCACATATGCAGCCAAGGAATATTTGGTTTTCATGACAGGACATGGGAGGCATCTTTAGAAAATGTTCATTCAGGCCGGTCGCAGTGGCTCATCCTTGTAATCCCAGCACTTTGGGAGGCTGAGACGGGTGGATCATGAGGTCAGGAGTTCGAGGCCAGCCTGGCCAGCATGATGAAACCGCATCTTTACTAAAAATACAAAAGAATGAGCTGGGCATGGTGGCAGGCACTTGTAATCCCAGCTACTTGGGAGGCAGAGGCAGGAGAATCACTTGAACCCGGGAGGCGGAGGTTACGGTGAGCTGAGATTGCACCACTGCACTCCAGCCTGAATGACAGAATGAGACTCTGTCTTTTAAAAAAAAAAAAAAAAATCTAGGCGTTGTGGCTCATGCTTGTAATCCCAGCACTTTGGGAGGCCGAGGTGGGTGGATCATCAGGTCCAGAATTCAAGACCAGCCTGGCCAACATGGTGAAACCCGTCTCTACTGAACATAACAAAAATTAGCTGGGCATGGTGGTGGGTGCCTGTAATCCCAGCTACTGGGGAGGCTGAGGCAGACAATTGCTTGAACCCAGTAGGTGCAGCTTACAGTGAGCCGAGATCGTACCACCACACTCCAGCCTGGGAGACAGAGCGAGACTCTGTGAAAAAAAAAAAAGTTAATTCATTGGGCATCTTCTTTGGGTCATACAGTTTTTTAAAAAAATTAAGGTATGAGGCTGGGCATGGTGGCTCATGCCTGTAATCCCAGCACTTTGGGAGGCCGAGGCAGGCGGATCACCTGAGGTCAGGAGTTCCAGACCAGCCTGGCCAACATGGTGAAACCCCATCTTTAGTATAAATACAAAAATTAGATGGGGGTGGTGGTGGGCACCTGTTATCCCAGCTCCTCGGGAGGCTGAGGCAGGAGAATTGAATTGTTCAAACCCCAGAGGCAGAGGTTGCAGTGAGCTGAGATCGCACCACTGCACTCCAGCCTGGGTGACAGAGCCAGACTCTGCCCTCCCCACCAAAAAAAAAAAAACAAAAAAAGAGAGCCAAGCATGGTGGCTCATCCCTATAATCCCAACACTTGAGCCAGGTGTGGTGGCTCACACCTGTAATCTCAGCACTTTGGGAGGCTGAGGCAGGTGGATCAAGAGGTCAAGAGATCAAGACCATCCTGGCCAACATGGTGAAACCCCATCTGTACTAAAAATACAAAAAAATTAGCTGTGCATGGTGGTGGATGCCTGTATTCCCAGCTACTCGGGAGGCTGAGGCAGAAGAATCGCTTGAACCCAGGAGGCAGAGGTTGCAGTGAGCTGAGATTGCGCCACTGCACACCAGCCTGGGCGACAGAGCAAGACTCTGTCTTGAAAAAAAAAAAAAATCCCAGCACTCTGGGAGGCCGAGGTGGTAGGATCATGAGGTCGGGAGTGCGAGACCATCCTGGCCAACATGGTGAAACACCGTCTCTACTAAAAATAGAAAAATTAGCCAGGCATGGTGGCAGGCACCTGTAATCTCAGCTACTTGGGAGGCAGAGGTTGCAGTGAGCTGAGATTGCACCACTGCACTGCAGCCTGGGTGACAGAGCAAGACTCTCTCTAAAAAAAAAATTAAGAAAAAGTTAGGTGTATCATGAATGTGTGTGTATGTGGATGCTAGTTTATTTTCTCACTATGATAAAATTACAAAATAAAAAAAAAAGCTTACCGCAAACCATTCATTGATCAGAGCTGTTTTTGTTTTTTTGAGACAGTCTTGCCCCAGGCTGGAGCGCAGTGGCGCGATCTCGGCTCACTGCAACCTCCACCTCCAGGACTCAAGCGATTCTCCCGCCTCAGCCTTCTGAGTAGCTGGGACTACAGGCACGAACCACCACAGATGGCTAATCTTTTGTATTTTAGTAAAGAGGTTTCACGATATTGCCCAGGCTGGTCTCAAACTCCTGAGCTCAATCGATCCACCTGCCTCGGCCTCTCAAAATGTTGGGATTATATGTGTGAGTCACTGTGCCCGTGAGCCACAGCCCCTGGCCAGCTTTCTATCTTTCCTCCTGGTTTTTTTTTTTTTTTTTTGGACATAGGGTCTTGCTCTGTTGCCCAGGCTGGAATGCAATGACTCAATCTCAGCTCACTGTTACCTCCACCTCCCAGGTTCCAGCCATTCTCCTGGGTCAGCCTCCTGAGTAGCTGGGATTAAAGACGCCCACCACCAGGCCTGGCTGATTTTTGTATTTGTCATGGAGATGGAGTTTCACCATGTTGGCCAGGCTGGTCTCGAACACCTGACCTCAAGCGATCCACCTGCCTCGGCCTCTCAAAATGTTGGATTACAGGCGTCAGCCATTGCGTGTGATGTAATTTTTTATTTTTTGTAGAGATGAGGATCCCACTCTGTTGCCCAGGCTGGCTTCAAAGTCCTGATCTCAGGTGATCCTCCTGCCTCGGCCTCCCTAATTCTCGGGGTTACAGGTGTCAGCTTCTGTGTCCAGCTGGAGAATCACTTGAACCCCGGAGGTGGAGGTTGCAGTGAGCTGAGATCGGTCACTGCACTCCAGCCTGGACAACAAAGTGAGACTCCACCTCAAAAAAAAAAAAAAAAAAAAAAAAAAAATCTTACCCCAAAGCATTCATTGATCAGAGCTTTCTGTCGTTCAGGCTGGAGTGCAGTTCTGTGACCTCAGCTCATTACAACCTCCGCCTCCCAGGTTCAAGTGACTCTCCTGCCTCAGCCTCCAGAGTAGCTGGGATTACACGCATGCACCACCACGCCTGGCAAATTTTTATATTGTTAGTAGAGATGGGGTTTCACTGTGTTGGCCAGGCTGGTCTCGAACTCCTGACCTCAGGTTTTCTGCCCACGTCGGGGTTCCAAAGTCTTGGGATGACAGGCGTAAGCCACCGTATCCAGCTGTAGCCTGCTTTCTTATTGGTAGGGAGTCCTATAGCGTTTGAGCGTCGGTGAGTACAGATTAGGCACCTGTTGTATGCACACTGACTCCACAGTACACATTTGCTGCCAACTCATTCAGAAATTTCTCACCTTGTCTCTGCATCGTAAAGCTTTTGGGGACTCCACAGGTCCTTCTGCACCCTAAAGGAGTCCTTTCTGAGCCAGAGACAGGTCACCAGAACACCATCCCCTCTCCCACGCCAGGAGGCTGCCGCTCACCTGAGCTGGGCCCCCGGCCAGCCGGACACGGAGGGGGAGGACCTGTCTCCCCGTGGCCTTCAACACTGCTGCATCGAGCTCAGCCTTCAGCTCCTGGAGTCCGTGCCCCAGCAGGGCAGACATGGGCACGACGTTCGGTTCCGTGGGGTGGTAGCTGCAAGGGTGGGGAGGCCACAGAGTCCGCTCAGCCTCAGGGCCACAGGCCGGCAGAAAGCAGGGGTCCCAGAGTCAGCCACCCGTGGGGCACAGCCTGGGGAAGCTCCTGCTGTCCTGAGTGTCACTGCTGAGGTTCAGATGAGGAGAGGGGGCATCTCCCCATGTGGCTTGAGCACATGCAGGGAAAGGAGATGTTTGTGGAAAGCAGGGTCACCAGGAGTGAGCTGCCCACGAGACACGGGCTGGGGCAGCAACCTCTGCCTCCTGGGTTCAACCATTCTCCCTGCGTCAGCCTGTGTGCCAGCGGTCAGCAGTTCACACGAGGGCAGGGTCTCCAGCGCCTGCAGGGGAAGGCGTGAGACGAGTGTGGGTGCCAGGGCCGGACTCACCCGGGCACCGGGTCCACCTTGTTGTGAACCTGCAGCATGGAGTCCAGGAGCGGGGTGGGCAGCCGCAGCCTGTGCAGCATGGACACGACGCTGGCTTTCTGGAGCTCCGCCTTGGGGTGGCTGACGTCCCTCATGTGCAGGATCAGATCCTACAAGGGCCGGGCATGCAGTCAGAGCCCTAACCCCACCAAGCTTGCAGGCAGGCCCGGGAGAGGGGTTCCCACGAGTTCCCAAGGCCAGGGTGGGGGTGGGAGCTACCCCCATGTACAGGCCCTCGGACACCCCAGGATGGGGGTGCTGGGTTTACACTGGACGGAGCCCCACCCAACTCCACATACCTCGCCTCCCGCAGCACAGGTGACAAGTCTGCACCCCCAGACCCACAAACAAGGTGGTGCCACAAATGACCACTCAACTGCCACCTGCCAGCCACTGCTTCCTCATTCAATGCTTTGGGTGGCTTCATCCCACTGTGAAATCGTTTTACTTTTTTCTTGAGACAGAGTTTCGCTCTTGTCCCCCAGGCTGGAGTGTGACGGCACGATCTCAGCTCACTGCAACCTCCGCTTCCTGGGTTCAAGTGATTCTCCTGCCTCAGCCTCCCCAGTAGGTGGTATTACAGGCACCTGCCACCATGCCCGGCCAATTTTTGTATTTTTAGCAGAGACAAGGTTTCACCATGTTGACCAGGCTGGTCTCGAACCCCTGACCTCAAATGATCCACCCGCCTCGGCCTCCCAAAGTGCTGGGATGACAGGCGTGAGCTGCTGCTCCCGGTCCTGTGTATATGGGCTCATCACGGTGGCTGAGTGTGGGTGACACTGGGGCCACTGCTCAGCCTCGGCCCCAGGGTCAAGGGATGCTTGCGGGACACTAAGTCTGAGGCTGAGGATTCAGTTGTTATTCTGCCCCGAGTGGTGCGGGTGTCCCAGAGCCTGGCCCCTGGTCTGAGTGGGCGTCCGAGGGCTTGGCCCCTTGGCTGATGGGGTGTCTCAGAGATGGTCCCTGGTCTCAGTGGGTGTCTGAGAACCTGGCCAGTGGGCTGAGTGGGCATCCGAGGGCTGGTCCTTGGTCCAAGTGGGGTCTGAGACCCTGGGCTCTCTCAGTGGGTGTCCGAGACCCCGGCCCCTGGTCTGAGTGGGTGTGCGAGACCCCAGCCCCTGGTCCGAGTGAGGTCTGAGACCCTGGCCCCTGGTCTGAGTGGGTGTCTGAGACCCCAGCCCGTCTCAGTGGGTGTCCAAGACCCCGGCCCGTGGTCTGAGTGGGTTTCTGAGACCTCAGCCTCTGTCTCAGTGGGTGTCCACAGCCACCCGCAGCCCTGACTCACCGAGTGGGTCACATCTTCCAGGGTGGCAGAGAAGGACTCGATGAGGCCATGTGGCAGCTGGGACAAGAACCCGACGGCATCCACGTATAGGACAGTCAGGCGTGAGGGCAGCGTCCCCACGTGGGCTGTAACGTCTAGCGTGGCAAACAGCTCGTCCCGCAGCTGCAAGTCAGTGTCTCCCGTCAGTGCCTTCATCAGCATGGTCTTCCCTCGGAGGGCATGGAGATCAGGGGCTCAGGCGGAGCCACACCTGGGTCCTCAGAGTGGAGACCACAGCACCCTCTTGGGCAGCGGCACCCCGGGTGCCAGGTCCCTGAGCTCCCCAGGCACCCCTGGGCCACACACGACATGCAGGACTAAGCCACTGCGGCTGCTCTCAGGCCGGATGCAGCAGGGCCACTGTGTAGACACAGGGGAGCTGGTGGTGTAGACAGGTGAACATGAGATGGTGTGGATGGGAAGATGGTGTAGATGGAGGGAGGTGGTGGTGTAGAAGCGTGGGTGTGTGGATGGGGTGGTGGTGCTGTGGATGGGAGGATGGGGTACATGGCATTGTCACCACAGCTGCTGTACCCACCATGCAGACCACGGGACCCCCTTTCCCTGGGTGAGTCCTCACCACAGCTGGTGTATGCACCACGGGGAGCCCCTCCCCGTGCAAGTCCTCACCACAGCTGGTGAACCCCACACAGAGACCATGGAACCCCTTCCCTGGGCACATGGTCACTTCAGCTGGTGTACCCCATCAAGAGACCATGGGACCCCCTCCCCTGGGTGCATGCTCACTGCAGTTGGTGTACCCCATCACGGAGACCATGGGGAACTCACGTCTTGCACGCTGCCGCCACAGCAGGTGCCTCTTCTTCTGAAGCCCGTCCAGGGCCTTCCTCATCTTGGCCTCCTTCTCTTTCAGGAGACGCTGCTGCACCTGCATGAACGATTCTCCTAAAAACACACCAGACAGGGCGGTGAGCCAGGCCGGGAAAGGCGTGGGAGCGGGAGGTGCCACTGAGGGTCTACAGGGGCTGCTCCTCCTGCTGCAGCATTTAGGGGCCCTGCCGCGTTCCCGGCAGTGGCCCCAACACTCCCTTTCCCTGAGAAAGGGCTGCGCTCAGCCGGGCGCGGTGGCTCACACCTGTCATCTGGCACTTTGGGAGGCCGAGGTGGGCGGATCATGAGGACAGGAGTTTGAGAGCAGCCTGGCCAATATGGTGAAACCCCATCTTTACTAAAAATACAAAAATTAGCCGGGTGTGGTGGGCGCCTGTAATCCCCGCTATGCGGGAGACTGAGGCGGGAGAATCGCTTGAACCCGAGAGGTGGAGGTTTCAGTGAGCTGAGATCGTGCCACTGCACTCCAGCCTGGGCCAGAGCCAGACTGCATCTCAAAAAGAAAAAGTCTTGAGCACTACGGAGGCTTCTAAGTGGGGCACAGCCAGGATGTCATTATGAGGGGGCTCAATGGGGCTCCTTTGGCATCCTAAGTCCCAGAACCTGGGAATGGGACCTGATTTGTAAATACCCTCTTTGTACGAACTCAAGACATCATCCTAGGTTAGGGTTGGGCCTGAATGCAAAGATCCATGTCCTTCTTAAAAGGTAGAGGCTGGAGTGATGTGGCCACAAGCCAGGGATACCTGGCACCCCCAGGAGCTGGGAGAGGCAGAAGGAGCCTCTGGAGGCTTTTGGTCTCCAGGATGGGTGTGCACAGATTCCTGCTGTTTCAATCCACACTTTGTGGCTACTTATGTCAGCAATACCTCACAGAACCACCACTATCTCCTGTCTCCACAGACATAACAAGGAGACGGAGCCCCCAGCCGGCCCCCACCCTGTTGGAATCCTTCAGGGCAGCTGCTGACAACCACGTTCTCAGGATGTCCTGGGGTGCTGCACCCAGCCAGAGTGACCTGACCCCATGATGTAGCGGGAGCTGGATCCTCCTCAGTGAAGGGGGTCAATGTTCCTTTTCAGGTTCGACCTGGCATGGGAACAGGAGGGGTTCACTCTGCAGGGAAGCTCTCTCCCTCCCAGCAGAGGTCGAGGTGAAGGTGAAGGAGGCCGCAAGCCCAGGACACCTGGAGACCCCAGAAGCTGGGAGAAGCAGGAAGGGTCCTCCCCGAGAGCTTCTGGAGGGAACTGGATGATTCCATTTTAATGGGTTAAATAGTGATGCCCAAAATAGAGGTTTATGTCTTTTTTCGCACGACCTGTGAATGGGACGTTATTTAGAAATAAGGTGTCTGCAAATGTAATTAGTTAAGGATCTTGAGATGAGGTCACCCTGGATTAGGGTAAGTCTTAAATCCAATGACAGGTGTCCTTCTAGGAGACAGAAGGGGAGGGCCGGGCGCAGTGGCACGCACCTGTAATCCCAGCACCTTGGGAGGCCAAGGCAGGTGGATCATGAGGTCAGGAGATCAAACCATCCTGGCCAAGGAGATCAAAATATCCTGGCCAACATGGTGAAACCTCGTCTCTACTAAAATATAAAAAAACTAGCTGGGCTTGGTTGTGGGCACGTGTAGTTCCAGCTACCTGGGAGGCTGAGGCAGGAGAATCGCTTGAATCTGGGAGGTGGAGGTTGTGCTGAGCTGACATCCAGCCACTGCACTGCAGCCTGGGTGACTGGGCAAGACTCTGTCTCAAAAAAAAAAATTGTAGACAGACACAGAGGAGAAGTCCACGTGGAGACGGAGGCAGAGACTGGCGTGATGTGGCCACAAGCCAGGGACACCTGGCACCCCCAGGAGCTGGGAGAGGCAGGAAGGATCCTCCCCGAGAGCTTCTGGAGGTAACTGGATGATTCCATTTTACTGGGTTAAATAGTGATGCCCCAAATAGATGTTTATGTCTTGTTCCCCAGGACCTGTGAATGGGACGTTATTTAGAAATAAGGTCTCTGCAAATGAAATTAGTTAAGGATCTTGAGATGAGGTCACGCTGGATTAGGGAAAGTCTTAAATCCAATGACAAATGTCCTTCTAGGAGACAGAAGGGGAGACTCAGACAAAGAGGAGGAGCCTACGTGGATTTGGAGGCGGACACTGGAGTGATGTGGCCGCAAGCCAGGGACACCTGGCGCCCCCAGGAGCTGGGAGAGGCAGGAAGGAGCCTCCAGAGAGAAGTGGATACAACTGTAGTGGATTGTCAACAGTAGCCCCCAGAAAGATCGGTCCACATCCTAAAGCCCAGAACCTGTGAATTAGTGGGGCCTCTGGGCAGAAGGGAGGAGCTGGTGTTGGGGTCCCACTGGGTGTGTAGCTCATGCATTGTGAGTGAGGAGTATCCCAGGCCGAGGGGACCTACCTAGTGGGGAGTGGGGTGGGGTGGGGAGAGAGTGCTCCCACAGTGCTTTTCTTACTCTCATATACCCCCAGAACCACCAAACACGTGAGTACAGAATGGAGGGGCTGCGGGGTGGGCGTGATGGTTGGCCTGGGCGTCCCGAGGTACCTGAGGAGTGGGATCTCTGCCAGGGCCATCTGCAGCCAGGCCTCCTTCATGCAGGCGTTGCAGCGGAAAATGTGCAGGATGATGTTAAAGCAGTCAAACACCTCCACGCCCGAGGCGGCTTCCAGTTCTTTCTAGAGAAGGAGAGAGTGAGCTGGGCCTGGCGACTCACACCTGCAACCCCAGCACTTTGGGAGGCCAAGGCAGGTGGATCACCTGAGGTCAGGACTTCGAGACCAGCCTGGCCAAAATACTGAAAACCTGTCTCTACTAAAAATACAAAAATTAGCTGGGTGTGTTGGTGGGCACCTGTCATCCCAACTACTCAGGAGGCTGAGGCAGCTGAATTGCTTGAACCTGGGAGGTAGAGGTTGCAGTGGGCCGAGATCATGGTGACACTGCCCTCCAGCTTGAGTGACAGAGTCAGATTCTGTCAAAAAAAAAAGAAAAGAAAAGAAAAGGAGAGGGCAAATGAGAAGCCAGAGG
Organism: Aotus nancymaae; assembly: GCF_030222135.1. Lineage (NCBI taxonomy): Eukaryota > Metazoa > Chordata > Mammalia > Primates > Aotidae > Aotus > Aotus nancymaae. The sequence continues at coordinate 3,981,887 of NW_026988490.1, read as the reverse complement.
GGAAGGCCAGGCCCTAGTGGCCAGCCTCACAGGGAGGAGGACATTCCATCACGCCTTCAAGCCACTATCACCCCATCTGGCCCCTGCCTGGCGGGACGCGCTAGCATCCACTCGTTCACCGCGTGGAGCGTGGGAGCAAACAAAGCAAAGCCACATTCTGGGATATCTTGGTTGGGGCAGCCATCCTCTCCACATTCAAGAAGATGCATGTGATGTCCGGAGATTGTCATATCCTCTCTAAAGGAAAGGGGGTCTCGTCAGTGGCCATCCGTCCAGACCTGTGGACTGCGGGATGAGCCACGAGGCCCTTTGTGGGGTGCGCCGTGGAGGGCACGGTTCACAGACATCCCTGACCTGAGCACCAGACCCAGGATCCAGGAAATCAGCATTGGAGGGATGTCTCTAGGGGTGTGTGTTTCATGTACACAGACGTGTACACGGTGAACACATCCTGGCGGAGACACACACACAAGGTAAACACATCCCAACAAGGACACACACATCTCACACACACGCACGCATGGTAAATGCATCCCAGTGGAGACACACACATACACACACACGGGGAACACATCGCAGTTGGGACACACACACACAGTGAACACATCGTGACATGGGCAGACACAAACACATGGTGAACACATCCCAGTGTGGAGACACACACACACACGGGGAACACATTCCAGTTGGGACACACACACATACATGGGGAACATATCCCAGTGGGGACACCCACACACCCCTCACACAGTGAACACATTGTGACATGGACAGAGACACATGGTGAACACATCCCAGTGGGGACACACACACAAGGTGAACACATCCCAGTTGGGACACACACACTCACACAGTGAACACATCCCCGTGGGGGAGACACCCCCCACACACACACTGTGGACACATTGCAGTGGGGATGCGCACACACACACACACAGGGTGAACACATCCCTGTGGGGAGACACACACACGGAGGACACATTGCAGTGGGGGCACACACACATGGTGAACACCTCCCTGTGGGGAGACAGACACACACACATGGAGAACACATCCCTGTTGGGAGACACACACACACGGAGGACACATTGCAGTGAGGACACACACACATGGTGAACACCTCCCTGTGGGGACACACACACACACACGGTGAACACATCCCGACAGGGATAGACACATGTATACACACGCACGCACACACACACACACACACAGAGTGAAAACATCGTGACAGGGACAGACACAGAGTCCCGGTGGACACATCGCAGTGGGGACACACATACACGGTGAACACATGGTGGGCCAGACACACACAGAAACATGGTGAACACATCCCAGCCCCGATGAGATGCCTCTGAGTCAGGCACGGAAGCAGACTCCCACCTCGGCTAGTTAGTAAGTTAGTTAGCAGTAGTAGTAGCAGTTAGTAGGGTCTTACCCACTCTGCACTGTAAGCCGGGTGGTCAAAAACTTGGAAGCACAAGGGCCCCCACACAGGACCCCACGCTAAGAGAGTGCATGGAGGAGGGACACAGGTCCAGCCTCCCATCCCTCCAGCTCCTATTTATGTGGGCTCCCAGCTCACCTGGACCACCCACTCATGGGCCCGCTTCCCCTCTGGCCCAGCGAGACCCCTGTCCTTCCACGCGTCTGGGTTGAATGTTCTCGGGAGCAACAGATGGGAAAGGAGGTTTGGGGAGGGAGCAGGTGTGGACGGACTCACCTGTCAGGTGCTCAAAGTTCCCTCTGCCAAAGACAAGCTTCTTCTCTGGCGTTCTGGTGGACACGACCATCGTCTGCACCATGGACCAGTCGTCCAGAATGTGCACCAGTACTGTGGCCTTTGCTACCTGTCACTCAGCTCTGGGGACACAAGGGCCACCTTGAGGGACACTTCCTTTTGGGGTAGATCCAGGGCCCCAACCACACCTGCCCGGCGTGTCCTTCTCCTGGCCTTGACCGTAGGGCCTCTAAGTAGGAATCTGGCCAGGGAAGGATGCTGGAGCCACCATGGGACATGAGGACTCCCCAACCTGCCTTATATAGGATTTGGGGTCCAGGTGGACACAGCAGGGAACTAGGGAGCTAGGGGTGCTCAGGGATAACTCAGGAACCACAGGCAGGGTTAGGAGGAGGAAATGCAGGAGGTCTGGGTGCCGTTCTGAGCAGTTTGGGGCTTCCACTGTCCCAAGAGTTGCCCATTTTGGAAAACACCCTTGAAGGAGAACCGCTCTTCGGCTACAGGGGCTTCCAAGGGAGATGTCAACAGTCTTGAGACTCTGGCACCTGCAGTGACTTAGGGATTTGGATTTCCTCCTGGGGAGTGGGGCAGGGGACTGGACAGAGATGGTCTGCTAGACACCCTCCCTTCCCTGACCCCAAAAACACTGTGCCTACCTTGAACCCAGGGCAAGAAAAACGGGGTCTCATCACCAAGACACGGCCCGGCCTGGCCCGGCCCACCCCACCCCACCCCACCTCACCCCAGGGGCTTCTCCCCATAAGCTCCGCCCCAGCCCTTTTCACCCCATAGGCTCCTCTCCCCAAAGCCCCGCCCATGCACCTCCACCTACGAAATCCTCCCCTCAGAGCCCCGCCCCTTCAGAGCCATGCTCTTGCATCTCCACCCATCAGATCCTCTCCTCAGAGCATCGCCCCTTGAAGCCTCGCCCACTACACCACTTGTGATCTTCCCCTCAGAGCCCCCGCCCCTGCGTCTCCACCTGAGTGTCTTCCATCAGAGCCCCGCCCCTGAATCTCCACCTATGAGATTGTCCCCTCAGCGCCCAGCCCCTGAGTCTCCACCAATGAGACCCTCCCTGCAGGGGCCCTCCCGCAGAGTGCCAGCTCCTGTTTCTCCCCTGCAACCCCCGCTGTGTTCACCTCACTTCATGTGCAGCTTCCCAGGGCCCCACTTGACATCGGGGTGGACCAGACACAAGCGCTGGGTCCCCGCCGGCAGCAGAGGCTCCCTCTGCAGCAGATCCTCCTCTGCGTCCTCATCCGCGTCTTCCGGCTCCTCCTCGTCCTCTCCCGGGCAGCTTCGGCCTCCGTCCGCCCACAGGCCGCACCCTCGGCCCCATGGCCCCTCCAGATTCCTGGGGACCCCACGGCCGAAAGCAGCGAGACCATGGATCAGAGCTCTATGCAGAGGGGAGGTGGGTGCCCTGCCCGGGTCTCACAGGCTGCATCCTGCTGTCAGGCTGTCCTCTCATCTGTACTCCAGGTCTGCTTTCAGGCTCACTCGAGAGTGTTTGTGGAAGTCAGTTACTGAGGTTGTAGGACTGAGGTCCCCCAGGACACCTCCAAAGACAATTAGCAACCAGGGTCCCTCCTTCCCTCCATGCCGGCTGGGAAGGCTCCCTCTTTGCACCACGGAGGAATCTTAAGTAACATTTTATAGTCATGGGAGTGACTCCCACACCATTTGCCACAGAACAGAACCTATCCATCATCCACACTCGAGGGAAAGGATTATACCGCAGAGTTAGGAGGGGAACTTGGAGGCCACCCTGAAACTCTGCCAACCACACTTCTCTTCGGCACTACCAAGACCTCCAGAGTGACCTGGCTTGGAGGCTGGTCTTGCACTGTTTGCTCTGCTGTTTGCACCCTGAGAATCCTCACCATGGAGGGCCAGGTACAGCTGGCCTACAGAGGGTAGACCCAGGCCACACTCCTTCCCACAGAGTGTGAGGGACCCAGGCCACCCTCCTTCCCACAGAGGGTGAGGGACCCAGGCTGCCCTCCTTCCCACAGAGGGTAAGGAACCAGGCTGCCCTCCTTCCCGCAGAAGGTAAAGGACCCAGGCCACCCTCCTTCCTGCAGAGGGTGAGGGACCCAAGTCGCCCTCCTTCCCCTAGGACACACGCTACACATGGCCAGCCCTGGATCATGTGACAGCCATTGGCTAGCATCCTTTAAACCCGGGAGGTAGGGGTGGTTTCTGTAATTGTAAATGAAGATCTCAACCAAAGGTCATGCAATCGCTCCAACCATCTTCTACAACCAAATCCCCACCAGCAGTATTAGTGCTGTGGCCATAAACTTCTCTGACAAGGGCCTGAGACCTGATTCCCTCCCCTTCAGAGACACAATTTGTCGTGACTGCACAGAACAACCCTTTCTCCTGTTCGTGCATGTGACCAAGTGAGGGAAGAGGAGGTTGTTCCTGCAGCCACAGTGAACAGTGTAGAGACTTCTTACAAAGCTAGGCACGGTCTCACCTAGTATCCAGCAATCATGCCATGGCTATTTACCCAACTGATGTGAAAATGTATGTCCATACAAAAAAACTGCATCCAGATGTTGTGAGCAGCTTTATTTACACTCACCCAAAACTGGAAGCGACGAAGATGCCCTTTAGTAGGTGAGTGGCTAAAGAAACGAACACTTCATGTGATGGAATATGATTCAGCAATAAACAGAATAGTTATCAAGCTGCACAAAGACATGGATACATCCTACATGCATAGCACTAAGTGAAAGGAGTCCCTCAAAAGAAACTGGAGAAGAGTTGCTTCCGGCAGGAGTGTGGCTTAACAAATAGGAAGCCCCTATTTGTATATTCTGGAATCGCACAGTTAAGTGAGTGGACGCTGATGGTGGGAGCCTTTTTCTCAGTGCTAGAGAGGAAGTTCACAGATAAGCAAGAGGAGGAGGCTGGAAGGATCCATGTGGGCATGGGTTAGTGGAGGAGACGTTGGTAGGAACTCAGGTCTAGTTTAATGCAAACGTAGATGGATACACATAGAGATGTTTACATGTATCCATACACGACTTCTTTGATGCACAGCCATTTCCTTGCTCTGTCGGCTGAGAGGGCCTAGAAGCAATGACACCCCAGTAGCCGTGAGCACACCTAGCACCCTGATCTTGGTTTCTGCCATTCTTCAACTCTAAAGGAGCCAGAGCTCCTGGGAGAAATGGCTGCGTCTTGGCCTGGGGCAGGAAATAGGCTAGATGAGGCTGGAGCATCTCCTTGTGCTGGAAAGTAAGGACGTGCCCCACAAATCCCGATGACAGGCTGTGTCCCAGGGGCACAGAAGCCAACTGAAAGCTCCCTGTGGCCAGAGTGGAACCATTTCAGCAAACTGTAATAAATAATGTAGTAGTGGATTATAACCCAAAGTACAAAATAAATATGCATGAGTCCACACCAATGTAAATAAACTGTTGAATAAATGAACAATAGGCAAGGCTCCCATGTCTCTAAATTCTAAATAATTTACATAGATATGCTACCTCAAGGAAATGGAGCATAACCCCCCACTCCTCAAGTGCTGGCTGCACATGGTGATTTCCTTCCAAGGAATATAAAATGGGAATGGGGTGGGGCAGCTTATAGGCAGAAACAACACGCAGACGCAACCTCATCCTGAGGACCAAATCCAACATCAGTCAGCCATCCATCATGTGGATAGCTCACCCCTGCCACTGTCCCAGTGTTTATGGCCCCCACAATTCACATATGCAGCCTAACCCCCATGGTGCTGATTTAGGAGGTGGGGACTTTGGAAGGCTGGAAGGTGATTCAGTCATGAGGGTGGAGCTCTTCTTAGTGGGATGAGGATGAGTGGCCTGTAAAGGAGACCCCAGCAGGCCCCTCACCCCTACACCCTGTGAGGACACAGCTGGACGGCACCAGCTCAGACACTGTGTCCTCGGTCTTGACCTTCCAGCCTCCAAAACTCTGAGGAATAACTGTGCTGTATGAGCCTCCCAGCCTGTAGTATTTTGTCCCAGCAGCCCGAGGTAAGACTTAGTTGCCCGTGGTATGATGTGAGCGGAGGGCATTTGCCTCTGTGATCTCCTCCCAAAACCCACAACCCCAAACACGTTCCAATCCAGGGAGACTCTACAAAATACCCGATCAGTACCCCTCAAACTGTCAAGGTTCTCAAACCCGAGGAAAGTCTGAGAAACTGCCAGAGACATGGGGGCCTGTAAAGACATGGCAGCTGAATGTGATGTGGCATCCGGGTGGGATTCTGGAACACAAAGGGACATTAGGGCAAAAACGGGAAATGTTAATAAAGCAGAGACTTCAGTTCATAGGAGGGTATCCATATCAGTCCATTAACTGCGAGAGATACTCGATGCTAATGGCAGATGTAGGTAATAGGATAGCCTAGTGTAGGGTGTGTGGGAACTCAGCAACCTTCTCCCAGCTTCTCTGTGTGTCTGACAGTATTCTAAGCATGAAGGTTTAGTGCGCGCGTGCACACGCGCACACACACACACACGTGTATACATACCACCCCAAGACAGAGACAGAGTTGTGCTCTGTACCAGGCTGGCGTTTCCCTCAGTTGGTAATGACCCAGCTCCCCACCACCCCCGGGGAAGTTCCAGGAGCAGCAAGCAGGTAGGACTAAAGTGACCATACACCTTCCCATGGCCCAGCAATCTCACCCACAGGTCACACCTGAGAGAAGAGAGGCCTGGAGAAGACCGCAGTATGAACTCATGTCCAGTTTAATGCAGGCCCACAAAAAACACATAGGCAGGGACATTCCAAGGAGCTTTATTCTGCCTCCCTCCCTCACTCCCCGCCAGCACCCTTGTGTCCAGGGGTATTGCACCACAAGATGTCTACTTGCTCGTGTAAGGCAGGCCTTGAGATGAGCCCACCCCCCAAACAGCAGGCCCTGCATGTGGCAGCCATGGTCTGCCAGGTGGCTTGGTGTTAGCTGTATGAGGTGCAATGCACAGGAACCTTTGGCCTGCCCGTGCTTGGCCTAGTTCCCCAGGGAAGCAGGCACAGAGCATCTGGCCACAGCACCTCACTTTGTAGCTAGATTTTGTATAGGAAAATAAATAGAAATAAGGGTGAAAGGAGAGGATTTGTAATATTATGGAACATCTTAGCTGCCAGGCTGGGAGCTAATACTTTACTCCTGAGGCCCTGGAGGGATGAGGCCTGTGGGGAGGCTTACTCAGCCTGGGCAGAGCAGGAGACAGCATTAGGACAAGGTGAGGACTGAGGTTGAGGATGCTGGAGCTGGGATGGTGGGGGTCCAAAACTGAGCTCTCCCTTCCTGGCCCTGGGTGTGTTCCTTACCTCCAAATGTCTTACTTCCTTCTCTTGAAAGTGGAGGTGAGAATACTAGGACCTGCCGTATAGGGTGTTGGCAGGAGCGAGCAAGAGAATCCCATACAGCCTGGCACATAGTGAGCCCTAGAACACGTTGATGCTGGCCAGAGCAGAATCTGGGCTCCAGCTCAGTAGACACCAGAGGAGAACCTTTTTATGTGTTAGTGTAGAAAGACAACACTGTTCATGACCTTATAGAAGTAATCAAGCAACTTATAAACAAAGGGCTGCTGGGAAGTTGTTACTGAGCTTGTCTATAAGTCAAGCTCTAGATTAACAATGGTATGCACTTTGGGAGACTGAAGCGGGGGTATTGCTTGAGGCCAGCAGTTTGAGACCAGCCTGGCCAACATGGTGAAACCCCATCTTTACTCAAATTACAAAAATTAGCCTGGTGTGGTTCTGCACGCCTCTAATCCCAGCTACCCCGGGAGGCTGAGGCACGAGAATTGCTTGAATCCAGGAGGTAGAGGTTACAATGAGCTGAAGTCATGCCACTGCACTCCAGCCTGGACAACAGAGTGAGACTCAGTCTCAAAAAAAAAAAAAAAAAAGATAGGTTGACTGGGCATGGTGGCTTACATCTGTGATCCCAAAACTGAGAGGCTGAGGCGGGAGGATTGCTTGAGCCCAGGAGTAGTAGACCAGCTTGGGCAACATAACAAGACCTTATCTATTGGGGGGAAAAAAAGGCCAAGCATGGTGGCTACCAGCTACTTGGGAGGCTGAGACAGGAGGATTGCTTGAGGCTGGTTGAGGCTTCAGTGAGCTGTGATCATACCACTCCACTCCTGGGTGAGGGAGTGACACCCTGTCTCAGAAAGAAAGAGAGAAAGGGAGACAGAGAGAAGAGAAAAGGGAGAGAGAGAGGAGAGAGAGAGAGAAAGGAGGGAGGGAGGGAAGGAAGGAAGGAAAGAAGGAAGGGAGTAAGGGAGGGAGGGAGAGAGGGAAGGAAGGAGTAAATATAAGGGCAGCACAAAAGAAAGTTTTGGTAAACCTGAGGCTTCTTTTCTTTTCTTTCTTTTTTGCCCATTTTGTAAAGGGTATTCTGCCTATACCCATTCTAAAATATCCACATTCCTTTACAGTTAGTATGGGGAAGCTATTACTGAATAACAGACAGCCTCTGCTTTTTGCTCATTTATGTGGATTCAGTATGAAGATTCTAACATTGTTGCTTTATGGTCAACCCCTTGGTGAATGTGCATCGTTGAGGCTATAGTCACTGCCTTTATTTGTTTCTGATTTGATCTTACAGTGGAGATAAGTCAGGCATAAGGTGTGGCAGGGGCAGGAAGTGCTTGTAGCTTTCACTTCAGGAGCATGAAATCTTGTGTTTTCTCCTCTCCCTGCTGGTGGTGATGTTGGGTAGGTCTCTTTTACCTGGTAATAAGAGAATGAGCATCCTCCAAGCTTCTGGTAGGATCAAACTGAACAAATAGATCACCAACCTGAAAACATCCAAACATTGCATCTGTTTTGAGTAGACACATTACCAAATTTTAAATCATATCCAACCAAGGATGGGAGGCAAAGAGTTGATGTTGTTCCAGCAGCCTGGTGACACTTGTCATGTCCCTGTGCCCTGCATTCCAGGAAGGATTAGAGGAGCCAGGGGTTGCTTGCACCAATCATCATCCAATCTGGAATCCTAGCATCCCAAAAGTGTGGTAGCATCCCAAAAGTGTGGGTCCTTGTTGACCCAAACTTAGACTTCTTTGGTATCTTAAAGCTTAAGGAAAACTTGTTCTCAAAAGCTCACTGATTTTGATCCTGGGGATAAAAGTATTAACGTTTAGTAATATTCTTTCCATTTAGATCTACAGAGTTGGATTCTAACTGGTCATGGTTTCAGTTGCGATGCATGCAAGTTGGAGGAAATGCCAATGCAGTAAGTTCATCTCAAACTCATTATTTTCTTTCTTGTTTAAATATTTGTTATGCTATAATAGTAAAGAAGTTCAGGCTAGGCGTGGCGGCTCATACCTGTAATCCCACCCCTTTGGGAGGCCAAGGTAGAGGATCACTGGAGCCCAGGAGTTCAAGACCACCCTAGGCAACGTGGCGAGACCCTCTATTTAGGAAAACCAAACAGGCCAGGTGCTGTGGCTCACGCCTGTAATCCCAGCACTTTGGGTGGCCAAGGCAGGCAGATCACTTGAGGTCAGGAGTTTGAGACCAGCCTGGCCAATGTGGTGGAACCCCATCTCTACTAAAAAAAACAAAAAACAAAAATTAGCTGGGCATGGTGCCACACACCTGTAATCCCAGCTACGTGAGAGGCTGAGGCAGGAGAATTGCTTGAACCTGAAAGGCAGAGGTTACAGTGAGCTGAGATCATATCACTGCACTCCAGCTGGGCGACAGAGTGAGACTCCATCCCCAAAAACAAGCAAACAAAAAGAGTTCAATACTTGCAAGTTTGGGAGGCCCTATGACATGAAGAAGAGAGCCTGATGGGTTTTGAAGTTAGACCCAGTTCACTTGTTTATTCAAAAATCTGTTAAACACCTAATAAATAGGAAACATTGGCTAAGTGCTGGGGATATAGTGACAGACAAGACAAGTTCCCTTCTGGGTGCAGTGGCTCATGGTTGTAATCCTAGAACTTTGGGAGACTGAGTCAGGCAGATTGCCTTGAGCCTATGAATACAAGACCAGCCTGGACAACATGGCAAAACCCCATCTCTACAAAAAATACACAAATTAGCAAAGCATGGTAGTGCATACCTGCAGTCCAAGCTACTAGGGAGGCTGAGGTGGGAGGATCTCTTGAGCCTGGGAGGTAGAGGTTGAAGTGAGCTGAGACTGCACCATTGCTCTCCAGCCTGTGTGACAGAGTGAGATCTTATCTCTAAAAAATAATTTAAAATAACCAAGATCCCCTCTTAGAGACAGAGGCTTTCAGAGAGTAATCAAAGAAATATGTTCACAGGAAAACATCAGACAGTGGTAAGTGCTTTAAGAAAATTAAAACAGGAAGTAAGGGCATGAAGAAACTGGAGGCTTCTTTATGACAATAGTTTATAATATCTGGGGCGACTTTGTGCTTAGGATGGAATGCTTGTATTTGAATTAACATTTAACTTCTTAAATCTACAAATTAAAAAAAAACATTCTTTTTGTTTGTTAGTTTTTGTTTTTTTGAGATGGAGTCTGGCTCTGTTGCCCAGGCTGGAGTGCAGTGGTGCCGTCTCACCTCACTACAACCTCTGCCTCCCTGGTTGAAGAGATTCTCCTGCCTCAGCCTCCTGAGTAGCTGGGACTACAGGCATGTGCCACCATGCCGGGGTCTTTCGATATTTTTAATAGAGATGAGGTTTCACCATGTTGGCCAGGCTGGTCTTGAATTCCTGACCTCAACTGATCTGCCCACCTTGGCCTCCCAAAGTACTAGAATTACAGGGGGCAGCCACCATGCCCAGCCAAAAAACCCATTCCTCACATCTTCAAATATAGCAAATATTGTGTGTTGATTTCTAAACACAAATATTAATATTGTGTGTTAAGTTTAGTTTATAATTTTAAAAGAACAGATTTCCTTAAACCCCATTTACAAACCTGATTAAGGATTTTCAAACACTTTTTTTTTTTGAGGCAGAGTTTCGCTCTTGTTACCCAGGCTGGAGTGCAATGGTGCGATCTCAGCTCACTGCAACCTCCGCCTCCTGGGTTCAGGCAATTCTCCTGCCTCAGCCTCCTCAGTAGCTGGGATTACAGGCACGCACCACCACTCCCAGCTAATTTTTTGTATTAGTAGAGATGGGGTTTCACCATGTTGACCAGGATGGTCTCGATCTCTTGACCTCGTGATCCACCCGCCTCAGCCTCCCAAAGTGCTGGGATTACAGGCTTGAGCCACCGCGCCCGGCCGAGACTTTTGATTTTATACAACATGAAGCCCACTGAAAATCTGTCAGCTTCCTCCAACTACTGTCAAAGAAATTGAATTTGGAATCAAAATAAAAGATTCCTTCTGAACTCTCAGCTTGCTGTGAGACTTACAGTGATGCTGGGTCCATTTCCTGCAGCCCTGGGACGCTTGCAAGTGAGCATCTTGGATCCTTGTTGACTGCAGTCGGCGAAATGCACAGGGAATGCAGGGAATGTGGCATGATGTTCCATGTTCCTTCTCACTCTATGTTGTTTATCCTTGCTCAAATAACCTATATTTACTCCTCAGTTGGAGGTTAAATTTTTTCTGTATCATGAGTGAGGCATAAAATTATAAAACAGATAAGTATAATCCCCTACATTCCTCGCAGCAACCATTTCCCTACCTCCTTCCACACACAAACAACTTTTCAGCAGTCAAGTGGTTTGTGTCCTTCTTTTTTCCTTTTAATTTCAGGATCATTTATTCTATTAAGGCCATTTAATGGAATGACCAAATGACAAAGAAGAAAAAGGAGGGCTTTGAATAAGAGTTTCCTTTTTCCATTTCTGGCTTTAATTATGAGGCTATGGCTTTAAGAAAAGAGAATACCTGCAATGATAAAAGAACTGTATTTCAATGAATGGTTACATTTTTATAAATCTTTTAAAATTTGTGGATTTATTAATAAAATATTTACACCTCAAGTTTATAAAGGAATAGACAAAATTTACATAGGGTTTGACAGTCTCGTGTATTTGGTGGTGAAATTATCACAATTTACATCCACTCTTAACAACGCTATTAATAAATGCTTATGACAAGTATGGAAATTCTTAGAAGGTAAAAATGCCCAGGAAAATGATTTTAGGCTGAAAGCTATACTAGGGTATCCCAACTAAAACAAGGATATCCTAGTGATTGTTCTCTCCTTTAAAAGAACTTGAAAGTATACTTTTTCTATTAATATGCAGCATGTGCTCATAATTTGTATTTGTTGCCATGTTGAACTCACAATAGGAAAAATAAACTGAACACCTTTCGAAACATCTTTTGAATAAACTAAACAGATGTCTCATAGTACCCTTTTAAAATACAGCTGGAGAAACCTTAGAGCTTGTCTTTTTCAATGGTTCTCAACAGATGCTCCCTGGACCACGTATATTAGGACCACGTTGGGGGTGTACTGAACATGAAGGCTGTCAGCCCCACCCCAGACCCAGCGAATTTTAGAGGGTAGAGCCCAGACATCTACAGTGTTACCAAGCACCTTATTTCATTCTTCCATACACTAAACTTTGAGAACCCTTGTTGTCTTATCTTTTCCATTTTCCAACAAAGAAACTCTAACCCAGGTTGTCCAAGACAGAGTGGCAGAGGTAGGCAGAACTTAATCCAATAGTAAAAATACCACACTGTTCTGTAATAGAGCATTTACTGAAAACTAAACCACACAAAAGCAGAATGGCTATTTATATTAAAGTTCTGCAACTTACAGTAATATTTTAGGCCTTTCTCATTCATTCCTTTATTTCACAAACCTTTATTGAATGCCCGCACTACCTAAGGCATTGATGCTGTAGCCGTTTAAGTTTACAGCTGAGCAGAGATGAGACATCACACAAAGAGACACAGTTCAAGGTAGGCTGCCACAAACACCACAGGAGCAGGTTAACTAAAGGGATCACAAAGTTGTAAGTAGCTAGCCCTTACCTCTGGTTCAGACAACCGAGAAAGACTTCACAGAGGAGGGGCTGTTCTGGCCACGGCTGAGCTAGCAACAGATATGGATGGACAAGGGAGAAACTCGCCTTACTATTCTCAGTCACTAGCAAATGTAAACATTAAAGGCTTCTGTCATCCTGGGGCTGCAGCTTACAAAGGAAGTGCTTTATACATACTAAAAATGAGAGGAGAAAGAAAACAGGATCCTCATTTTAGGTATGGAATCTCTAACCCTGCTTTCCCTGACTCCCACCCCTCAGATACTCCTCCTTTTCAGGCTTTGTTGTAGATCTGGATCCTGTCCTTCTCCCCCAACTTGTGATAGGGAATCCTAACATTCACCATTGATAATACAGATTATCCTTTTAGGGGAGTGGCAATCTCCCTGGGGTCAGAAAGTGAGTGCGTGTTAGCTACCAGGCTCATGCAGCCACACTGAGTCCAGGCCAGTGTTCCTACCACTGCACAGTTCCCTGGCAAGAGAACTCGTGGAGATAGTATCTGGGAGAGGAAAGGGAATCCAGAGCAGCACTTCTGAAGGCTGTGGGGAGGGACTGCAGGCTGTGAGGCTTTGTTCCTGGCTCCTTTTCCTCTTCCTACTCCGTTAGCAGTAAGAGCTCCCCATCCATGTTTGGGCTATGGCCATGCCGTGTGGCAGTACAGTCAGCAGACAACTGCCCTGTGTTTTTAAGCTTTAAAAAACAAAGACACTAAAAACTGATAAACAACCAGCTTTTCTTTGCTTCCTTAGATCAGTAAATTTAAAAAAAAAAAAAGCAGAAGAAGCAGGGAAAAGAAAACACAGAACTGACCTAGAATTGCCAACCTTTTATTTTGGCATCTAAGAACATTTTGAAAAATAAGCAAACTAGAAAAGCCTCTATTTCAGTAAAGAGCAGTCCTTTACGTAGAGTAAATTCAGATTACAAAAACAAACATATGATGTTTTATCTGTTATTTGAAAATCATTTTTCCTTGGACTAGTAAAAGTAAAAATTGCATCATGTGGCCCCATCTGTAGTACTTAGAAACAACTACAGGCCGTTTAAGTTTCTATAAGTGTGGCTCAGGGGCTCAAAAAAGAAGGGGGAAGAAAGTGTGGTGTGCACGTGGTATGTGTGTGAGGTGGGAAGGATATGTGTGTGGTATATATGGGTTAAACGTGTGGGGTGTGTGAGGTGGGCATGGTGTATATGTGGTGTGTAAGAGGTGTTTCTGATATATGTGCAGTGTGTGAGTGATGTATGTGTATATGTGTGTGATATACGTGTGAGTGATATATGTGTATATGTGTGTAGTGTATATGGGTTAAGTATGTGGTATGTGTGAGGTGGGTATATGTGTGTAGTGTATACGGGTTCAGTGTGTGGTGTGTGTGAGGTGGGCATACGTGTGTAGTGTATGTGGGTTAAGTGTGCGGTGTGTGTGAGGTGGGTATGTTATGTGTGTGGTGTATCTAAAGTGGGTATGATATATGTGTGGTGTGTATGTAGTGCATATGGGTTAAGGGTGTGGTGTGTGTGAGGTGGGTATATGTGTGTAGTGTATATGGGTTAAGTGTGTGGTGTGTGTGAGGTGCATATGTTATGTGTGTGGTGTATCTAAAGTGGGTATGATGTGTGTGGTGTGTGTCTAGTGTATATGGGTTAAGGGTGTGGTGTGTGTGAGGTGGGTATATGTGTGTAGTGTATATGGGTTAAGTGTGTGGTGTGTGTGAGGTGCGTATGTTATGTGTGTGGTGTATCTAAAGTGGGTATGATATATGTGTGGTGTGTATGTAGTGTATATGGGTTAAGGGTGTGGTGTGTGTGAGGTGGGTATGGTGTATAGGTGGCATGTGGTGTGTGTGAGGTGGGTAAAATATGTGTGGCGTGTGTGTGGTGCATATGGGTTAAGTGTGTGTGGTGTGTGAGGTGGGTATGATATGTGTACGGTGTGTACGAGCTGGGCATGGTATATATGTGGTGAGTGGTGTGTGAGGTGGGTATGATATGTTTGTGGTATATGTGTGGTGTATACGGGCTGTGTGTGGTGTGTGTCAGGTGGGTATGATATGTGTGTGGTGTGTGTGTAGTATATTTGGATTAAGTGTATGGTGTACCTGAAGTAGGTATGATATGTGTATGGTGTGTGTGAGGTGGGCATGGTATGTGTGCTGTGTGTGGTGCATATGAGTTAAGTATGTGGTGTGTGTGAGGCGGGCATACTATTTATGTAGTGTGTGAGGTGAGTATGTGCAGTGTGTATGGGGTATGTGTGTGAGGTGGGTTTGATATGTGCATATGTGCATGTTGTATGTATGTGAGGAGGGAATGATTTGTGTGGTGTATATGGGTTGAATGTGTGGGGTGTGTGAGGTGGGCATGGTGTGTATGTGGTGTGTGGTGTATGAGATATATTTACGATGGGTGTGTGGGAGGTTGGTATGATACGTATGTGGTGTGTGTGTAGTGTATATGGGTTAAGGGTGTGGTGTGTGTGAGGTGGGTATGATGTATATGTGGTATGTGGTGAGTGTGAGGTAGTTATGATACTTGTATAGTGTATATGGGGTGCCTGTGAGGTGGGTAGGATATGTGTGTTGTGTGTGTAGTGTACACAGGTTAAGTGTGTTGTGTGTGTGAGGTGGGTATGATGTGTGTGGTGTGTGTGGTGTATATGGGTTAAGTGTGTGTCATGTCTGAGGTGGGTATGATGTGTGTGGCGTGTGAGGTGGGTATCATATGCGTGTGGTGTATATGGGGTGTGTGTGTGTGTGAGGTGGGTATGATAAATGTGGTGTATATGGGTATGTGTGGTGTGTGTGAGGTGGGTATGATATGTGTGTGGTGTGTGTGTAGTGTATATGGGTGTGTGTGAGGTGGGTGTGTATAATGTATATAGGTCAAGTGTATGGTGTGTGTGAGGTGGGCATGGTATATATGTGGTGTGAGAGGTGATATGTGTTGTGTGGTGTGTATGGGGTATGTGTGTGAGATGGGTATGATATATGTATGGTGTGTGTGAGGAGGTTATGATATGTGTGCTGTGTGTGTGGTGTATATGGGTTAAGGGTGTGGGGTGTGTGAGGTGGGCATGGTAAATATGTGGTGTGAGAGGTAAGTATATGTGTTGTGTGGTGTGTATGGGGTATGTGTGTTAGATGGGTAGGATATATGTATGGTGTGTGTCAGGTGGGTATGATATGTGTGCTGTGTGTGTGGTGTATATGGGTCAAGGGCGTGGGGTGTGTGAGGTGGGCATGGTATATATGTGCTGTGAGAGGTGAGTATATGTGTTGTGTGGTCAGCTGCTGATAGGTGGCCACATACTGCTGCAGGAGACCCAGGGACTGGTCTGGCTTCTGCCGATGTAGACTCTGAGCCTCTTCAGCTCCACCAGCAGGATAGGCATCAGGGCAGGTAGTGGCTAGCTTCCAGATTCTGGGCCCATAACGTAGCCAGAACACTGTGGGGCTCTGTCACCTGCACAAGCCCCTAGCCCATTGCTCCAGGACTAAGTGACTCCCTCCCTTGCCTAGAGCACCGTCCCTCCCCAGCCTCAAATCTCACAGCCTTCTTCCTACCATTTAAACTGTAGGCCACAGACTGGTGGAAAAGCAGAGGGAGCCATCCACCACCTGCCAAGTTGTGATGAGGTCGACCTACATGGTGTCCAGGGTTTGCACACGCCTGTGCCTGCTGCCCTAGAGCTCGGCCTTCCACCGCAGTTCCCACAGTGTCTCCTCCAGCTCCCGTAGCCTCACCTCCTGCTCCCGCATTTTGTGTGCCTGCTCCTGGATCTTCTCCTGCTGTTCCAGCATCTTGTGCCCCTGCTCACGGATCTTGTGCTCCTGGTCCCGGATCTTCTCCTGCTGTTCCAGCATCTTGTGCCCCTGCTCACGGATCTTGTGCTCCTGGACCCGTATCTTCTCCTGCTGTTCCAGCATCTTGTGCTCCTGGCCCCAGATCTTACCACTCTGCTTCCAAATCTTTTCTTCCTGCTGCTGGTACAGGTGACTCCAGCATTTATTTTCATCCAGCTGGGTTTGGAGTTCTCCTGACACTCTCTCAACCTCCTGCCTCAGGTGCATGGCCTCCTCCTGTAGCTGCTGCTGAAATAGTCAAAGTGTTGGTTTAAACCTCAGAAGGAAATCGACTCATGAGCTAGCCATAGAAATGTCATCTATAAAATAATGGTTTTCATCCATGATGCTTAAAAAATTTATTTTTTCTAAGACCTAACCCTGAGATTCTGATTCCCCAGGCAGGGCCACAATTCGTAGATTTTTAGCACACTCTACAGGATTCTATGGCGGGACCAGCACCAGGACCCAGATTTTCCAGCTCTGGGCTGGAGCCTCCCCATACTAAGTTAAGACTGGCAGTCCACTCTAAGGCTCTGTTCTCCACCCGGGTCCCGCAGGGCACGCCCCTAGCGGGTGTCCTCCCACCATGCTCCCTCCTGCCTGGGCACACCAAGGCCCGCTGCCCGGCCCGTGGAGCCCTGCTTGGGGATCGGAGGCTTCAGTGTTCTCCTTGACCAACTGCGGCTAGATCTCCCACCAGCAGCCTTGCCAGGCAGTGCCTGCGGTGGGAAAGGGGCCCGGCCGGCCGACGGGCAGGCCCGCACCACGCCCCCAACTCGGCGCCTGCAGCCAGGGCAACCAGGTGTGGGTTTTTTTAATTGAAAAGTTGTTCCCTCTGAGCCCTATTATAAAGGGAAAGGGAAAGTGGCGAAGATCCGGGCTCGGGTTCTCCGGGAGCAGCGAACCCAGAGGCAACACCAACCCAATTGCCGCCAGGCAGTGGGACTTGAAGCCGGTGCCAAGCGGGGCCTCGGAACGCACCAGCGGCCAGGCCAGTCCAGCGGGACTCCAGCGGGCGCCCCGCCCCCGCGTGAGACAGCGCCTCTAGCAGGCACCGGGTGGCCATTCGCTGCGGTGTCCCGCCCGGGATGCAAGAGCCGCCGCCAGGTCCCCGCTGCACCCGCCCGCCGCTCGTGGGAGGGGAAAGGGGCCAGTAGGAGAGGAGTGGGGCCGCCAGGTGCACCCCCAGATCCCAGCAAAAACCGCCCCGCAGCCCCGCGGCCCCTGCGAACCCAGAGGGCAGCGCTCGGGAGCACTCCGGCCGCAACCTCCGCGCCGCCCCCTACGCGTCCGGGTCCCTGCGGTGCCGCGCGACACCCCAGGCTGCCAACGCCAGCGAGTCAGGCAGCCCGGGTCTCCCAGCTTACCTGGCCAGGGCACGGGGCTGCTTCAGTGCCCTGCCGTCCTGCCCCGTCGCCGCCCGCTCGGTCCGCGAAGCCGATCTCTTGGGAGCCCGGGCCGAGCAGCACACACCCACTGCTAAGGAGCCGCGAAGCTGCAGAGCCGCGGGCGCGTCCGGGAAGCGGCCTACGGCAAGCCCGCAGGGCCTCCTCCACCGAGCACATGCGCACTCACCTGAGGCTGCCAGACCGGCCGCCCAGTCTGGCCGCTTCACCCCACCGTCTCTCGGATCACTGGGGCGTGAAACCCGAGCGGTTGGCCGCGCATGTCCCGCAGGCTCAGGTCAGTGCGCGTGCGCCCGGTAGAGACGGCCCTGCGCGCTTGCCGTCTGCCACTTCCGGGACGCGCCTGCGCCCACGCCGCTTCCGGGACGGGTCTGCGCCCAAGCCGCTTCTGGGACGCGCCGGCGGCAGCTCCGCTGCAGAAGGTTTGTGCGGCTCCGCGCGGCCTCGCTGAGGAGGTCGGCTTCGCTGACGCAGCAGAAGGCGACTCCGCGGGACGACAGCACGCTGCAGCAGCTCCGCACCCTGGCCAGGTAAGCTGGGGGGTCTCAGGCTGCTGGACTCGCAGGCGGCGGCAGCCTGGGGTCTCCCGCGGCGCTGCAGGCACCCGGACGCGTAGTGGGCGGCCGGAGGTTGCGGCCCCATTGCTCCGGAGCGCTGCCTTGTACTCGGCGGAGCTGCGGGGCGGTTGTTGCTGGGGTCTAGGGGAGCAGCCCAGCGGCCCCACTCCTCTCCTACGGGCCACTTCCTGCTCCCACGAGCTGTGGAGGGGGCGTGCAGCGGGTACTAGGCGGCGGCTCCCGCATCCCTGGGTTGGGTTGGGGAGCCTGGCCGCGAATGGCCACCTGGTGCCGGCTAGAGGCTGTGTCTGGGGGTTGGAGGGCACTCGAGTCCCGCCGCCCGGCTGGGTGGGCCGCTGGTTGGTGGTGCATTCCTCCATCCTCCTTGGCGCTGGCATCGAGTCCCAGTGCTGGGCGGCAACTGGGTTTGGGTCGCCTCTGGGTTCGCTGTCCCCGGAGAACCTGAGTCTGGATCTTTGCCCCCTTCCCTTTTCCTTTATAATAACGCCCAGAGAGAACAACTTCTCAGTTAAAAGACCCCACACCCCGTTGTCCCTGGGCTACAGGCACCGGGTTGGGGGCACGGGAAGGGGGGCGGGACCTGCCCCTGGGCCGGGCCCCTTCCACAAGGTGTGCACTGCCTGGCAAGGCTGCTGGTGGTAGATCTGGCTGCAGATGGTGAAGGAGAACATGGAGGACAGTTCCCCGCCCTTTGGCTGTGCTGAGCCCATCTGGAGTGTTTCTGGTTCTAATCAGAAGTGGAACAGTTTCAGTGCATCTTAGAGGTTCACGTGAGTGATGAACTTGGGTGGAGATGGTGACACAGCTTGTTCTCTCCTCCTAGGCTCTTAGTGCATCCAAGATCCTGAGCGGCCAGGGGCCTGGCCACTCCCACAGCGAGCCCTACCTTGGCTGAGCTTGTCACCGCTGCGTGTCCCGGGCTGCCGGCCTGCCTGTCATCTGCAGTGCACAGGTACGCATGTGTGTGCATAGGTACACGCACCACACACATACCATGACTGCCTCACACACAGCACACCCATACCCCATGCACACCACACACATATCATACCCACCTCTCACACACTACACACATGCTATGCCGACCTCACATACACCACACACACACCCCATACCCATCACACACAACATACATACCCACCTCACATACACCATACACATACCCTATACACACCACACACAACAGACATACCCACCTCACACACTACACACCACGTATACACCATGTCCACCTCACACATCCCACACATTTAACCCATATACACCACACACACTACACACATATCATATCCCCCTCACATACACCACACACATAATATACCCACCTCTCACACACCACATATATACCATGCCCACCTCACACACACCACACACTTAACCTATATACATTATACACACCCACCTCACACACACCCATATACACTACACACACACCACACACATATCATACCCACCTCACACACCACACACCACATATATATGTGTCCTCCTCAGACACACCACACACTTAACCCATGTACATCACACACACCACACATGTATCATACCCACCTCACATAGACACCATACACTTCTCATTCTCACCTCACACACCACACAGCACGTATACACTGTGCCCACCTCACATACCCCACACATTCAAGCCATATACACCACACACATTCCACCCACATAACCATGTCCACCTCACACACACCATACACATATCATACCCACCTCACACACACCACATGTGTATAACAACCTCGTCACAGACACCATGTATATACCGTGCCTACCTCACAAACACCAGCCACTTAACCCATACGCCCCCCACACACACCGTACACACCACACATATACCCACCTCACACACACGACACACATACGCCGTACACACCACGCACAACACACATATCATACCCACCTCATACACCATACCCTAGATATATACCATGCCCACCTCACACACGTCATACATACATCATCCCTACCTAACACACACATCCCGTACACACCACATACAACACACATACCCACCTCACACACCACTTATATGCCATGTCCATCTCACACAGACCACACACTTAATGCATATACACCACACATACTACCATGTCCACCTTACACGCATTATACACATACCCACCTCACACACCAGACACCCTTAACCCATATACAACACACACCACATATATACCATGCCCACTTCACATACCCCACACACTAACCTTTATACACTACAAACAAAGCACACACATATCATATCCATCTCACACACACCCCACACACCGCAGGTACACCACACACATATCATACCCACCTTACACACCACACACCACATATATACCATGCCCACCTCAGACACACCACACACCTAACCCACGTACATCATGCACGCCACGCACATATCATACCCAACTCACACACCATACACATATCATACCTTCCTCACACACATACCCCATACACACCATGCACAACACGCATATCATATGCACCTCACACACCACAAAGCACATATACACCATGCCCACCTCACACACAGCACATACTTAACCCATGTACACCTCACAGATCCCACACACATACTTCATGTACACCATGTCCTCTCCACACGTACTACACACCACAGATATACCTCATACACACCACAGACAGCATACACACCACACACACCACGTACTACCATACGTACACAACATACAGATTTTGTAAACACCTACACACCCTATACATGCCACACACCTTACACACTTCATAAATTCTACACACACAGCACAGCACACTCCACATACACGTTACATCATCCATACAGCACATCACCTTCCACACAGATGACTTACTTACACTACACAGATACCACACACACCACATAATATACATACATACACCATATACACCTAAGACACACCACACACACCCCATACACACCACACACACCCCATGTATACCACACAGTACACCATACACGCTACACCATACACACGAAACATACACACTCAACCCTTCCATACTACATCACACTCCACACATACCAGACTTGCATCACATACACCACAACCACATACTGTACACAGTATATTGCACACACTCACCCTCAAGGATGCCCCGCCACCACACACACACCCACCCACACACTTCACACTCCTTACCCACCACACTACACACGCTGTATCTCACGCACACATACCACAGCCCTTGCCACACAAGCTACCCGTTGAATGAAATGGAATTATTTAGTTTTCCCAAAATTTATACTGCCCATCTGGGCAACCCCAGCTATCCTGGCCGACACATTCCCTGGTCCCGCCCCCCCTTGGGTCAGCGCTGCCTCCAGTGTTTCTGGTGTCTCTGGCTGTGCCATGGGGTGTGCTCACGTCCCGATTGCCTGGGAGGCTGGCCCCTCTGCCCCAGTGCCGCCTTCCAGGAGGAGACTGGCCTTTTTGCCACCTCTCCTGACGCCCAGAGTGGCGGCGGGTATGCGAAGTCCTGCTTCCTCCCCTCGGTGCCAGGAGCCTGCAGGTGGCTTTTTCTTAGGCCTCTGGGTCAGGGTCCCTCCAGTGAGGTGAGGCAGGGGTTTCTCCTCTCCCAGGAGTGGCCACTATGCAGGGGACGCGATCTGGGTTTCCCAGTCCGGGGCGTCGAGGATGCCCTGCTCTCTGTGCTGATTCCTGGTTGACCATGGGGGCTGCCTCCCCCTGCAGCCTGGGCTGGAGAGGGTCTCCTGAGCCTAGGATTTGTGGGGCAGGAGGGCTGATGTTACACGGTCGTGGAACCTGCTGGGGCTCCCCGTGGTGTCCGGGGAATGAGTGGATAAAGCTGGAGCTTGCGGCTGTGTGCTCGCGGGCCTCCCTCGGTGGGCGCTAGCAACACTGGCAGGGGGGCCCTTGGAGTGGGCTCCATGTCTGGGCTGGTACTGGCACCTGCAATGGGTTACTGAGTCTTCCCTCTCATTTGTTAAGAATTGTGGTCTGTGCCTTTCCCCACTGTTGGGCTCTTGGGCTCCTGGGGTTCTGGGCTGGGAGAAGCTGCCGGCTGAGCCCCGTGGGTGTGAGTGTGTGTGAGCAGGAGAGGTGGGGTGGGTGCCGGAAGGAGGTGGAGCTGGTGACCATCAGCTCCTCATTCTCTTCCACCTTGCTTGTTTTCTTGGACACCCTAGACCCAAGTTGTGGCCTGCTAGTTAACTTGTTTACATAACCTTCTTAAGTAGTTCTAACCTTTTTTTCTTAAACAAAACGTTAGTTTCACATTCATAATTGGTGAGGATGGATTGTGAAATGGAGGTATGTAATACCCAATTTGCCAACTGAGCTAAGAAATACTGGATAAAAATAAGAGATAATTGTAAAAGACGCTGATCACACCCCTGGAAGCTGAGAGGGGTGATAAGACACCTTGATTTTTCCTAGACAAAACTGAGAGGAAGTCAGAGGAAAAACAGTTGATGGTGAGGTTGGCATCAGGCTGGGCTTTGTTTGGATGGGGCCTTGGTGGCCGAGGTGAGGGCTGCTGGAGTGGGGATAGTGGGGTCTGAGCCTGGCTGTAGAGGCCCCATGCAGGCCTCAGCTCCTCTCTGGTGCTCCTCGCCACGAATACCTGCCCCGGTGACTCAACAGGTATGGGCCTCAGGTGACACCGTGGTCTGAAGTCTTGGAGAAACCTTGACTGTCCCGGGGAGTCGGAGAGGGCTGGTGGTCGGTGGGGATCGAGACCCTGAACACATTCCTGGCTGGCCTTAAATGTCTTCCGGTACAAGTGGTGGAGGTGGCATGCCCTGCCTTGCAGCCTGGTCCTTAGAGAATTGGAGAGAGCTCAGGGCCTGGGTGGCGGTCCTGGCTGTGCCACTCACAGGCTGTGTGCCTTCCCCGCACAGCCTCAATTCCTCACCCTTCCCAGGTGGCCATGAGGACTGCGGACGTGGAGGCACAGGTAGGGTGTGAGGTAGCCACTGACCACCAGGCAGGCCTCCCCAGTGTAGGTCAAGTTTGAGATGGCTGCTCACCAGAAGTCAGCCTGTGTGCCTGGCGGGGGTTGGGAGATGCTCTTTGTTCCCTTGGATGGTGGTTGGGCCGAGCGCCCAAGGGAGGCTTCTCTGGCTCCTTCCCTTCCCTGAGTTCCTCCCTACCCCACTGCCGCCCACTGCTACCCACTCCCTGGGTTGGGTCCAGCTCGTGTCTCAGAGCAGCCTGCTGGCACAGGCTGAGTCAGCTGTCGTGGGCACCATCTTTTCTCGCCTCTCCTGAATCCAATCCTCCCCTCTCTCCCTGTCCAGACAAACACGGGAGCCAGGGGAGGTAGGTGACCTCAAGGTCCTGCAGCCAGGCTCTCTCTGTGGAACCCCGTGTACTGGTGGGGTGCCATTACTGTGTGCATTATGATTTCTGTGCGGGCTGTGAGGTTTCCCAGATTGAGCTGTGGGGTACCCCTAACTCAGTGGGTTGGCCCAGGCCAGGTGTGTCACTTTTGCCCAGGCCTTCAGTGGCTTTCCAGCGTCCCCTCTGCATCCACATTACTTGGCCGGATTTTCTCAAGTTACCCCCTTGCTCCCAAGCACGGTCCTTCCAGGCTGCCTTGGCTCCAGGCAGACAGGCTCAAGCCCAGATCTGCTCTGGGTTGTCCCCACCCCATCCTTGCCTGTCATCTTGGCCCATGTCCATCCTGGAGAGTCCCAACTGAATGCGGGCTCTTTCCCTCTTATCCCTTGGTCCTCAGATTGGCCAGGCCACTCTTGCCCCAGGGCCTTTGCACCTGCTGTTCCCACCCCCTTGGCATGAGCCACCCCCAGATGTCCAGCTAGCCGGCTTTCTCACTTACTGCTGGCTCCCTGACAGCCCTACACAAATTAGCATTACTTCCCTTTTCTTGTTAACCTTGCTTTGTGTTTCTCCTTAGTACTCACCGTTCAGTGTGTAATTTCTGTGCTTATTGTCTATCTCTTACTACTCAAATGTCAAAGACTTTGTTCACCTCTGGATCCCCAGTCGCTAGAGAAGTGCCCGGCACACGGTAGAGCCTTAGCGCTATAGTTGGATGAGCGAGTGAATGAAACACGGGAGCACTGCTCTTCCTCGCGGCACATG
Organism: Aotus nancymaae; assembly: GCF_030222135.1. NCBI lineage: Eukaryota > Metazoa > Chordata > Mammalia > Primates > Aotidae > Aotus > Aotus nancymaae. The sequence continues at coordinate 3,957,299 of NW_026988490.1, read as the reverse complement.
TCCTGCTCCCTGCTCCTCCTTTCCCCGAGTCCCAGAGCTGAAACCCAGCTGCGTTCACATTTGGATCCTTCTAGACTGTAGCACAGACCCTCACTCAGTGGGCAGTCAGGAAAGCGCTGCAGAGTTGTACAGGGCAACACCGGTTTCACATGGGCCAGAGGAGAACGTGCTTGGGAAGGTAACCAGCCCAAAGAGTGCACTTTCTGATTCTGCACTAAGATTCCTTTGTGGATTTTCAGTTATTTGGGTTCTCTGCACCCAGGCGGTCCCTGCTGCCCAAGCCAGCTCTGTGTCTCCCTGCAATCACTTCAGATATGGATGGGCTTTGGAAGGAGGCACCCTTACCCCCACACCCAGATTCCCTTCCTGCTCCGTGTGGATCTTTCCAAACTTGTCTTGTATCTAACGTCAGACTCTGTCCCAGGGCTCCCAGCCACTCTGCTTTCCCTTCCTTCCACAAGCCTCCTCTTGCCTGAGTCCCTCCTGCCTGTGTCCTGGCCCAGGGCCCCAGGGATTAGTGGCAGGGCCTGGCTGGAGAAGACTCTTTGGTTCTATGAGAAAGGGACTGGGAGGTCGGAAAAGAGGATGGGATCTGGAGTAAGAAGAGCTCAGTTCCAGCCAGGCCTTGCCACTAATCCCTGGGGCCCTGGGCCAGTCACCTGGCTTGAGAGTCTTTCTCAGCATCTGTAATACACATGAGGCCTCTCACCTGGGGTGGTTTTGAGGCACAAACAAGATGCGAGGTACTTTGTGACAGCAAGGGCTCCGTGGCGTGGCTGCGTGGGCTCTGTGGCGTGGCTGCGTGGGCTCCGGCCTGTGCGACTTCTCTTCTCGTCCTGAGAGTTTTAAGGGTCAGGTTTGTGAGTTACAGCTACGGCCTAGTGAGAGAACACAGAGGAGGCACGTCATAAACTCTAAGGGGCTGTTTTAATGTAAGGCGCTACTCCTGTTTTGTGTTTGAAGGATCAAAATTAAGAGAAAAAAATATGTGGTTGAAATTCCTGCATTGAGTGACTGTGAAAATAGTTTCATCTCTAGAAATTTTCTGGAAAGTGAAGCCCTCCGACACTTGAAGGTGCATTTGATGGTGAAACCACTGGAATGAAACACACATCGTCGGCAGTTTTGTTTGTTGAGTTCCGTCCCTCTTTGTCATTTTAAATAATTTCCTGACAGCGTGTCTTGTCTTTTTTTTTTTTGAGACAGAGTCTCACCCAGTGTCGCCCAGGCTGGAATGCAGTGGCGCCATCTCAGCGCATTGCAACCTCTGCCTTCCGGGTTCCAGCGATTCTCCTGCCTCAGCCTCCCAAGTAGCTGGGATTACAGGCACCCACTATCACGCCCAGCTACTTTTTTTGTATTTTTGGTAGAGACGGAGTTTCACTATGTTGGCCAGGCTGGTCTCAAACTCCTGACCTCAGGTGATCCACCCACCTCGGCCTCCCAAAGTACTGGGATTACAGGCGTGAGTCACCACGTCTGGTCACGGGTCTTAAGTTTGCGTGAGGAGGCTGAGGACAGGCAGCTGTGGGTTGCCTGAGAACGCTGCTGAGACGGGGCAGTGCTGGACTTTGGGCCTGAGCTGGAGAGTATGAGGCCCATGTTTCCTCCCTGTCTCCTGCTGGGGCCCATTTTGTATCAGATTTGTTTTTAACAGGGTGGGCATGATAGGACTTATGACCACTGGTGGGCACGTACAGGGGCTGATTTTCAACACGTGCTGAGAGAATCTGATGGCCGGCATTGGAAAGTCATGGAAATGCCACAGATAACGTGGGCCCTTTGCAGGGCTGGGAGAGGGTCCAGGGTTTGCCCTCCAGGAAGAGGCTGACATGGTTGGTGGGGCACCAAGGTGTTTTCACATTTTGCACTTGAAGCCAATATGGCTTCTTAGCACTTCTTTTCCCTAGAATCAACTGGGCAGGGAGACGGTTGGTTCTGAAACTCTCAGGCAGAGACAGTTCTGAGCAAACACTTATTAATAAATGGTGAGTCAGAGACCACTACTGACATTTGGAATTTTCAGTTGAGATACATATGTACCATCATGCATCACATGACAGTGTTTTGGTCAGTGATGGCGTATATGACAGAGGTTCCATAAGATTATTATGGAGCCAAAAAATTCCTATTTCCTAGTAACTTTTTGTAAAGTTGTAGTGCGGGTTACTTTATTTATTTATTATGATTATTATTTTGAGACAGAGTCTTGCTCTGTCACTAGGCACCAGGCAGGAGTGCAGTGGTGCGATCTCGGCTCACTGTAACTTCTGCCTCCCAGGTTCAAGCAATTCTCCTGCCTCAGCCTCCCAAGTAGCTGGGACTACAGGCGTGCGCCACCACACCCAGCTAACTTTTGTATTTTAGTAGAGATGGGATTTCACTATGTTGGCTGGGATGGTCTTGATCTCTTGACCTTGTGATCCGCCCGCCTCTCCCTCCCAAAGTGCTGGGATTACAGGCGTGTGCCACTGCGCCTGGCCCAGTTACTTTTTAAAAAAAATTTAATGTAGCTTAAGGGTACAATGTTTATAAAGTCTGCCCTAGTGTACAGACGGACTCACCCAGCATCTTCCAGTCCTGCAAGCGCCATTCATGGTAAGTGCCCTAGACAGGGGTACCGTGTTTTATCTTTTATACCATATTTTTACCATGCCTTTTGTATGTTTAGATACACACACACTTAGCATTGTGTTACACTTGCCCAGAGTATTCAGCACAGTAACACGCTGCCCAGGTGTGTAGCCTCGGAGCAGTGGCCTGCACTCCATAGCCAAGACGTGGAGTAGGTTTGTATAAAGTATGCTCTGTGGTGTTTGCACAGTGATGAAATTGCTCAATGACAAACTTCTCAGAACACATCCCTGTCATTAAGCGACGCATGATTGTGTGTGTGTGTGTATGTGTGTGTGTGTGTGTGTATATATAGTTTTTTTATTTGGTTGGTTTTACATTCCTAGAATTGACTCCCCAGCAGGGCAGCTCTACATATGAATTCTTCCGAACTGTTGTGTGCATTGTTAATTTAATAAAGAAGTACAGTTTATGGGTTCCCGAAATTGGTTTGATTATCAAGTGTCTTGGGAAAATTCATTGTTTCAAAAATAGAAAAGCCACTAATTGAGTGAACTCATGCATTTAGGGATGGTGGATGTCTCAGGTCTGTCTGGAAGCAAGTGTGTGCATTGTGCAAATAAAACATGGTTTCTGTTTCTCAACCCTTTGGTGTAATAAGCGAGCCATGTGCTCCAGCTTCTGTCTGTATTATGTGGAGCTGATGGCAGCTGTCACAGGTGTGATGCGGTGGGGCCAGGCATGTGTTAGGAATTGGAAGCTCTGGGAAGCCAGGCTCTGCCCCCACGAGCGAGCCAGCTGTAGAGCGTCACTGCTCAGAGTTTGACTCATCCCAAAAGGGCACGTGGAGATCCGTGCCTCCTTCCTCACCTGCCACTGAGTTACTGTGGATGGAGATGATATGCATGCAAGTGTTCTGCTGCGGTAAAGCATTTGGTCAGTGCAGTCACCAGGGTTGGGGTGGGTGTGTGTGTGTGTGTGTGTGTGTGTGTGTGTGTGTGTGTTTTCTTACCAACTTGCCTTCTGGGTTTCAGATACCTGGCAATTCCTTAAGCCTCTTAACTGGTTCTGGCTAATGAGCATGAAAGCTGTCAGCAGAGTGATGAATGGACTGATTTTAGCCACGGGTCCTGCACTGCCCACCTGGCCTGACTGCTAGATTCTGAGCCCCTGAGGCAGGACTGAGTGGGTCACATTGATGGCTGATTCTCTAGGGAATGGCACTGGTGAAGTCGAGGTTTGCCTGACCCACAGCCTGTAGTAGAAGCGCCTTTCTTTTATGCATGTATTGTGAAGATTCTGCCTGAGAACTGTCTCCACCCTTTGAGGCCTCAGGTTCAGGTACCTGGAGAGCAGCTTGCCATCGTTCCGCAGGTTGTATGTGCAGTTGCTGGGGAAGACGCCTTTGTGCTGTCTTGGGTTGGAGGCTTTGAGAGCAGAAGCCTCTTCAGACCAAGAACTTCTGACTGTGTCTTTCCCTTGGGCTTTCACAGGTTTCAGCTTCTAAATTAATTGTATTTTACTAAGTAATGGTTTTCTTCTTGATCACAGGCGTTCCTGTGCTTAATCAGCACTGAGGGCTGCTACTAATTCAGTTGATTTGAAACACCCAGAGGCAGCCTTACATCCAACTTGTCTTGACTTCGTTTAGGGAGCTGCCTTGGGGGACCCGTGGACTGGCAGCATTCCCACCCCTCACATTGGCAACCCCAGCCTAACTCCTTTTATGTGTTGCTCCTTTTATACGTCAGGTAGGATAGTTTATCTATAATGGAAACAGCTGTGTGGGACACTAACATGGTAGGTCTCCCCTTGCCTGTCATTCACCTCTCAGTCCTTTGACAGTCAGGGACTGTGCAGTGGTAGAAGTGGGGGCAGGTACCTCTCACTTTTCTTACCCCTGAGTCCCTTTGCCTAGAGCTCTGTCCATCCATCCACCCATGCATCCAGTAGGTATTTTCTGAGCAGCTACCGTATTCCAGCTTTCTTGTTCCCAGTTTAGAGCTGGTGGGATTAGGAGGGAGGGCATGGAAGGGGCTGCTGGAGAATGTGCAATGGCATCAGAGCCCCATTCTGGCTCTGGGTCCAAGGCCCTCCTAGAGAGGCACAGTCTGGAAGATGTGAGAGCCCCACAGTAGGTTAGGGTGTTTCCTGGACCCCATCCTAGAGTGGGCGGGTTTGCCCCTTCAGAGCCCAGGCCAGAAGAGCCCTCCAGGCAGAAGGGCCAACCTGGAGTGGGGCACCCTGGGCACAGGGAGGGCCAAGTTTTTGGCAGGAGGACTATGTGGTTTGTGCACGTCAGAGCTGGGGATGGGGGTTGGAGGGCAGTTCCTGACCATTAGGAGCTTGGTGGCCCTGGAGAGTCCTTGCAGCGAACTCTCGGAGAGTGATTTCTGCAGCCGGCTTTTCTAGCGGACAGGTCGATGTCGGAGAAGGAAGTGGTCAGGGGCGCACTCAGAGGTTCAGGGGAGGGTGCAGGGAGGTGCAGGCGGACGACGCGTGGCGTGGGTTGGGCAGGGGCTCAGTGAGGATGCCGGAGGGTGGCAGGGGCAGGTGTCTGGCCGAGGCAGCGCCTGCGTCATGGTGGGCGGGAGGGCTCCAGAGCCCGCTCCCTACTGTGTTCTGTGGGAGGCGGTGGCTGCTGCCAAGTCCCAGCCTTGCTAGTGCGGACGTTTAATTTTACCCTTTAGAGATTTACAGGATTTCTAGATTAAATTGCCCCTGTTCTTCTACAAGAATGACAAAATCCGCAACAAACCATTCATCATGTTATTAATTTGCTCACCCAGTGTTAACCTGTGCAGCTCTGCTGACTTACCCTGGGCACACAGGGAGGGCTGGGTCTTTCTGGCAGCTCCAGTGTGAAGGGGTGCGGTGGCAGCGCATGTGTGGTCTCCTGCCTGCCCACCACGTGTCTGGCCTCAGCCTGGCTGGGCATGCAGGCTGTATTTACGGGGCTCGTGGTCGCTTTCTGGCCCTGTGTCAGGAGAGGGGACTGCAGAGGGCTTGGGAAAGGGAATGGGAGCAGCAGTGCTGCAGGGTGATGGGCTCCAGAGGCCTCTGCAGCAGTGGTGGTGGGGGGTTTTGGGGAGACATTTGGGTGCCTCCTGTCCGTGGCCTGGATACACCCGGGCACCTGCAGCTTGGGGCCCTGGGGGCTGCTGGGTCAGAAACATCTCTTACCTGATAATGTCAAGCATCAGAGATCCCTGTTTTTCGGGTAAGTTGCTGTATCTTTCGGAGCTGTAGTCAGTCTGTTTTTCTCACGGGCACAGTGTGGACGTGGGAGGGCAGTATTCCCTCCCACGAGGCCCACGTCCCCCTCATTATCCCTGTGTGCTGGGATTGCACTGAAAGATGGCTGAGGCTGCTTTTGTTACTTTTATGTGCCGTAACTGAAAAGGCTTTCTATTCCTTAGGCTTCTTAGAAATCTGATTTGAAGGCTGGGGTCAGTGGTTCATGGTGTAGTCCCAGCACTTTGGGAGGCCAAGGAGGGAGGCTCGCTTAAGCCCAGAAGTTTGAGACCAGCCTGGGTAACATAGGAAAATCCCGTCCCTACAAATAATAGAAAAGCTAGCCAGATGTGGCGGCTCACACGTGTGATCCTGGCTACTTGAGGTGGAGGTGGAGGTGGAGGATCGCTTAAGCCCAGGAGGTTGAGGCTGGAGTGAGCTGTGATCGCACCACTCTACTCCAGTCTGGGTGACAGAGTGAGAACCTGTCTGAAAAAGAAAATACCTGATTTGAAAGAGAAAGCTCTATTTGATGCGGGCGTTGGGGGAGGAAAGTACCTCTGTGAGTAGAACTTTCTATCATCTTGATGGTTTTAATCAGACATCTAATATTATGCTGTAGTTCACATCAACTGATGTCTCAAACCTGCTTTCTTTCTTTATTATGATGTAGAGAAACCAAACTCTGGTGTATTTAATATTTCACAGCAGAGTTCAAATGATTATTGTCAGTGGCATCACTGCCTCACTCACCCATCATGGTGTGGGGGCAGTGCCTGATTCTGGAGATGGGCTATCACTATGCCGACTGGGTCAGCAGTAGCTGCTTCCACAAAGTCCCATAAAACCCACGTGTACTTGTAGAAATCCTAATAGAGTTTACTTTTCAGTGGCTACCCTTTTAAGTATAATTAGATTTGGTTTCAAGGAAGTAACTGGAGTTATAACACATTAATTTGGGACTGATTTTTGTCCCACCCGTCCAGTCCCTGTGAGGACTTCATCTTGGCCGCTCGTGCTCTCTGCCGCTCCACCCTTTGCAAGGGTTGGGTGGACAGGCCGAGGCTACCTGCTCATCTGGCATTGAGCAGACGGGCCTGGTGCTGGGCACAGAGGATGCAAACTGGAGCAGGAGCCAGTTCCTGCCCTCAAAGTGCAGTAGGAACTAACATGCCATATTAATGCCACCCCTCCGGGGCTTTATAAAGTTAAGAAAAGAGCCTCTATCCATCCCGAAGGCTGTGTGACCACCGGCTTTCTAATCTAATGAATGCTTCTGTATTCCTAGAGTTCGGTGGGAGCTCTTGGAAGGATCTCTTTTATCCCAGTGGTCTTGGTAAGAATGGATAGCCCCTTTGCGTGACTGTGACTGCAGTAGCTGGTGCAATCATCTGGTGACTTGCACCAGAGCCTAGGAGGTCGGTTGTGGCCTGCAAAGCTCACCTCTCATACTGGGATGCCAATAAATATTATCTGAAGTTGATACCTGGAAAGGGAGTTTAAAAATTATTTAGAGACGTGAAAAATAGCTACCAGTAGAATGAAAATCAGAAATAATGACAAGGATGGCCAGTGGAGTGGGGAAGTCCAGATTGGGGAATATGATGTTTCATTGTAAGCCCTTTCAGTGTTTGATTACTTTGGTCTGAGTGAAAGAATTTTCTCCCTTTTTTAGGGCCATGTACAGCAAAGACTCACCATCTGTCAGACATACTGGTCAGTTCTCCTGGCAAGGCAGAGTTGGAGGTTTCTGTCCTCAGGTGAGTGGGCAGGATCAGCAGCTTGCCATGGAGTATCCAACAGCACCAGAGGCAGGAAATGAGAAGTGCTCGGTGATTGGTGGGATAATGGCATCTAGCACAATGATTCTTGTCAAAACCTTAATGATGTGCAATAAATGAAAATGCTGCCCCAGTCAGATGGGACTAGCATTTTTCAGCAACCTTCAAGGTCTTGTGTCATAGAAACGAAGATCTGGGCATTTTCCACGCATGGAGGGGGTTGGTGAAGGAGTTTTCAATCTCGGGCACCCTGGGCTGTGCTGAAAGCCTCTGTCACGCTGCCTGGGTTCGTTGGGAAAGAGCTGCCACTGATCTCTTTTAACCCTCGTCCTTTGGTACCACAGCAGTTGCTTTGCTGGACGTCAGACCGTGGCTGGGTTTAATATCGTCTTTGGAAATCCTAAAAAGCAATGAAACAATTTTTCTCTCTCTTTTTTTTTCTTCTTGATATAGCTGCATCAGTTTGAAATTTTATTTTCATACTTTTTCTAATAGTGTGTCTGCTTGACATAGTTTCTATTAAATGGACTTGATAGGGAGTTATTTAAAAATTCAAATATTTAGAGTTACAGGACCCATCATCTTGATTTTTCAGACAGTACCTCAATTTCATACAGTGTTATTCTTTTCCAGAAAGATGGGTCACTGAATAACTTACATTTTATGGTTATTTTATAAGAAATAGTGTTTCTGGTTATAAGTGGTAAGCATCTTGTAGGTTTTGCAGTAAGAAATGATATGTTAGGAAAAAAGAGCCATAAGTATCTTCTGCTCCAGAAGGTTTTCTGTTCATGGATGCTGCATCTTGGATTTGGAAACTGTGTTGCACTGCATCTTGGATTTGGAAACTGTGTTGCACTGAGGTGTGGTCTGTAGGGAGGAGCCTGTGGGCAGAGCAGTTTGGGTTCTGCTGGCTGCCTTTCTACTCTATTCTGGGAGGCTGGGTCCCAGAGAAAGATGACAGCAGTTAGGTCTTGTTGGGAAGAAAACACGGCTACCAACCCTGGACCGTTTTGCTATCCCTGAACGAATGAGATAGTCGTTTGCCTGCTTTTGGGGATGGTGCCTGTGGTTTTCACAGGATGAGGTGGCAGCTGGCTGGCCTGCTTGGTGGAGATAAATAAGATGCTGAGACCCACTGCTGCTATTCAGGGGTGATGGAAGGAATTAATGCTCTTCCTTCTCTCCCTCAATCTCGTTTACATGTCTCTGGAGCTGAACGTGTATTCTTTTTCTTTCTTCATCTCAATAGAGGTTTTAAATTAAATACATGCTGCATAAGCCATTCAGAAATGTTTCATATTTAAAAAACAAAAGGTAGCTGCCTCCATGATGCATTCGTGCCTGCCTACACCGTGGCCTTGTAGGACAGCCCCCCCGCCCCACCCCGCTTGGCTGTGCTGAGCCCATCTGGAGTGTTTCTGATTCTAATCAGAAATGGAACAGTTTCAGTGCAGATTATAGGTTCATGTTAGCCTTAGTGATAGAGGGATGGAAATAGATGCTTCATCGTTATTACCATTCCAAGTAAAATAATGAGGCTGCATATTTGCAGTGAGCTGCCTAAGCCAGACGTCACTAGAGTAATTTGGATTAGTTGGAAGTTGGAACATACTGTTTTAAAAGCGATTTTAGGAGCATCATCTTTGGAAATCCTGTATAGCAATGAAGTGATTTTTTTTTCACGTTTTCATTTTTATTTATGCTGCTGTTTCTGTTGGAATTTTTAGTTTCCTATCAATTCCCTGTAGTAGTGTATGTGCTTGAGATATTTTGACTTCTATTAAATGGGCTTAATATGAAATTATATTAAATAATTTTTAAATAAATTGTAATAAATAATTTTTCTTGGTATTTGGAAGACCTGGAAGTGTTTCCAGTTTTCATGTTTTGGATTTTGGAGATGCTGCTTCCCATCCATTTTGTGACGTGTAGAGTCAGGCCATTTCAAGGAAGGACCAGAGGAGAGACTTTGTGTTTCTGAGACTATACTGTGGTTTAGGACATGTGGGTTATTCAAAGATCTGTCCTTTTTGTGCTTTGAATCTGAAACGTAGAAACTGTGGCCTCACCGAGGAGGAGTTTTAGGATCTGCAAGGGGGCTGATCAGGACAGGATCTTGTATTTGGGAACCACATCCAGTCCCCGACAGCATTGCTAAGGAGAGGGAGCTCATAAAAGCCCCGAGTTCTAGCTGTCAGCCACTGATCTCTGGGAGCAGCAGGGTGAGCGAGGCTCAGGCTGAGGAGTCCTGATGGCTGCCTGGTTGTTGCAGGATGTTACACAGCTGAGGCCCAGGGGACACGGCCCAGCACCCTCTTCAGGTTCCCTGGAGGCAGGAGAGGAGCTGGCCTCATTTCTGGCAGGCACCGTGCTATGGTTATTGAGCAATCCTCCAGTCTGCAGAGATGTCAGAGGAGGGCCGTAATGTCTCCTGGTTTTTTTTTTTTTTTTTTTTGGGAGACGGAGTCTTGCTCTGTCGCTCAGGCTGGAGTGCTGTGGCACAATCTCAGCTCACTGCAACCTCTGCCTCCCAGGTTCAAGCAATTCTTCTGCCTCCACCTCCCAAGCAGCTGGGATTGGGATTACAGGCGTCTGCCACCATGCCCAGCTAATTTTTTGTATTTTAGTAGAGATGGGGTTTCACTGTGTTACCCAGGCTGCTCTCAAACCCCTGACCTTGTGATCCGCCTGCCTTGGCCTCCCAAAGTGCTGGGATTACACAGGCGTGAGCCACCATGCCTGGCCCCTGATTTTGATTATTTTATTTTTTTCCTAGGCCTTTTACTTGCAGATATCTTGAATACCTTGTGTGTGTATTTACTGTGAAAGCACACATTTAAGTGTGTATACGAAAAAGGTTTTAAAAACATCCATTGCTCCATTCATTCATCATTCAGGAAATACCTGTTGAACACTTACTGTGTGCCAGGCACTGCAGTGGGCCAGCCAGAGGGCTTTGTTGCTCCGAGGAGCTTGCATTCTAGTATTCTAGTTATTTTCACACATCTGCACTATCTGGGACAGGGACCATTGCGTTTTGTTATATATAAAGCAGCGTGTGTCTGCACTGCAGTTTGTGTGCACTGTAGATGGGCCAGGGTTGAATGCAAAAACTTCTGGGCCAGAAGGGGTTGGCTTGGGTCAGGCTGCTGAGTAGCTGAGGTGAAAGGCTATGCCACCCCTCCTGATACAGGGATCCTTGCTGACTGTGTGTGACAACAGAGCCTTCCCATCTGTCAGGTGGCTTTGTTCTCACAGGAGCCCGAGGAGCAGGTGGGGCAGCATGTTGAGGCTTGGCGCCCGTTCACACCTTGCAGGGACCAGCAGGCTGCTCAGCAGTGGCCCACACCCGCCACTGCACCTGCTGCCTTGTTCCACCTCCGGGACCTGTCAGGCCACAGTACTGCCTCCTGTCCCTTCCTCCGGAATCCTAGGGTCTCTGACTTCAGTCTCCTGGGCCCAGGTTTCCAAGCCACTCCCTGGGAAACTGTCCCTGGAACTGTGCCTGTCTGTTTCCTGTAGTCCAGCACCAGGTGGTGGAAAGGGACAGCCTGCCGCCTCCAGTCTTTCCACAGCAGTGTCTGAATGGATTCAGGAATTGCTTAGGAGATGGAGCCACAGCAGCACATGAAACAGGGGAGCCTCCACTTGTGGGTCTCACCGTCTTTAGAAGTTTAGCGCTTATTTAAGTTAAAAAAAAAATTCATTCTACTAGTTGTAGCCTAAAGTCACTGAGTTTCTTTCAGTGTGTTTGGTGACTTTGAAGCCAGTTTGGTAGATTCTTTTCCATGAATAGTCCTCATTCTGGCTGACATCGGGGTCAGTGAGTAGCTCCGGCCCCTCCCTAGAGCCTCCTGTCCTGGGCTGCAGTGACAGACTGTGGGCCGGTGGGGTAACCCACACACAGCCATCTAGGAACACTGGGGCCCTGGATGAATATGCCAGCAGCATGCTCTTTCTCCCTCCATGTGGAAGTCCTTGAGGTGAAACATTGGAGTTTAAAAAAATGTTTTAGCCTTCTAAGGCATCTAGTCTGACAATTACTTACTTGCTTTTTAATTCTGCGAACATGCTTCCTAAGGGAAGGGTCAGAAATGTCCTCCTGGCGCTTTCCATTAGTGTTGCAGTTGAGGGAGGGGAGGGGAGCAGTCAGGCTCTCCCTGCTCCTCCTGTGTTCTCGCAGGGGCTGCTTTGTGGTTTAGGCCCTGGGGAAGCAGCTCACCTCCAAGCCTGGTGTAAGAGAGCATAATGGTATTAGGTGACGTTTGAAGGGAAAGCAGTTTTTGGAAGAAGATCTGTATATGTGAAAATACTGTATATTTGAACTTCATCTATGAAGGATTCAGAATTGCAGCAGAAGTTCGAAGGACGGCTGGGGTTTTGGGCCATCTCGTGCATGGCTTCCTTCTGGAGTGCGTTTGTTCTTCTGTGACGCCCACAGGGCCTGAGGGTGTGGCTGGATATTCCACCAGGATTGCAGCTCGGGTGGCTATGCTCCCAGCCGCTCTCTTCCCATGCAGCGCACTTCCCCGGTCCTGCCGCCCGCTCAGCTGCGCATCCCAGGAGGGACTGGTCCTGCCCACGCATGCACGCCGGACCTCCCTTGCCCGGGAAAAGTTACAGAAAATGTCTTCCCCAGGATTCCTGGGCTGCCTGATCAGTTCCTTATGAAGCTGCTTTGGGTGGAGATAGGGACACAGCTCGTTCTTTCCTCCTGGGCTGTTAGTGCATTCAGAGTCCCAAGCTGCTGGGGGCCTGACCACTCCCCAGCTGAGCCCTGCCTTGGCTGAGCTGGTCACTGCTGCGTGTCCTGGGTTGCTGGCCGGCCTGTCATCTGCAGTGCACAGGTATGCATGTGTGTGCATATGTACAGGCACCACACACATACCATGCCTACCTCACACACACCACACCCATACCCCATGCACACCATACACATATCATACCCACCTCTCACACACTATACACATGCTATGCCCACCTCACATACACCACACACATACCCCATACACACCACACACACACCACCCCCCCACATACATACATATTCACCTCCCACACATACTCCATACACACCATACACAACACACGTACCCACCTCATACACACCACACACAACACACATATCATACCCACCTCACACACCACACACTACATATATACCATGCCCACCTCACACACACAACACACATACGCCATACACACCACACACAACACAGATATCACACCCACCTCACATACCCCACACACATACCCCATACACACCACACACATATCATACCCACCTCACACACCACACACTACACACATACCATGCCCGCCTCACACACACCACACACATCGCCATACGCACCACACACAACACATATGTCACACCCACCTCACACACCCCACACACATACCCCATACACACCACACACATACCCCATACACACCACACCACACACATTACACATACCACACACCACACATATCACACCCACCTCTCACACACACCACACACACCCTATACACACCACACACATTCCCCATACACACCACACACCATACCCCCTCTGACATACCACACACATTCCCCATACACATCACACACCACAGACATACCCCATACACACCACACACATCATACCCACCTCACACATACCACACACATACTCCATGCACACCACACACCCCACCCACCTCACACACACCACACACATACCCCATACACACCACACACAACACATATATCATACCCACCTCACACACCACACGCTACACACATGCCATGTCCACCTCACACACGCCACACACATACCGCATACACACCACACACAACACATATATCATACCCACCTCACAAATCACACACTACACACATGCCATGCCCACCTCAGACACCCCAGACACATGCCCCATACACACCACACACATGCCCCATACACACCACACACCACACACATATACCCACCTCACACACCACACACACACGCACCATACACACCACACAACACACATCATACCCACCTCTCACACCCCACACACATATCCCATACACACCACACACCAAACACACATACCCATCTCACACACACCACACACAGCATACCCACCTCACACACACCACACACATACCCCATACACACCACACACATGCCCCATACACATCACACACCACACACATATACCCACCTCACACACCCCACACACACGCACCATACACACCACACAACACACATCATACCCACCTCTCACACCCCACACACATATCCCATACACACCACACACCAAACACATACCCACCTCACACACACCACACACAGCATACCCACCTCACACACACTACACACATACCCCATACACACCACACACCAAACACACATACCCACCTCACACACACCAAACATATACCCCATACACACCACACACACCATACCCACCTCACACACACCACACACATACCCCATACACACGACACACCAAACACACATACCCAGCTCACACGCACCACACACATACCCCATGCACACCACACACCATACACATATCGTACCCACCTCACACACATATTTCATACACACCACACACACCCATCTGACACACACCACACATATGCCATATAGACCATACACGACACACATACCCCATATATACCACACAGCACATACCCATATCATACCCACCTCACACAACACACCACATACACACCATGCCCACCTCACACACCCCACACATTTAACCCATATATACCACACACACCATACGGATATCATACCCACCTCACACACATACCTCATACACACCACACACATATCATACCCACCTCACACACACCACACATATGCCATACGCACCACACATACCCCATATACATCACACACCACATACCATGCACATACCTATATCATCCCCACCTCACACAACACACCACGTATATACCATGGCCACCTCACATACACCGCACACTTAACCCATGTACATCACACACATCACACACATAACCTACTTCGCACACACACCACACATATCATACCCACCTCCTGCATACCACGCACCATACATACTTCACACCACACACACATACCACATACCACATATATATCATACCCACCTCACACATACCACACACTTAACCCATGTAAACCACACACATACCACACAGATACCATGCCCACCTCACACACACCACACACATGCCCCACACACACCACACACATACCCCATATACACCATGGACTCTTAACAGCACGCAAACTCTGCCGTCATTTATTTAATGGTTCTCTTATTTATGGGTACTTAGGTTTCCAGTTTTTTAAAAGATTGCTGCAGTGAAAATCTTCAGACATCATTTTTTATACATGTGAGTCCTCCTGGAAATGGAGTTTTTGGGCACAAGGATATGCCTATTTAAATCCTTGGTAGAGAATGCTGAATTGCCTTTCTGAAAGGCTTCATTGGGATGCCCTCTAAGGAAATACACTTTTCAAAAAAAGGGAAAGCTAGCAAAAAGGCAATTCTCTGCCAACAGCTGAATAGAGAGAGGGGGACTGTCTGAGGCCATGAGGAGGGAAATGTGGCAGCCTGGGAGAAGCCAGGGACCCAGGCAAAGGGTGACACGGTTACTAAGGTTTCCTCTGGTGTTCTCATCCTCCCTGCCCTCCCTCCACACCCTCAGGAAAGCAGTACTGGGGAAAGTCGGTAAATAACAAATCCCGAGACTTCTCATGAACACTCGTCAATTTGGAGAGAGAGGGACTGTGATGTGGGGGGTTGGGACGGTGCCCGGAGCCTGATGGCCTTCACCAGCATCAGGAGAAACCCGCTTTCCTCCCGGGCTCCTCCCCAGGCTCTGGCTTGCACTGCATTCTGGGAGAATCCCATAGCCGCACTTTCTTTTTACCCATTGGCTCTTTAATGCTATCCCATTCAAACATTTAGCCCTTTGAGTCAATCAAGTCCCATGTTAAAGAGTTAATAGACTTAATTTTTTCGGCAGTTTTAGGTTTATGGAGAAATTGAGCAGAAAGTTGAGGGAATTCTCCTGTACCCTTTCACCCCATTTCCCGTTTCCTTATTATTAACATCTTACATTGGTGTGGTATGTTCAATATCATTGATGAGCCAGTATTATTATTTTTGAGATGGATTCTTGCTCTGTTGCCCAGGCTGGAGTGCAGTGGTGCCATCTTGGCTCACCGCAACCTCCGCCTCCCAGGATCAAGCAAGCCTCCTGCCTCAGCTTCCCGAGTAACTGGGACTACAGGCCTGTGCCACTACACCTGGCTAATGTTTTTTTTTGTATTTTAAGTAAGACAGGGTTTCATCATGTTAGCTAGGATGGTCTCGATCTCCTGACCTTGTGATCCACCCGCCTTGGCCTCCCACAGTGCTGGGATTACAGGTGTGTGTGAGCCACCGCACCCTGTAATAAGAGCCAGTATTATTATTAACTTGAGTCCATAGTTAAAACATGTTAGGGTTGACTCTTCATGTTGTATATTTTACGGATTTTGACAAATGTGGAATGACCCGGCTAGCACGTCTTTGTTTTAGTAGCTCGTTAGTTGCTTTTTGTCTGACTAGCTGACTCCCGTTTTGGGAAGACCATTTTGTCACATCCTTTTGCACCCTGGCTTCCCGTGGTGTGGAGCAGGGGTGCTGGGGTCTCTGGGGAGCGGCACTCACTGCATCCTGCCCCCCGCCTTCTGCCCCCTCTGGTCTCAGCACCCTCCCTTGCTCCTTTCACCTGCCTACCCCAGCACAGCTGCCTGCTATTTAGATGCCACCATGGGGCAAGGAAGCCGCCCCCAATTGGTCCCTGAGGATTCTGCCCAGATTGGGATTAGAATCAGTGTGAGTGTTTGCTGAGTGCTTGGGAGGCACAGGTTCTGCGGGAAGGGCTGCAGGCCCAGGCGGGTTCCTTGGGTTTTGCAGCGTTGCCTGCGTTGGGCCATGGTCGTCTCCTTTCTGTGGGTGAGAGAAGAGGCACAGGGAGGTGAAGAGGCGTTCCTGGCGCCACAGAGCCAGGCAGTGGCAGAGCCGGGTCCCAACCCAGGCCACTGTCCTCGGTAGCCAAGCCCCTTCTTTATTTTGGAATGACCACCTCGCCAACTGGCACACGGGGAGAACTCAGGGAAGGAGACGTGGCTCACTCCTGAAGGGAGAGGGACACAGGAGCAGCCTTGATGCGCTGCGGCCCCTCCAGGCCCCGAGTCCCTGTCCTCAGTGGGGGTAGGACTCCCAGGTGTGCGAGGCGAGCCGGATGGTCTCGCTGCTCCTCTCCACCAGCCTTCCCTCCTGTCGCCCCTGGTGCCCGCATCACTGTGGGAGCACTGTGGCGGGATGTATGTTAAAGGAGTGCCTGATGGGTGTGGGTGTGGCGGGGATGGTAGTGGGTGTGTGGGGATGCAGTGGGGCCTATGCAGGATCCCAGTTGGAGGGGGCTTGCTTCAGAGGCTGCTGCTGGTCCTGGTGTCACCGTGGCGGCTGAAGAGCAGGCGACTGGTCACTTGGTGGCCTGCGTGGGGTTGTTACCCAGGTCATTGAGTGTTTCTGTCCCGCCCGCTCACTGCCAGGCTAGGCAGGTTCATGGTGGGGATAATCCCCACGCTTGCCAGTTCATGGTGGGGATTATCTGAGAGTCGTTGGAGCGTTCTGCACTTCGCTGCGAACCTTGTACCTGGGTGGACCAGGAGAGAGGCTGAGCCAAGGGAGGGAGGCAGGATGCCACATTTGCCCTGCAGGGCACTGCGGCACGCACAGAGCCAGGAGCCCGAGCCCCACCCGTGGTTGTGGAGTGGAGGGAGAATGAACAACTGCTGACTCCCTCGTTCCCAGGCGGCTGCACCTCTGCTCCTGGTCAAACCGGCTGTGTGCTTAGCCTCAGGTGCATGCCGCAGGTGGCAGCCTGCAGCCCTGTGGCAGGTCCCGGTGGTTTTGCAGTGTGGTGTGGGGCCGGTGCGGCTCTCGGCACAGCGGGGCAGGCCAGGCTTTCTCTGGCTCGGGATGCAGGCCTGGCTCTTCCCAGAGCAGGCAGAGGTCAGGGGCGAGCTCTTTTCCCTGTGCACGTCTCCTGAACAGCTTCATCAGCACACCCTGCAGCAGGGAACTGGTGAGCGTCCTGCAGCCAGCTCGCTTGTCCCAGAGGGGCTGTGCACGTTCGGCCCTCGGGGCAACCTCTGCATTTCCTTTCTGGGGACTCCCAGATGAGCCCTGCTCCCCCAGATCATCCTGCTTCATATTGATGTGATAATCCCCTCCACAGTCAGAAGCATCTGCTGGCCCCGTTTGTCCGTGGGATAAGAACGGGCTTGAGCATGGCTGTCGGTGCTCTGTGTGGCATCAGTGGCCTGTTCTGTGGCTGTTTCCTTCCTCTGTAGCCCGGTATCTTTGACCCCCAGCCCGACGCTCCCTCCTCACCCACCAGAGGCCCTTGCCCAGCCTTGGCAGTTGCTTGCATTTATCTTCCTTCTTCAAGGCTGCATTTGAGGGTCTGCTGGCCAGCAGCGTCACGTCCAGCCTATGAACTGTGTGCCCTCTCGGGGCCAGGTAGGAGCCTGCGAGGAAGTGGGAGAAGTGGTCATGCATGGTGGTGAGGACTGAAAGAAGACAGGGCTGAGAAAAGTGTGATTACCCCCAGAATTCAGGGATGCCTGCACCACCTGGGGTTTGAAGAATGAATAGGAGTTTGCTAGGAAGATTCTAGAGGAACAACAGCAACAAAAAGCTTCCCACATGGGCACAGAAGAGGTGAGGCACAGATGGCACAGGGATGTGGTGTGTGATGGGCCAGGCAGCCATGGGCAGGGTCTAGGCCCAGGACGTCAGGTGCTTTGCACACTGTGGCTTGGAGGCAGTGGCCTTGTCATGCAGCACTGTGCCCCCATGGGACCCTTTAGAGTCCCCGGCTCTCGGTGTGCCCCTCATGCCCACACCACGGTGGGGGCAGGCAGGTGGGGTTTGGGCTGGGTTTCCACCAGATGGACAGTACTCCCTCTTGTGCTTCAGTATCAGAGTGGCCCCATGGTGTGGGAATAAATGTTGGGGTTTAGGAGACCTCCAGCTGGGTGGCCTGCTCCCGGGCAGGCAACAGATTAGAGGAAGTAGCAAGTCGGAAGGCAGCAGCTGCGGATGTTAAAGCCGGAGGAACCTCGTAAGGAATGGATGTCAGCTCCCTCGTTTGACGTGGTAGAAAGATGATGGTGAGGGGTTGGGCGCAGGTGCTGGCGCTGGGGCCTGAACCCCCATATCAGTGCTCTTATCATTCTTTATGGTAAGGAAACTGAGGCACAGGCAGGTTACACAGTCTCAGCATGTCAGTGGCAGAGCTGGGACATGAACCAAGGTGTCTGTCTCTGCACCTCAGTTCTGTGCGAAGTCCAGGCAGATGGCGCTGATCGGTAAGGGGTGCTTGCTGGCTGAGCACTGATGATCACCTGCATCTCAAGGAGAAACAGTGTCACTTGCTAATCTGATGGCTCCTCTGGGCACAGCACGTGGGCACCATGACCCTTTCTCTGCAAGGGGTTTGTTTAGTGTGTTTGGTAGAACATCCCCCAGCCTGCTAGGTGTGGCATGCACTATTTTAAGATCAATAACCCAAATTCCACAAGCTCTGTATCTCATGCAGCATTTTGTAACTTGAAAAAACAAGTTGGGAAGAGAACCTTGATGAATGTGTTTCATTTCCTGTCAGAGCAAATGAAACCTGAAATATTAATGGCATCATATTTCTCTTATCTTCCTACAAAAGGGCTTGAAAAATGCATTCCCCACGAGCCTAGCACGCAGCCCTGCCGCCCGTGGCCCCAAAGCATTAGTTGTCCGTACTCACTGACCTCTGGGAATAAACACGAGGGTTCACTTGAAGACATGGGGAGAATCACAGTCAGCCTGTGACTCTTGGTTTTTCAGACGTTGGACCGCTCTGGAGATCCTTGGAGTTCCAGCTGCTCTAGAGGTTCTGGGGAGGGAGCTGTTCACCCCGCAGCGTGTGGCCCATCATTGCCACCTATGACCGCCCCTCTGTGGGTGAATCAGCGGTTTCCTTTCTCAGCTGATTCACACTTCATTCATTTGTGCTCTTGTTCTTTACAGTGCCCTGAATATTTACGCATTGCCAAATCTCCTGTGGACAAACCAGCAAGAGGTCAAGACTGTCCCATGGACGGACGGGGTGAACCTCTTCTTGTGCCTGGGGATTCCGAGTGAGTAGAGCCCATCACGGTCACCACCGCTCTTGATGTGGCATTTGTGCATGAGTCTGGGCTGATGTGCTAACTGGGGGCTATAGGAAAGAGTTACAGCCACCATGGCCTCACCTTTCTTGCACAAAAGCTTAAACACAGCTACGCTAAATATTTTTGCTCCGTGCTTTTACAAACTTACATTCATTTCGAGGTGAAAGAGGAAGAACAGGCATTTGTAGGGGACCACTTGCCAGGAGAAGACCGTGCATTTCCTGTGACCACGTCAGTCTGACTCTGAGATCCGGTCCCTGGGACTCCCCAGGTCTCTTCTCCCAGCTGCACTAAGTGCCTCTGTCCTCCAGCAGAGCTGTGCTGCTTCCTTGGGCAGCCTCCCTTCCCCATGGGGTGCAGATGGGCCCGGGCATCCTGGTGGTCAGTTCTTCCCAGGGCCCAGGAGGAGGGGCCAGCAGGAAGTGGGCAGGCTCTTTCCGCCTGACCTGGCAATAACAATTCTTAAATTCTGTACCCCAGGCTGCTCGCCTTGACCCAAGTGGCCAGTCCCAGGCATCGCCATGTGAGCAGGGCCCACCCCAGGGGCAGCAGCCGGGCAGCCAGAGACAGCGGTGGTCACCACAGTTAGTCCCCACAAGGCGATTATGCAAGACACTCTGGCTATGTCCTGCACAGTTGGGACCTCAGGGCCGTCATCTGCTGGGCAGTGCTAGCGACCAGGCCTGGGTTAGTTTCCTGGGGAAGTTTTTTTTTTTTTTTTTTTTTTTTTAAGACAGAGTCCCTGTGTCTGTCGACAGGCTGGAGTGCAGTGGCGCCATCTCACTGCAACCTCCACCTCCTGGGATCAAGAAATTCTCCTGCCTCAGCCTCCCAAGTAGCTGGGACTACAGCTACCCGCCACCACACCCAGCTAATTTTCGTACTTTTAGTAGAGACTGGGTTTCACTGTGTTGGCCAGGATGGTCTTGAACTCCTGACCTCAGGCGATCCTCCTGCCTCGAACTCCCACAGTGTTGGGATTACAGACCACCACACTGACCTGGTAGCACAGTTCTAAGCTTGGCATGACCATCTCCCTGTGTCTCTATCTGTGTATCCAAATTTCCCCTTTTTAGTAAAGACACCAGTCATATTGGATGAAGGTCTACACTAAGGATCTCATTTTAACTTGATTATCTGCAGAGACCTTATTTCCAAACAAGGTTCCAGACACAGGAGCTGGGGATTGGGGCAGACGTAATTCAACCCCTGACAAGCCTCCTCGAGGGGCAGGGCCCATTCTTGAGCTCCCTGCGGGGTCTGGTCTTGGGAGCAGCTCAGCCCCCTCCCGCAGAGATGGGAGCATCTTCCACAGCCGGCGATTGTCCTGCAGGAGCCCCGCGCCCAGCGGAATACCTGGGTGCAGTGCACAGTGGGGCCACAGCTGTGTCACAGCCGTGCTCTGTCATTTAGTGGGCCTTCTGAGCTGTGTTCCAGCTGCCTGTTCCGACACGCTGCTCTCCCCGATGACCCTGCTCCTACTGGCTTCCCCACGTTTCTGATCTGTAACCAGACCCTGTTCCCAGGAGCTGGCTCGGCGCCATCCTGCTCCGCACCCTGTCTTAGGGGACGTCCTGACCTGCCCAACCTGTCCTGCTCCTGCTTCTCAACCCAGAGCACTCCAGCTCCTTCAGGTATTAGGTGAGACCTCAGAAGCAGGGACAGCAGGACGTATCCCACACGTGCCATGCATTGTGCTGAGGAAGCCATGGTCACTCTCCTAATGGTTCCTAGGGGTGAGGAAACTGAGGTTGTTGCTCACGTGGTAGAACTGGAATTCAGAACCTCAGCCACGCCTCTGTCACCACACCACGCCCTGTGCAGGATGCAGGGGAAACCAGGCAGCTAGGATGGGCTTGTGCCTTGGGATACTTACCCAGACCACCCACCCTCGCCCCCTTCACACCGCAAAGGCTTGGTCTACTTTTTCTGACATAGTGTTTATGTTGTCAGTATGGTCCATAGGCATATTTTAAGACGTCAAAGAGTTTTATAAGGTTTATGAAAAAAATAGCAGGCCCCTGGTCTCCCACACCATCTCCCCACAGCCCCCGCCCTGCCCACTCCGATAGGCCACCACTCCAAGCTCTTGTCGCTTTGTCCTCTGGATTTATCTCCACATTTGTAAAGAATATGGGCATGCTGCTATTTCTTAGTCCCCTGTGTGGTCAAGATGGTTTAACTCATAGATTTCCCTCCTGAGAGCTGCTCCATCTAACCCTAACCCTGACTCTAATGTATAGAGTTATATCATCATTAGGTGAATCCTTACGCAGCGTGTAGGGTATCAGTCAGGACAGGCTGCCTCATGAGGCAGGAACAAGCATCCCCAGAGCTGAGAGAGTTCCATTTCTCCAGCCTCCTGCCCTGGGGGTGGGCGCTGTCTGTGGTAGGTTTGGGTGGGGGAGGGGCATCACCGCTCAGCAGGCAGCTGCTCACTGGTGTCACCGTGTTTCCCACCCTCCTGTCATATGGAACCTGTGGTGCCCTTTCACCAGGATATCCCTGCTCAGGGGTCAGGGTGTCCTCCTCGGAGTGGCTAGGGGTCTGACTGCCCCTGCCCCTGCTTCCTGCCTCACTCCCTTTCCGTGCTGGTGTCTCAGCGCTTGGGCCTTTTGGGGTTTTAGAGGTGAACTGTGAGGCTGGACATGAAGAGGCTTCTCTGCCTCCCCCTCTTCCCCAGGAGTCCTCATCCCTATGTGGCCTCAGCACTTGGTCTGGCCAGATTGGCAGGTGCAGTTGTCATTTCTCATTCTCTGTGTTGGTTTTGAGTGATTTCAAGAGAAGATGCAGAAAGGCTGTGCCCCCACCTCTAAAAGCCAGCAGTCAGCCTGGCCACCCTTAAGCCTGCTCTAGTGGGCTTCCCGCCCTGTCACCCTGCTGTGACAGGCCCCACAACGACAGACCCAACACGGGGCTTCCGCCCTCGCCTTCCCGAGTGCCCGGCAGCCCTGGTGCTGTTGCTTTCCCTCTCCCTTCCTTGTTCTCAGCCTCAGGAGGAAAGTGGCCAGTTTCTCACCATTAGATATGATGTTGTCTGTAGGTGCTTTGAAAAATTTTAGGTAAAATTCATATAACATTAGCCATTAACCATTTGAAAGTGTGTCATTCAGTAACACGTAGTGCATTTGCAGCGTTGGGCACACACCATCTGTGTCTTGTTCCCACACATTTTCATCATCCCAGAGGGAAATGCTCCATTAAGCAGTCACTCCCCAGCACCCCTCCCCAGTCTCTGGTAACCCCAGTCTGCTTTCTGTCTTCATGGGTTTACCTATTCTGGATGTTTCCTGTAAATTAGAAATCATGTAATTTTTAGCCTTTTCTTTCTGGCTGCTTTGACTTGGCATAAAGTTTACACGGATCATCCCTGTTGCGGCACGTACCCGAACTTCCGTCCTTTTTAGGGCTGAGCAGTATTCCATTCTGCCCAGACACCACTTTCGTCTGTGCCCTCAGTTGATGAGTTTGGGTTGTTTCCACCTGTTGGCTGTCAGGAGTCATGCTGCTGCGAGCATGTGTGGACAGTGTTTGTTTCAGTACCTGTTTTGACTCTTGTGTGTATGTGTTTAGGAGTGGAATTGTTTCCTCATGTGGTAACTCTGTGTTTTAACATTTTGAGGAACTGCCAAACATTTTCCCCTTCAGCTGCACCATTTTACATATTCCCAGCAGCAGCTAAGAGGGTTCTCCGTTTTCCCATCCTGGCCAACCCTTGTTAGTTTCTGTTTTTTTGTTTCTTTGTTTCGTTACGGCCAGCCTACTGGGTGTGAAGTGGGATCTGACTGTTTATTGGCATTTCCTGCGTAGGTGTTTTTGTAGACGTTCTTTATCAAGCTGAGGATGGCCTCTGCCTAATTTAGTGAGTGGTTTTTAATCAGAAGTGGGTGTTGGGTGCTTGTCAGATGCTTTTTCTGCATCAGTTGATCTGATCGTAGGATTTTTTCTCTCTAGTCTGTTGATGTGGTGGATTATATCCATTGATTTTTCTAATGTTGAACCAACATTGCAACCTTGGAAAAAATGCCACTTGGTTATAGTGTATAATTCTTTTTAAACATTATTAGATTTGATTTGCTAATAATTTGTGGTGGATTTTTAAGTTGTTTGCTCCTGAGAGGTAGTAATATGTCGTTTTCTTATAATTCCTTTGGTTCTGATGTTAGGATAATTCTAGCTTCATAAAATTAGTTAGGAAGTGTTGCATTTTCTTCCAATTTCTGGAATAGGTTATGAAGAATTGGTATAATTTCTCCCTTAAATGTTTGGTGGAATTCACCACTGAAACCCACCTTCCTATTACTGATGTTAATTCCACTGTAGCCTGAGAACATATTTTTATGATTTTCCTGACTCTCACTCCCACCTGGAATCGTGTGTGTTATTTGATGGTTTACTCAGTTGTCATCCGTCTTCCTAATTAGAGCGTAAGCTCCAGGGAAGTGGCGTCAGTGTTCCCTCTCATCCTTGCACCCACAAGACGGCCTGGCACCCTCTGAATGAATCCACCAGAAGGGATAAATGAGGAGGCCAAGCCACCTGGCTATGGGTGGCTGCTAATCTGCAGGATTCCTCTTGCTTGTGGTTTCAGTGAATTTGAGACACAGGTGAGTGAGGCTGCCAATGGGTGACTCCCAGATGTCCTCAACAAACAGAGGAGCGACTGCTCAGATCCAGGGGTGCAGCCCTTCCCGCCTGTCACGGGGAGCTGATGGGCTGTCTTTAGCATGGCACTCTGTGTAGTGCTGGCGCCCAGGCTTCCCTGGAGCAGCAGGTTGGCCCAGTCGACACAGAAGAAACAGGGCTTTTCTGTGGTCACTTCTGCGTTGCCAGTTGTTCTGTCCTCTTCCTGTGGCTGAACCTTCTGTCCTCACCTGTCCTACATCCCCAGTACTTGGTTTTTGAGATTGCAGTAGTGGAACTTGTGTGCACATTGCAAAAAGCCAGTTTACCCCCATTCTCCATGTCTTGTTGATGGTCCCACTGCCAGCATCAGTTCTCATGAGCAGATTTCTAAACCATCTCCATCTGTTCCACTTTTAATTGCAAGTGTAAAAAATATTATTTTCCTAATTCCGTTAAGGGGAGGGAGAATATGTATTCCTAAAGACCACAGTTCTTGTATGAGGAAGCACAGATCTGCCGCCCACCTACTAAAGGAAAGGTTGCTTCTGCCCATCATCAAAGCTCTTGAGCAGTTATTTACCTAGAGGGTAAAACTGGCCCGTTCACAGCTCTGTAAAAACAAGGTGGAAAAATGTGGAAGTAACTGAGTTGGTGAGGTGGAAGGGGGGCAAAGCCTATGTCTCCCATCCCTCCCTGACAGTGCAGCCCCCTAACCTTCCAGCCCCCAGCTGTATGTGTGGGAATGGTTGGGTAGAGGTGCATCGTGGTGGTCCCTGCTGCTGCTGGGGCTGTTTCCTGAAGAAGGCCCAGTTTCTGGCTTGACTTCCCCCTTAGAATCCCATAAGGTCCATCCGGGTGAGTGCCGAGTTCTCCACAATGGGA
Organism: Aotus nancymaae; assembly: GCF_030222135.1. Taxonomy (NCBI): domain Eukaryota; kingdom Metazoa; phylum Chordata; class Mammalia; order Primates; family Aotidae; genus Aotus; species Aotus nancymaae. The sequence continues at coordinate 3,931,978 of NW_026988490.1, read as the reverse complement.
GTAGGATAGAAATGAGTACCTTGACCTTCACTGTCCCTCTGAGCCAGCCCTGGGGGTGGGCTCTTTTTCTGCTTAAATTGACATTCCAGACAGGCTCTGGAACTTTCTGTCATTCTAAGACAATCAAAGTTTCTTTGGTTACTTTCAGTCCCAGCAGCCAAGAAAAGGAGTAATTATAGACTCTTTGGAGCTTCTCCCACCTGGCTGGAGTCTGACCTGTCTTGGAGCTGACCGGGGTGGGAGGGCCGTGTGTCCCCTTCTGTCTTCCTGTGCCTCTGTTTTTGCTGGCCGGGGAGCGCCCCCAGGGATGGAGTGCCTGGGGAGAGGGCAGTCTCTCCACGAATGGGCTGGGTGGCACTTCCAGGGTCCAGCAGATGTTTCATTTGGACCTCCTGTCTCTGGGGACCCTCGGGTGGGTTTCTCAGAGATGCCCTTGCTGGCAACTTGCAGCTCATCCCTGCAACCTGGGGGAGGCCTCGCTGGGCTGATGCTCTCAAGTGCTCCCCGACCTCCCCTGTGTCCCGAGGGAGTGCTCCTGGGCTGTTTTCAAGGCGGCCCTGGACTGGCCCCACACTGGTGGGAGGGCTGTGTTCCTTCAAGGTGGCCCCCCGGGTGGTCCCACACTGTGTGAGCAGCAGGCAGCTCCTCCTTGGGTAGCTCCTCCTCTTCCCTTGTGAGGTGGGTCTGGTCATGGCCTCTTGCCTCTGGAATTCTCAGGAGACCCAGGTGTTGGCCCCCCTCCCCCAGACATCGGGGACTCAGTGCAGCCCTCCTGTGGGTCAGCTGGAAGCCCTGTTTGGGACTCAAGATGAAGCCACTTCCCCAGCCCCCTCCATGGGGCACAGCCCTCCACAGAAAGTCCCTGCTCCTCTCCTGGTGCCCTGTAAGGCAGAAACCGTGCTGGGGTGGGGAGCTGGGAGCATTTGTTGATGTGGGATGTAGGCGTGCTTGTCAGCTCTCCTGGCCCTCAGGGCAGCAGGACAGCTTCCATGAACATCTCCTCCTGCTGCCAGTGGCCTCTGGCGAGAGACTACTCGAATTGGTCCCCTGTAGCTCGCGCACCTTAGTGGGGGCCTGGGGACAGGAGGCTATGAAGAGGTTCCAGAGCCAGCTAAAGCCGCCGAGACTCAGAGGGAATCTCGTGCCACTGCCTCCTGTGCCCCATCCCCTAGCAAAGTGGGGCTGACAAGGGATGACCTTGCATCCTTGTGCTTTGTTTACTGGGACCTGGTGCTGGTGCCACCACGGGCCCAAGTCATCCACCGCCCTTTCAGCAACGCAGCGCCGCTTGCAGGGCCCGGCCGGGGAGGCAGCTGGCTTTGCACAGGTGGAAGATCATGGCCATTTCCAGAGTCTGTTGCCAGGCTCCACAGAGTTCAGGAGTTGTTTCTCCCTCTCAGGGTCCAAAGTGGTCGTTTGCAGGAGTTTGGCAGTACCCAAGGGTTAATTGGGATGTTATTGCGTGCGTTTGGCTTAGAGAGAGGAACGTTTTAGGTTTATTTAAATTAGCAGTAATTTAAAATTACAATTTTAGTCTTAATTGTATGTATTTGGAGATGTCATTTCAGTCTTTGGAAATAATTGCAGAGTAATAGTTTGGGAAGTCATATTACAATGCACAGACGTTCAAGTGGAGAAAGGTCCCTGTGGGTGAGCCTCAGCCTGGCAGAGGGGCATCCAGCACAGCTTCCACAGCACGTGGCCCTCCCAGCTGGGTCTGGGCGTGGCTGCAGCTGAGACCAGCCCTCCTTTCTGTGCTGTCCATCCCAGGGAATATGGCCACAGGGGCCACAGTTACCTAGACTGACCTGGTGTCAGAATCACTGTCTCTGCTTCTGGTAGGATGTCCTTGGGAGGGGAAGGGAACCAGCCAGTGAGATCGGGGGTAGGAGGAGTGACAGGGTAGAGCAGACACTCACGCTGGCAGAAGAGAGGTTGACATTCACCAAGGAGCGGGTTTTCCGAACCCTGGAGAGCTGCAGGGGACGCCTGAGGCGCCTCTGCAGCCCACAGCATGAGGTGCTGGCTTCCGTACCCTAGTGCAAGTGCAGACTCCACACCTAGGAATCCTGGATGTAGGTGCCATGAGGTGCCCATCCCTTGAAGTGGGTAGGGTTTAATACCCAGAAGGCAGCCCTCCCTGGAGCACAGCCTCAGGTGCTTAGAGACCCTCCCCTCTGAGCCCGTGCAGGATGCGACATGCAGGCAGGCCTGGTGCTGCAGGCTCAGAGATACCCGTGGGCTATGCCGCGCTCTTTATCCACCAGGGCAGTAAAAGCAACGTCCAGGGTGGCTTAGCCTCCTGCAGGGCCTGTGGCAGGACAGCCAGGGTTCCTGATGGTGAAGATGGTGGACAGCCCCCCAGAGGGTTGGTCCCATCTCGCCAACAGAAGTGACCTGTGTGGCCTTAGTGGCCAGTGCCACCTGTTGTGGTAGTAGATTGTTTAAAGCCAGATCCCATTGTGGCCGCAGAGGGAATGAAAATGAGGGGTTCTTAGCTGTGATGTGATGCTTGTGTTCTGCCAAATCTGTATGTTGGAATTCTCATCCCCAAGATGATGGGGCCTTTGGAATTCTTATCCCCAAGGAGGTGGGGCCTTAGGGAGGTGTCTTAATCTATATTCTGCTGCTGTAACAGAATACCACAGATTGGGTAATTTTTTTTTTTTTTTGAGACGGAGTCTCGCTCTGACACCAGTCTGGAGTGCAGTGGCGCAATCTTGGTCACTGCAACCTCTACCTCATAGTTCAAGTGATTCTTCCACCGCAGCCTCCCGAGTAGCTGGCACTGCAAGTGCTCACCACCACGCCTGGCTAATGTTTGTATATATACATATTTTTTTTTAGTAGAGACAGCGTTTCACCATGTTGGCCAGGATAGTCTTAATCTCTTGACCTCGTGATCTGCCTGCCTCAGTCTCCCAAAGTGCTAGGATTACAGGCGTGAGCCACCGTGCCCAGCCCAGATTGGGTAATTTATAATGAACAGAGCGTTATTTGGCTCATGGTTCTAGAGGCTGGGAAGGCCAAGATTGAGGGTTGAATCTGCTGAGGGCCTTCTTGCTGCATCCTGCCATGGTGGAAGGCATCATACAGCCAGTGAGAAAAGGAAGGGGGCCGAACTCATTGTTTTATTAGGAACCTGCTCCTCAATGACTAACCCACTCTCGAGATAATGGCATTAATACATTCACGAGGGTGGAGCTTGTAGGACCTAATCACCTCTTAAAGGTCTCACTTCTCCACATTGTTGATTGGGGATTAAGTTTTCAACACACGAACTTCGGGGGGCACATTCCAACTATAGCAGTGGGTGATCAGGTCCTGATGGTGGAGCCCTCATGATGGGATCAATACCCTTTTAAAAGAGGCTGCAGAGAGATCCTCCCGCCTTCCACCATGTGAGGACGGAGTGAGAAGGTGCCATCTCTGAGCCGTCACGTGGGTACTCACCAGGCATGGAATCTGCTGCCTCTCTGGTCTTGGACTTCCCAGCCTCCTGAACTGAGAAAAGTCAGTTTCTGTCGTTTATAAGCTACCCAGTTTATGGTACTTTGTGGGAGTACCCTGAATGAACTAAGACTCCCTTTAAACAAGTGTCCTGCTTTTTGAAAGAGTGTGGGGCTCACAGTCTGCTAGTAAACACAGTTGTAGGAGCAAAGGCAAGCCCACGCTGGCTCAGATTTTCAGACCTTATCATCGGATTAGGAGCGAAGTCCTCCACCTGAGGCTTTATTGGTCTGAAGTCAGGGTCTTCTGGAGCCCCACAGGTTGTGCGCTTGGCCTGTGGAGCGGTTTTCTCCACAGCACCCGTCTCTCCTCTGCCATGTGCCAGGCTCAGCAGGGGCAGAGGATAGACTAATGACAGGCACAGCTCCTGCCCTGGAGGATTCCGCGATCTGCGGTTTGATGCTGGAGCCCAAGGAGGACAGCCCACGAGGTCAGAGCAGAGGGCCCGGGAAAGTCCCAGGAAGAAGCGATTGTGTGCGTAGGCTGCAGGAGTAGAGGCAGCCCTGGAGAAAGGGGGTCATGGCCTGGGGGTGGGGGTGGTTCCAGGCAGAGAGAGCAGCTTGCACAGGGTAAAATGAGGCATGGAGTGGGTGGCCTCTTCCCCCGTTCTCTAAACATGGAAAGAGGGCTGGGGAGAAGAGACGGGGTGGAGGAGAGCAGGACTCGCAGGCCTCCGTGGCCTTGCGAACAGAGTAAAGAGCTCGGACTGTGTCCTGTGTCCTGGGGCTGGGGCCACTGCAGAGTTTGGAGCCGGGAGGCTTTGGAGCCATGCCCTCTCCACACATACTACACACCACAGATATACCTTATGCACACCACACACGCCACGTGATACCATACGTACACACCATACAGATTTTGTAAACACCACATCCTATACACGCCACACGCCTTACACACTTCATAAATTTCACACACACAGCACACCGCACTCCACATACATGTTACATCATCCATACAGCACATCACCGTCTACACAGACAACTTATTCACACTACACAGATACCACACACACCACATATCATATATAAATACGCCATACACACCTAATACACACCACACACAGCAGATACACACCACACACACCCCATACATACCACACACTACACCGTACACACGAAACATACACACTCAACCCTTCCACACTACATCACACTCCACGCATACCAGACATGCATCACATACACCACAACCACACATCATACACAGTATATTGCACACACTCACCCTCAAGGATGCCCTGCCACCACACACACACACACACACTGCACACATGTGCACGCACCACACACATACAATGCCCACCTCACACACACACATCCCATACACACCACACAAAACACACATATTCCCACATCACACGCCACATACTGCTACATATATGCCATCCCCACTTCACACACCACGCTCACCCCATACACACCCCACACAACACACATATCATACCCACCTCACACATCACATACTACTACATATATACCATGCCCAATTCACACACACCACACACAGCAGATACACACCACTCACAACACAAATCATACCTACCTCACCAACACCACATACTGCTACATAATACCATGCCCACCTCACACACCACATTCTACTACGTGTATACCATGCCCACCTCACACACACCACACACAACACATACACATAACACACATCATACCCGCCTCACACACACCACATACTACTACATATATACCATGCCCACCTCACACACACCACGTACACACGTCACACAACACACATCTTGCCCACCTTACACACACCACATACTACTACATATATACCATGCCGAATTCACACACACCACACACAGCAGATACACACCACTCACAACACAAATCATACCCACCTCACAAACACCACATACTGCTACATAATACCATGCCCACCTCACACACCACAATCTCCTACGTGTATACCATGCCCACCTCACACACACCATGTACAGACGACACACAACACACATCTTACCCACCTCACACACACCACATACTACTAAATATATACCATGCCCACCTGACACACACCACACGCAGCACATACACAACACACAGAACAGACATACCATACCCACCTCACACACCTCATACTACTACATATATACCATACCCACCTCACACACCCCACACACTTAACCCATATACAGCATACACCACACACATACTAAGCCCACCTGACACACCACACACATATCTTATACACACGCATGTCATACACACCTCACACACACTACACAGATCCCATGCCCATGTCACACACATCACACATATACCCCATACACACCACACACAACACACATACACACCTCACACAATAAACACCACATATAACCACGCCCACGCACTTAACCTATATACAGCACACACACACCACACACATACCATACCCACCTCACACACATACCCCACACACACCACACTTATACCAACCTCACACACAGCACACAGATACCGCATACACACGACACACAATGCACACATATCATACCCACCTCACACACCCCACACACTTAACCCATATACACCACACAACACACATATCACACCCACCTGACACATCACACACTGCATACACACCATGCCCACCTCACACACCCCACAAATTTAGCCCATATACACCAGACATACACCACAGACATACTATACCCACCTCACACACAATACACACATACCATACCCATCTCACACCCCAGGCACGTATCATACCCAGCTTACACACACCACGCACCTACCCCATACACACTACACACAACAGACATACCCACCTCACACACTAACACCACGTATACACCATGCCCACCTCACACATCCCACACATTTCACCCATATACACCACACACACACTACGCACATATCATATCCCCCTCACACACACCACACACATAATATACCCACCTCTCACACACCACACACCACATGTATACCATGCCCACCTGACACACACCACACACTTAACCTATATGCATTATACACACCCACCTCACACACACCCATATACACTACACACACACCACACACATATCATACCCACCTCACGCACCACACATACCCATGTACACCACACGTATCATACCCACCTCACACACACCACGCATACCCATATACACCACACACACCACACACATATCATACCCACCTCACACGCCACACACACCATACCCACCTCAGACATGAGACACACTTAACCCATATACACCACACACATCATACCCACCTCATGCACACAACACACTTAACTCTTATACACTACACACACACCACACACATCCTACCCACCTCACACACCTCACAAACACCCCATATACACCATAGAAATATCATACCCACCTCACACACACCACACCCTTAACCTATATACACTACACACACACCACATACATATCATACCAACCTCCCACACACTGCACACCCATCATAAGTATCTCTCACACACCAGATACACACCATGCCCACCTCACACACCCCACACATTCAACCCATATACACCACACATATCATTTCCTCCTCACATACATACCCCATGCACATATCAAACCCACCTCACACACATACCCCATACGCACTGCACATACTCACCTCACACACCACATAAATAGTATGCCCACCTCACACCACACACTTAACTCATATGCGCCACTCACCGCATATATACCATGCCCAGCTCGTACACACCGTACACATATCATACCCACCTCACACACCACACACACTTAACCCATATGCACCACACACACCCCACACATATTTTACCCACCTCACACACACCACATGCCACCTGTAAACCATACCCACCTCACACACCACACCCTTAACCCATATACACTACACACACACCACACACATCATACCCACTTTAGATACACCACACACATAACATACGCACCTCACACACACCACACACTTAACCCATATACAGTACACACATATACCCACCTCACACACCGCACCCTTAACCCATATACACTACACACACGGCACACATAGCATACCCACCTCAGGCACATACCCCATACACACCAGACACTACAGATACACCATGCTCACCTCCCACACCCCACACATTCAACCCATATACACCACACACATAGTACACACGTACTTCATACACTGTCACACACCACACGTAAAATCCCCACACACGCCATATACACCACACACATGTCCACCTTGCAAACACCACATACATACGTCATACGCACCACGCACTCTTCACAGTTACCAGACGCCACGCATATACCCGATACCCACCACACCCACCTTACATACACATACCACACTCACCACATAATACCTCACATGCACACACCGTACGCATTTCTTTTCCTTTTTTTTTTTTTTGAGACGGAGTTACGCTCTATTACCCAGGCTGGAGTGCAATGGCGCGATCTCGGCTCACCGCAACCTCCGCCTCCTGGGTTCAGGCAATTCTCCTGCCTCAGCCTCCTGAGTAGCTGGGATTACAGGCACGCACCACCATGCCCAGCTAATTTTTTGTATTTTTAGTAGAGACGAGGTTTCACCATATTGACCAAGATGGTCTTGATCTGTTGACCTCGTGATCCACCTGCCTCGTCCTCCCAAAGTGCTGGGATTACAGGTGTTAGCCACTGCGCCCGGCCATGCATTTCATATACACCACACACACTTCATAAATACCACGTACACACCACACCACACTCCACATACATATTACATCACCCATACAACACAGCACATTCCACACAGACAACTTATTCACACTACAAAGATACCACACGCACCATACAATATTATACATACATATACCATACACATCTTATAGGCACCACATACCCCATACATACCACACACCCCTCATACAACCACACACGTTACACCTCATACATACCACACACCACAAAACTATGCCATGCATAGAAAACATACACACTCAACCCTTCCACACTATATCACACTTCACACACACCACACACACATATCACATTCACATCACACACACCACATACCACACACCATACACAGAACACTCCACACACCACACTCTCCAGAATGCCTCACCAGCATGCACACGTACGCACCCCACACGCTCCCTACCTGCCACACCACATGCACTGTATGTCACACACACACCACACACCACCACACACATTTGCATGCAAACTACTCATTTTGCATCCAGACTGCTTGAGTGAAACTGAATGGTTTAGTTTTCCCCAAGTTAATCCTGCTCGTCTGCACGCCACCGGCTGTGCTGGCTTGCACATCCCCTGGTCCCGCCCTTCCTGGATTCAGCACCACCTCCTGTGTTTCCGGTATCTCTGGCTGTGCCCTGTGGTGTGCTCATGTCCTGATCACATGGGAGGCTGGCCCCTCTGCCCCAGTGGCCGTTTTCCTGGCGGAGACTGGCCTGTTTGCCACCACTCCTGAGGCCCAGAGCAGCGGCTGGTGCAGGAAGTTCTACTTCCTTCCCTCCCCACGGGACATTTTGTCTCAGGTCTGACATCTCCCCAGCTAGAAGAGAGACCTTCAAAGGTGCGCAGGTGGGTTTCATTGTAATGTTGGTGAATAATCAATGCGTTTTGGTAAAAAAGTCAACCAGTACATACATCTTCAATAAAGTAAAATGTGCATGGCCCCTCTGCTCCCACCTTTCTCCCCTCCCCTCCCCTCCCCAGAGGACACGACTGACAAGCCTTTGGGGAGCTCCCCCTTTCTGTGTGCCTTCGCGTCCGTGTATGGGCTGGGGAGTGTGTGTGTATTCTCTAGCCATCTTAACGGAGCTGGAACTGGGATCTACACACGTGCACTGACTGTGTAGCTCACTTGCCATTTTCCCTCCAAAACAGGACATTAAGATCCCTGACTGTAGTGCCTGTTGCCCTGCCTCTTTAAAGACGCCATCGACTCTTGGAGCACAAGAACTCTTTCATTTATTTAACCATCTCCTTATTTATGGGTACTTTGGTTGTTTCCAGTTTTTTAAAAGATTACCCGCTGGGTGCGGGGGCTCACTTCTGTAATACCACCACTTTGGGAAGCTGAGGCAGGTGAATTATGAGGTCAGGAGTTCAAGACCAGCCTGACCAATATGGTGAAACCCCGTATCTACTAAAAATGCAATAATTAGCCAGGCGTGATGATGCGAGCTTGTAGTCCCAGCTACCTGGGAGGCTGAGGCAGCGGAATTGACTTAACCTGGGAGGTGGAGGTTGCAGTGAGCCGAGATCACGCCACTGCACTCCGGCCTGGGTGACAGAGACTCTGTCTCAAAAAAAAAAAAAAAAAGATTGCTGCAGTGAAAACCTTTAGCTGTCATTTTTCATCTTGCTGTGGGAAAACGTGGTGGGAGGTGTCGTGGTGGTAGAATGGCCTGGCACATGGCCAGGCTTTGTGTGGTTCTGACTATTCTTCCCAGTGTTCCTTTCTGCTGTGGTTCCCTCCGGGAGATGACGACTGTGTGAGTGCCCACCATGGCCCACCAGAAGTGTGAGAGTGTGGGGAGCAGCATGTTGGACCACAGGGCAAGGCCAGGCCCTGTCCCACAGTGCCAGGAGCCCAAGAGCGAGGACGTGGAGCTGCCATTGGAGGCCATGTACCTGAGGGCCTGGAACTGGCCGCCCTGTGGCCAGAGAGCTCCATGCCCAAAGAACAGGAGTGCGACAACCACAGCCCCGATGGGGACTCCAGCTCCAACTACATGAACAACACCTCCAGGGAGGGAGGACTATGACGAGGGCCCTTCTGAGGAGGAGGAGAGGGCATCACCTACTAAGTCCACTACTGCCCCGAGGATGACGGCTACCTGGAGGGCATGGACTGCAACGGAGAGGAGTACCTGGCCCACACAGCGTGCATGCAGTGGATGGCGACGAGTGCCAGGAGGCCATCAGTGGAGGAATGGACGGACTCGGCAGGCCCACACCCCCAGGGCCACAGGGCTGAAGGCAGCCAGGACTACCTGGATCGCTACCTGCCCATCCGGGAGTTTGAGCCCTCCGTCCTAGAGGCCCATGACCAGGAAGAAGATGGCCCTCACTGTCCCCAGGACTACTACCTGGCAGAGGCCAACGGGAACACTGGCACCTCCCCCTATTGCCTGAGGTGTGGGGATGGGGACCTGGAGGACCAGGAGGAGGACATCGACCAGATCGTGGCCGCAATCAAGATGAGCCTGAGCACGATGAGCATCACCAGCGCCAATGAGGCCGGCCCTGAGCATGGGCCTGAGCCAGGGCCTGGGGATTCTGCAGAGGCCTGCCTTGCCAGCAAGGCCCCAGCAGGCACGAGACAAGGGCCAAGTCACTGTGAACCTCCCTTCCAAGGCCAAGCACCGCGGAGATCCCCAGAGAGGCTTCAAGCCCAACACCAGGACCCCAGAGGAGAGGCCGAAGTGGCCTCACGAGCAGGTAGGACCCTGGCTGTCCCAGAGAAGGGAGCAGAGGGGCCTGAGAGCAAGGAACCTCCTGGTAGAGGCCTCGCAGATGCTGAAGCGAGGGGGTGGGAGGGGTGGGTGCCTTGCAGTTCTAATGGTGGCTGAGCACTTCACTGGTCCAGTTATGAAGCATGTTGTGTGAATGCTCCGGCCACTCTTATGCTCACCCCTCAGACTCAGGAGTGAAGTCTTTCTGAGGGCTGATTGGCCACTGATGTTTCACAGAAGACTCCCCTACTCCCACCCTAGAAGAGAGTCCATTTCTACCCTGCTGCCCTGGATCTGCTCATGGTGGGGCAGTGTCTGTGGGAGAGCCTGTCGATCCTCAGGGGTATACTCAGACCAGCAGGACAGTGGCAAAGACGTGGGGGCGCTGCTGCTCACACACTGCCGTGGCCAGTGGTGGGTGGCCTGGTGGCTGGGGTGGGGGCTGCCGTCCATTTCACAATGGAAGTGTCTCTAAAAGCCTGGGGACCTTGGTCTGATGGGCAGTTAGCTGTGAATAACTATTTGGAAAAGGATTTTTTGAAAGTTTGACAAAACTTTGGGGAAGAAACACATGGTAATGAGGGCAGTGGATGTCAGCATAGCTGTGTTTTCTTTAAATTATAGCAGAGTCAGCGTGCATTCTAATAAACACGTTTGAAAGGCTGCCTTCTAAAAAATAAAAAAGCCTCACTGTGAGTATATAAAGAAGATGTGATTATTGGACTTGTGTAAAGGAACCTGTAGTTGTCCAGTTACGTGGACTGCTTTCGGAGCAGGCGGCGACTCCACGGGACGGCAGCGCGCTGCAGCAGCTCCGCACCCTGGCCAGGTAAGCTCGGGGGCTCAGGCTGCCTGACTCGCAGGCGGTCGCAGCCTGGGGTCTCCCGCGGCACTGCAGACACCCGAATGCGTTCGGGGCGGCTGGAGGTTGCGGCCCCGGTGCTCCGGAGCGCTGCCTTGTGTACTAAACCAGGCAGGGGAGGATCTGGACAGTGGGTGTGGCTGCTGTAGGCATGGAGACACAGATGGCAGCACTCCCAGGGAGAAATGTCAGGGTCTCCATGTGTGGATGTGTGCAGATGTAGGGGTGCTGAGGAGGGAGGAGGTGCGGGGAATCTCTCGTCTCTACTGACTCTGAGTTGGAGATGTCAGACAGAACCATGGCCCGTTGTAAACTAACACAATGTCCCCACCCACAGGGTTAGAACCCCACCCCTGGAAGCAGCTCTGAGGGGAGCATTCATGTGGGGAGAGTGCAGGACGCTGTGTCTGGAAGGGAGAAGGAGGTCACCGAGTAGGCTGACCCTGCTCTGGCCAGGTGGCTGCCTTCTGACATACCAGCCTCTCTGTAGCACAGTGGGCCCACACACACCCAGCCTGTCAAACTACAGCCCTCAAGAAGGCACTGTCCAGATTAATAGAGTGGCTCCCTCTCCGAGGAGGAGGCTGAAGTTTGGGGAGGGCAGCAGACCTGTGTATGCTCTGCTCCCTCCCTCCACAGCCAGACAGGAAGGGAGGGGCTTTCAGCCAGGCTCACCCAGGCTGGGGTCTGAGTGTCAGTGTCCAGCCAAGGGCTTCTGGCTTCATGGGGGAGCCCAGTTGCTGCCATGTAGCTGCCACCCCAGTGAGGGTGAAGAAGCAGGAGGCTCTGCTGCACTTCCAGGCTCAGGCTGCCTGGCCAGATCTGGTCTGTGGACCCTGTAGGCTGGTGGAAGCCATCAGGAGGAGGGGAGGCAGCTGCCAGGCCCCACCCCTGCGAGTCCGATTTCTGAAAACTTGGGTATACAGTAAGTATTAGGCTGTGGGCTGCTGGGCCAGGAAGGATTGTTTATCTGTTGAATTGATGAGGGAGGGTTATAGGTAGAACCAGTTTAAAGATGGCAGGTTTGAGAGAGCAGGCAGGGATTTAGTGCTGGGGAAGGCAAGCAGGCTTGTGAAAACAGCTCTGTTGGGGAGGCCAGCGTCCTGAACCAATGTCCTCAGCACGTGCAGCAGCAGCTGCTGCGGGAGTGCAGGACAGGATTAATGCACAGAACTTTCTGGATGATAGAAATGTTCTTAAAAAAAAAAAAAAAAAAAGATGTTCTGGCCGGGCGCGGTGGCTCAAGCCTGTAATCCCAGCACTTTGGGAGGCCGAGGCGGGTGGATCACGAGGTCAAGAGATCGAGACCATCCTGGTCAACATGGTGAAACCCCGTCTCTACTAATACAAAAAATTAGCTGGGCACGGTGGCGCGTGCCTGTAATCCCAGCTACTCAGGAGGCTGAGGCAGGAGAATTGCCTGAACCCAGGAGGCGGAGGTTGCGCTGAGCCGAGATCGCGCCATTGCACTCCAGCCTGGGTATCAAGAGCGAAACTCCGTCTCAAAAAAAAAAAAAAAAAAAAAAAAAAAAAAAGATGTTCTGTGTCTTGAAAGGAGGTGGGTTACATGAGTAATGTATTTGTGAAAACTCATCAAAACGTACACTTCAGATCTAGGCGTTCCACTGAATAGAAGCTATACCAAAAATTAAAAAGATTTTTTAATTTTTTTTTTGAGACGAAGTGTCACTATGTCACCAGGTTGGAGTGCAGTGGCGCGATCTCGGCTGACTGCAACCTCTGCCTCTCTGGTTGAAATGATTCTCCTGCATAAGCCTCCCAGGTAGCTGGGACTACAGGCGCATGCCACCACACCCTGGTAATTTTTGTATTTTTTTAGAGACAGGGTTTCACCATGTTGGCCAGGATGGTCTCAATCTCTTGATCTGCCTTCCTCAGCCTCCCAAAGTGCTGGGATTACAGGCATCAGACACCGCACCCAGCCAAAAACATTTATTAAAAGAGATGGTGGTGCACACCTATCATCTCAGCACTTTAGGAGGCCAGGGCAGGTAGGTCACCTGAATCAGAAGCTCGAGATCACCCTAGCCAACACGGTGGAACTAAAAATACAAAAACTAGCCAGGCAGTGCCAACACACCTGTGATCCCAGCTACTGGAGAGGCTGAGGCAGGAGAACTGCTTGAACCCAGCAGTCTGAGGTTACATTGAGCCCAGATCACACCACTGCACTAGAGCCTGGGCAACAGAGTGAGACTCTGTTAAAAATAATAAATAAATAAATAAATAAAGACAGGAGGAGATTTTCAACTTCTCTTCACAAGAACAGCTAGAGAAACTGGACAGTTAGAAAAACTGTGCCCCCACCCCCACGAAAAACAATTGCTGGAAGGTAACTAGAGACCTCAGCGAGGACTTCAGTGACCTGGGCTTGGAGGTGGCCCCGACAGTCTGTAGGTCTTTTCCCCACATTTGGTGACTGGTAAACGGCATAGGGCCAAGAGGCTAAGAAACCGACTATGAAGGGATAGTTAAGAGGCTGGAAAGCCGAGCTGAATGTCTGGCAGTCTCACAGGGCTCAAATGACTTCATGAGAATTTGGGTCCCAGTAAGGAGTTGGGACCTCGGTGGTGACCCTGGAAGGGACACCCGTAAGAGCCCAAATGGATAAAAATTAGATCAGCTGTCACAAAACCTAAAATCTGCTTTGAACCAGCTTAGTGTCCCAAATTAGATGAAAGTGATTTGCCCTTACTCAGATTGTGTGCCATAGAGTCAAAGTCAATACACTCTGGAGGCAGATGAAAGTTTACTAGGCATGCCATCAGGCAAGACTAAAAGAGAAAGACAAGAGATAAGAAAGACAATAGAAATATACATAGATATGAGAGCCCTCAGGTAGAAACTTTAAAATAACTTTTATTAAAATGGTAAATTTGGTATTAACTGTATTTTAGCACTGCACCCAGCCAGTATTTTATAATTCTACTCCTGCATTGTCTTCTATTTCCACATCCTGTACTCCTCCCACATGTTCTCCTTCCCCCACATCATGTCCTGTTCTCCCCTCTTCTCCACTTGCTCCTGCCTCCCTTCCTTCTCCCACATCTCCTGCTCCCTCAGCTTATTTTCCTGCATCATCGCCTCCTGCTTCTCCATCTTCTCTTCCCACTCCCTCAGCCACTCTTTCTCCTGCTGTATTTTCTTCTCCTGCTCCCTCAGTTGTTCCTTCGCATCCCACAGCCTTTTCTTTTCCTCCTCCTGAATCTTCTGTTCCTCCTCCTGAATCTTCTCCTTTCGCCTTTGTATCATCCGCTGGTGTTCCCTCATTGTCTCTTCCTGCTGCCGCATGTTTAGTTCCTCCTGCAGTATTTTCTCCTCCCAATCCACCATCTTCTTGTGTTCCCTCATTGTCTCTTCCTGCTCCCGCATCTTTAGTTCCTCCTGCAGTATTTTCTCCTCCCACTCCACCATCATCATCTTGTGTTCCCTCATTGTCTCTTCCTGCTGCTGGTAGAGGTGTTCCCAGCGATTATTTTCATCCAGCGCTTCTTGGAGCTCTCTTTTGGTTTTCTGTAGCTCCTGCTTCAGGTTCTCAATCTCCTCCTGTAGCTGCACCTGGAATAATCAAAGTGTTGGTTTGAACCTCAAAAAGAAATAGGCTCATGAGCTAGCCATAGAAATGTCATCTACAAAACAATGGTTTTCATCCATGATGCTTTAAAAAAAATTTTTTTTAAGTACTAACCTAAGATTCTGATTGCCAGGCAGGGCCACAATTTGTAGATTTATAGCACACTCTAGAGGATTCTATGGAGGGACCAGCACCAGGACCCAGATTTTCCAGCTCTGGGCTGGAGCCTCCCCATACCCGCCATCATCCCTAGACCATGGCCCCAGGTGGATGGGGCTCCCCCAACCCCCAGGGCTGCAGCCTCTCACCTGCGGCAGCAGGAGGTTGGTCCTATCCAGCTTTTTTTGTAGCTCCTGGACACTGAGCTGGATGCTGGACTTTTCGGACTGCAGGAGTCTAAGTTTTTCTTCTAGTTTGGTGTTCTTCCTTTCCAGCTCCTCATTGATGATACTATGGCCAGAGGCAGTAGAGAAAGGCATGAACGATGAACAGAAAGGACTGCTTTGCTGATCAACCCTCTACCCTCACCCCACACCCACCACAGAACCGTGGCATTGGAAGGGACCCCAGAAATCAAAAGTCACAGGCGGCAGGCCAGAGAGAAGACATGAGTTGCCTGAGTCTAGCCCGTGAGTCAGTGGCACAGCCAGCACTAGAGCTTTGCTGGGCACACGTGCAAACCTCTGTGACCCCCTCACCATGCTCACCTGTACACCCCACCTCCCAGCACTCCACCCACGCTAAGGGCCCCCAGACCTCCCATTCCACCTTCCCCAAACCTACGTGTTCCTGTACAGTGCCAGACTCAGGCCATCCCTCTCCTTTATTAACTCCTCATTGCACTGCAAATACAGAAAGGTTAAGTCAGAATGTAGCAGAGAGAGCAGCAGCTGACCAACAGGAACAGCTGCAGTGACTACTCCACAGCAACTCTGCCTCACTCTCAATCACGCCTGGCATGTCCCAAGGCACACCCATGATTCCTTTGTTTTCCTTTTTTTTTTCTCCTGCCTCAGCCTCCTGCCATGCACCATCACACCTGGCTCAATTTTGTATTTTTAGTAGAGACAGGGTTTCTCCATGTTCAGGCTGGTCTTGCACTTCCAACCTCAGGTGATCTGCCCACCTCAGTTTCCCAAAGTGCTGGGATTACAGATGTGAGCCAATGAGCCTGGGGCCCTCATTTGTTTTTTCAAAGAACTCAGTAAGGGTAGAAAGGACAGGGAAAGAGATTGAATTCATAGCTGGCTAAGTAGCCCGGAGAGATTAGATAATATTGCTATTGTCATGACTGTTATTACTACCACTGTTGGAATCTTCACTGAGTGCTTTACCAGGCACTATGCTAACACTCCCATTTAATCCTCACAACCAGCAGGAGACGGTTACTATTATTACCTCTATTGTGCAGATGAAAAACATTGGGTATTAAAGGTTAAGTGCTTGCCTCAGATCACTGAGACAGAGCTGGGATTTCAACCCCCAGGTATCTCTGATTCTCTAAACCCATTCTTTCCTGGGGGTAGGGGCACAGATAAGGAAATTAATCTTTTGTTGACTTTTTGAAAAGATGATAGGTTGGCATAGTCCAAAACTCAGAAGGTACAAAAGGGAAATATCACTGGGCGAGGTGGCTCACGCCTGTAATCCTAGCACTTTGGGAGGCCGAGGCGGGTGTATCACCTGAGGTCAGGAATTCAAGAGGAAACTATCTTTCACTCACACTGCTCCTCTCTCCTGAGTTTTTAATGAATCCTTACATGTTTTATGTATATTACCATAATACACACATACACACACACTACACACACGTGTTCCCTCTCTCTACACAAATGGTAACATACTAAAGATACTCTACTGACCTTCATGGTACAAGTACTCTAACCCCTACCTAGGATTTGGCCAAGGCCACAGCCAGGTAAGGGCAGGGTGGGCACTTGGCCTCTGAGATCTGTGTCCTGTGCTCTCTCCCTACAGCACCCCCAACTCACCCACAGCAGCCGACTCAGCCCCAGCCTGCCTCTGACAACCACACACAGAAGCACCAAGAAATGGCCCATGCTGCCTTCTGGGAAGGATGCTCCATCCTGCAAAGGAACCTTTACCATCACTCCTCCATCTGGGAAGTCGGATTGCCAGGGGGACGGGGCAGGTGTTTGGACTCACTCTGTCCGCCACGTTTTTCTGTCTGGATACATCAGACAAAGCCTGCTTCAAGTCCTCCACCTGTCAGGAGGCATGTTGCAGGCAGCCGGAGAGGTATCTGTAGTCTCCTGGAAGGAGAGAGGTTGAGCTGAGGCCCAAGGGACTCCCCCTAAAAGCCTGTCAAAGTGCCAGGTTGAAATGATGATTACGGGGTGCCCAGATTCCCACCTTCTAGCTGCCTGGCTGCATTCTCACTAAAGTATAGGGCTGTCTCCTGGGCACCGATGATAGCCTGAGCCTGTGGGAGAAAAGCCAAGCACATGCTGAAAGAGAAGCAGAGAAACCTCCTCCAGAGGACAGGAGGGAACTCCACACCCTCCACTCACCTCTACCTGCCATTTGAGTGCTGCCAGATGGTGGTAAATTGGCTTATTTTCCTATAGGAAGAGGAAGACAGAGCTCTTACTAGGGGGGGTCGCAGAGACAGTACAGCGAGACATGCCCCCAGAATGCCACCAATGCCCCAGGACAGGACCACCCATGGGACCAGGTTATGAGGGACCCTGTGGGATGGGGTGGAATCTGGGAGGGTGAGCCTTCTTCCCCCGGATGGGAGTGGGTGAGACAAGACTGGGGCCTCTACATCTCAGTGCCCCCCCCGCCAAAACCCAGCAGTCATGTCAAGGGCAAACCAATAAATCATGTTACTTCATCCAGCTGAGCTCGGTTCTGTTGTTTGTATGGGGAGAGTCAAAAGGAAGGTGACTGAGGGTGGCCCACTTGACTCTATTCCCCAGGCCAGGAAGCAGTAGGCAAGGGCCAGGAGTGGAGTTTAGAGTAAAAGTTCTCAGACCCAGTGGGAACATCATAAACTAGTAAATTCTCCTCAAGCTCCCAAAGAAAGAGGATTTGGGTCTTTTGTCGGTTTTCACCCACAGCCACAGAACTGAAAGTCTGAAACTAGATTCTCTCCAAAGGACAGTCACATCAATCTTCAGTGATGGGGTGTGAGAAAAGCCCACCCTTCTGCCAGCTTGTGATTTACAAAGGTGCATTCATTGAACAAACACTGAGCACATACGGGCCAGCTACACTTCTTCACAGTGGGGATATGGGAAGGAAAAGGCAGGAGCCCTTGGCCCCGAGGTTTCCACTCTCGTTGGCCTTGAAATCCCGGACTCCCAGAGCTAACAGAAACCTGTGATACTCTCTAACTCCACCTCCTCAGGAAACGCTAGCCCAAGGTGGAGAGGTGCTCACACCCGGCCCTGTACTAGGGATTAACATAAAAAGAACAAATCTCATTGAAACTTCACAAACATAAGTAAAACAATACCACCCCTATTTTACAGATGTGAAAACAGAGGCCCATAGAGCTCAAGCAATTGGCCCTAAATCATACCCTTAGCAGATGGAGAGAGAGCAATCAAACCCAGGATTCTTAACCAGTACCCGGCAGTTCTTCCACAATCTTTACAGTTACCCTCTACTGTCCCTTGGGCCCTCTGTCCCCTGGAGCCTGCCCAGCCAAGACTCACGTCCTCAGGTGAGTGGCAGCCAGGAGAAGTGGTGGTGTCAGTGTTGCTGCCGCTGTTTATTTGCCTCTTGGTGTCGGTTGCTCCTGTACCAACACCAGGGCTGTTGTGCTGATGATATTCTCTCAGCTGTGGAAAGAAGAGCAGTGATACTCAGGAGAACTACAAGCCCCTACAGTCACGTCCTACTTTACAGGTTTTTGTTTTTTTTTTTTCCCTTTGTTGTTGTTGTTTTGAGATGGAGTCTCACTCTCTTACAAGGCTGGAGTGCAGTGATGCAATCTCATCTCACTGCAATCCTTCAAGTGATTCTCCTGCCTCAGCCTCCTCAGTAGCTTGGACTACAGGCTCATGACACCATGCCCAGCTAATTTTTCTATTTTTTGTAGACAAGGGGGTTTCATCATGTTGGCCAGGATGGTCTCGATCTTTTGACCTCATGATCCTTCCGCCTCGGCCTCCCAAAGTGCTGGGATTACAGGTGTGAGCCACCACACCCGGCGCCTACTTCACAGATTCTCCAAAATACTCTTAGAGCATCTGACTTAACACCACCAACAACTGTACGAGGTGTTGTCTCAATCAGTGACTGAGAGGGACTGATGCCGTGGCTAAAACCAAGGCAATAATGGAACTTAAACTCAGTCTTCTGACTCCGACCTCTGGGATTTTACCACAAATCAGCAGTTGCCAAGGACCAAAACCAGAGGCAGTGGTAGAAAAGTCAATACAAAGTAGGCAGGAACTGTACACTGTGTGGTTTAGAGTCAGACATCCTTACACGTCTGTTAATGTTAAGAAGTGCACTGGTACCTCTCCAACTTTTACATCAGTGTATCCTCATGGCAGAAGTCAGCCTTTCTGTTAAATCTGAGAATTGAACCGAAGAAGACAACCCAAGCCTCATTTCAGAGACAAGTCTGCTATACTCTTAGAAATCTATGTGACTCTCAGCCGGGCGCGGTGGCTCACGCCTGTAATCCCAGCACTTTGGGAGGCCAAGGCGGGTGGATCATGAGGTCAAGAGATCGAGACTATCCTGGTCAACATGGTGAAACCCCGTCTCTACTAAAAATACAAAAAAATTAGCTGGGCACGGTGGCGCGTGCCTGTAATCCCAGCTACTCAGGAGGCTGAGGCAGGAGAATTGCCTGAACCCAGGAGGCGGAGGTTGCGGTGAGCCGAGATCGCGCCATTGCACTCCAGCCTGGGTAACAAGAGCGAGACTCCGTCTCAAAAAAAAAAAAAAACAAAAAACCAAATACAAATACAAGACCCTCCTAAAGTAAGGCTGAATGCTAAGAGTTTGAGACCAGCCTGAGCAACATAGTGAGACCCCATCTCTATAAAAAAAGTTAAAAAATCAGCCAGGCATGGTGGCACACATCTGTAGTGCCAGCTACACAGGAGGCTGAGGAGATAGGATTGCTTGAGTCCAGGAGTTCGAGGTTACCATGGGCTGTGACTGTACCATTGAATTCCAGCCTGGGTGAAAAAGCAAGACCCTGTCTCTATTAAACAGAGCCACACACCACACAAAAAAAAACAGAATGCTGGCCCCGTCGCACAATTTGTGATTTATTTTTGCCATCTCTGTTTCTTGCTTCCTGCCTGCCCTCTGACTTTTAGAGGTGGGTAGCCTTGGGATCCTCCCAGCTCTGGACATCATCATCCCAGCTAGAGGCATGGAGCCTCCTAATCATAGGGAAAGAGACACTTGTATAAGATGCTCCTTAAGCCAGGCACGGTGGCCCACGCCTGTAATCCCAGCACTTTGGGATGCTGAGGCAGGAGGATCACTTGAGGTCAGGAGTTTGAGATCAGCCTGGACAACATGGCGAAATCTCATCTCTACTAAAAATACCAAAGGAAAAATAATTAGCCTGGTATGGTGGCACATGCCAGTAGTAGTCCCTGCTACTGGGGAGGCTGAGGCATGGGAAACACTTGAACACAGGAGGCAGAGGCTGCAGTGAGCTGAGATGGCGCCACTGCACTCCAGCTTGGGTGACAGAGTAACACTCTGTCTCAGGAAAAAAAAAAAAAAAAAAAAAAAGGCTCCTTAAATTCAAACTGGCTTCCGGCCTCAGCTACACTGGTCACCATTCAGCTACTTTGTATCTCTAAGTCTTGGTTTCTTTAAATTAAAAAGGAAGTTAGTGTTTTCCTCGCAGAGGTGCTGAGGATTAAATGAGATAGTAGTGGAAAGCATTAGGCATGTAGCACACTTAGCACACTCGGTCTCAAAAAAATAATGCACTGTTGTTTATTTGATGTTTTTCTACTTTTTTAAAGTAAGCGTTTATTGCCATAAACTTCCCTCTTAGCACTGCTTTTGTGTATCCCGAAGGTTTTGGTACATTGTTTCCATTATCATTTGTTTCAAGAAATGATTCAATTTCCTTCTTATGGACGGAGATAAATCCCCTCTAAAACATACTCTGTCCCAAGTAAAGACTAACTATAAAGATTGGAAGGAAAAACAAGGAAGGGAAAAATTTCAATACATCCACACACGTATACATGCATATATATTTGTAGCCCTCCGGCTATTTGGTTCATAGGAAGAAAATTATCTCTAAAATAATTAGTTGACCATTAGAAAGAAAAAAAAATCTTGTACCCTCAGTAAAAGCAGTGACTCTTGGCAAGCAAAAGTGGCTTTACGATAAGTTCCCTACCAGCTTGTCAAACCAGAAACCAGACTAATGCTCCCAAGGCACACTTGCTACAAATATTGACGCCACTAATTTACAGAGCCACATGGCCTGGAGATGGAAGCATCCTCAGGGAATGGTCTGCTGCCAAAGGCTGTTCCCTTAATGGGCTTTTACTACCGCGTGTTTGATTCGCTTCATATACACACGAGTAAGTTGCATTTTATTTTTTTTTCTTTGAGACGGAGTCTTGTTCTGTCTTCCAGGCTGGAGTGCAGTGGCATGATCTCAGCTCACTGCAACCTCAAATTCCTTTCACAAGTGATCTTCCACCCTCAGCCTCTCAAGTAGCTGAGACTACAGGTGCAGGCTCTACATTCCGCTAATAATATTTTTATTTTTGTCGAGACAGGATCTTGCTATGCTGCCCATGCTGATCTTGATCTCCTGGCCTCAAGAGATCCTCCCACCTCAGCCTCCCAAAGTGTTAAGATTACAGGTGTGAGCTACCACATGTCAAGTCATTAATCTTTTTTTTTTTTTGAGACAGAGTCTTGTTCTGTCGCCCGGGCTGGATTGCAGTGGCATGATCTCGGCTCGCCGCAACCTCCAGCTCCTGGATTCAAGCAATCCTCATGCCTGGCTAATTTTTATATTTTTAGTAGAGATGGGGCTTCACCGTGTTGGCCAGGCTGGTCTTAAACTCCTGACCTCAAGTGATCCACCTGCCTCAGCCTCCCAAAGTGCTAGGATTACAGGCATGAGCCACCATGCCCAGCTCACTAATAATTTTTAAAATGCAAATGAAAGCATATATATGTACACACACACATATCCACACATAATATTTATCCTATGGTATTGGGTATGGGCAAAATCTTTTAAGTGTATAATTCACAATGGTGTTGCTAAGAAAATAATTACTTTCATACTGTTGGTTATAGTATAAATCAAAATATAACATATAGATGTTATCACAAAACTATGCCAAGTCACGTACAAGAATGTTTATTACAGCAATATTTATAACCAAAAAAAAAAAAAAAAAAAAGGAAAACAATCGAATTATTTAAATGTTTGTGGACAGAGGCCTAGCTTTAAAATGTGTGGAACATCTATCTATACCTTGGAATTCTATTCAGCCATTTTTTAAAAATGAGGTTGATTTCTGCATGCTTTTATTTATTTATTTATTTTTGGAGACATGGTCTCACTGTCACCCAGTGGCATGATCTCGACTCACTGCAACCTCCACCTCCCAGGTTCAAGCAATTTTCCTGCCTTAGCCTCTAGAATAGCTGGAATTACAGGTGCACTCCACCACGCCTGGCTAATTTTTGTATTTTTAGTAGAGACAGGGTTTCACCATGTTGGCCAGGCTAGTCTCGAACTCCTGACCTCAGGTCATCTGCCCGCCTCAACTTCCCAAAGTGCTGGATTACAGGCATGAGCCACCATGACCAGCCTTTTTTTTTTAAATGTATATGTGTATTGCATATGGTACAGAGGCCAAGAGGTTAAGTTTTTCTTGGCCTTCTGAAGTTTCGCTGAAAAATCAACCTGGAGAAGGCAGGTTAATAGGAGAAAAGTACAAATTTATTTAACAAGTATACAATTGATGAAGACTCAAAGATATAGGTGAAATTGCCCATTTTTATGCTTAGGTTTAACGAAGTCTGCAGAGCCATGAAAAAATATCGGGCCAGGCTTGGTGGCTCACACCTGTAATCCCAGCATTTTGGGAGGCTGAGGCAGGTGGATCACCTGAGGTCAGGAGTTTAAGACCAGCCTGGCCAACATGATGAAACCCTGTCTCTACTAAAAATACAAAAAAAAATAGCCAGATGTGGTGGTGGGTACCCGTAGTCCCCGCTACTCCGGAGGCTGAGACAGGAGAATCTCTTGAACCCGGGAGGCGGAGGTTGCAGTGAGCTGAGATCGTGCCATTGCACTCCAGCCTAGGCGACAGCAAGACCCCATCTCAAAAAAAAAAAAATCAGACATACAAATGGCCAACAGTTATGAAAAAATCCTCCATCTCATTACTCATAACGGAAATGCATGGCAAAAACAATGAGATATATTTCAGCCCAGTTAAAATAGCTCTATCCATAGCGAAACTCTGTCGCTACTAAAAATACAAAAATTAGTTGAGCGTGATGGCACATGCTTGTAATCCCAGCTATTAAGGAGGCTAAGGCATGAGAATTGCTTGAACCTGGGAGGCAGAGGTTGCAGTGAGTTGAGATCACACCAGACCAGCACTCTAGCCTGAGCAACAAAGCAAGACTCCATCTCAAAAAAAAAAATAAAAATAAAAAATAAAAAAATAAAAGACTGGACAAAAAGGGTCCTGCTCACAGACTGAGTGGGGAAATCCAGCCAGGCCTGCCTATCCAAATTCTTAGCTTTCTCTGCAGCATTCCTCCCTTCTGGGTGAGGGGCAGGGACCTCCAGTGATTTGAGGTCTTTTGATCTACTGTCAAACAAGGTAAGTCAGGTAACTTTTTTTTTTCTTGAGACTGGTTCTTTCTGTGTCAGCAGGCTGGAGAACAGTGGCATGATCATGGCATACTGCAGCCTCAACCTTCTGGATTAAAGCAATCCTCCCACCTCAGCCTCCCAATTAACTGGAACCACAGGGGTGCACCGACACACCAGCCTAATTTTTTAATTTCTATTTTTGGAAAGACGGAGGATCTCCCTATTTTGCCCAGGCTGGTCTTGAACACCTGGGCTCAAGCAATTCTCACACCTGTGCCTCCCAAAGTGCAGGGATTACAGGCATAAGCCACTGCACCCAGCAGATAATTTCATTTTGGTTATTTTTTTTGTTTGTTTTGAAACTGACTCTTGCTCTTTCACCCAGGCTAGAGTGCAGTGGCGTGATCTCAGCTCACTGCAACCTCCGCCTCCTAGGTTCAAGCGATTCTCCCACCTCAGCCTCCTGAGACTACAGGCATGCGCCACAATGGCTGGCTAATTTTTTACTTTTAGTAGAGATGGAGTTTCGCCACACTAGCCAGCCTGCTCTCCTGACCTCAGGTGATCCGTGTGTCCCGTCTCCCAAAGTGCTCGTGTTATAGGCCTGAGCCACCGCGACCGGCCCAGAGAGTTTCTTTATAGGCAGTTTGTCTTAGAAAGGTGGAGGGAAAATTAGAGTAGTTTTTTGTTGTTTTTTTGTTTTTGAGATGGAGTGTAGCTCTGTCACCCAGGCTGGAGTGCGGTGGGGCGATCTCAGCTCACTGCAACCTCTGCCTCCCAGGTTCAAGTGATTCTCCTGTGTCAGCTTCACCAGTTGCTGGGTTTACAGGCGCCTGCCACCACACCTGGCTAATTTTTGTATTTTTAGTAGAATTGGCCAGGCTGGTCTCAAACTCCCACCTCAGGTGATCCACCTGCCTCGGCCTCCCAAAGTGTTGGGATTACAGGTGTGGGCCACCACGCCCGGCTTAATTGTGTTTTATGGCTGACTTTTGGAAAAGGGGCTTTGATTTCTGTGGCTAACCTCGAGGGAGAATGGTACCTAGAGACAGGCGCGCAGGAGAAAGTCAGAAGGAAACAATTTCTTGTGTGGCTGCTGCTGAGGTTCTCATTTTAGAGTACTGTTTTCTGAGCCCCAGCAGTGGCCAGCTGTACCATAACAATCAGAATGCATATAAAACTTTTCCTAAAATAAATGAAGCTAAAACTAGCTCTATCCTTTAACCACTGAATTAGCCAGTTACCAACTCTTAGAGCTGCTCCTTCTCTGGGATAGCCCAGGAACCTGAGGCGTATGTAATGCAGAGTCCTGTGGACTTTGATCCCCATCGGAGGGGAGCCCAGGAGTCCCTAGCGCGGGTCCGTGCTGTTTCTGTCATTGCTCGTGGCCACCACAAGGTGTCACTGTTTGCTGCTGCTGCGAGTTCCCACCACGCCCATAACTGCCGGCTAGAGAGGAAGAATTCCACTCCCCCAGCACCAGCTAATCCAGAGTCCTTACAGTTCCCAGGGCTTCCTTCCTAGTGCCCAGTCCTTAGAGGCCGCACCAGCCTCGGCCCGCAAGCCTGCCCCCAACCCCAGCACTATGTCCGGACTGGCTCAGAGGAACACCCATTCCAGACAATAACGTTTTCTTTCTTGCCCAGGTGTTTTCAACCTTTAAACCAGACTGGGCTTGTTCTTTTACTTTTTAAAATTTTAACTCCTCTATCATTCCCAAATGGGCTTGTTCTAATTCCTTCCTGGACCATAGAGCTACAAACTTCCTCCAAGAGAGACTTCCAATAGGCTTTTGGGCATCGTTGGGGTCCCCTTTCATACATAAAGGTAGGTCAACGTTCCCCCACACCTTCCCTGACAATAGGGCCTGATTGTCTCCAGTTGGGGAGCCACCCCTTCCAAATAGCTAAATTCCTTTTACTTTCCCTAGATGAAAGGTCGCTCCGTGGGGAGCCAGCTACCCAGGGGCAGAGTTTCTGGCATTCTTTGGAAGAGCAGTGAAAATAAAACTCACAAGTTACATCTTCAGCAGAGTGTCTGCTACATATGAATATATTGTACACATATTTTTATATGGTTGCAAACATAATAAATGTAGGTCCATGTCCTGATTTTTCACATACTGCAATGTATGTTGAATCTTCCCATGTCATTATAAATTCTTTATAATCATTATTTGTAATGGTTGAATAATCTTTTTCATGATACGGTCCTATTGTAATTTTATAATAATTTATTTAATTTTAGACAGTTTGATTTTCTTTTTTGTTGTACTGACTATTCTTATCATATATTTTTGCATGTGTTTCTGATTATTTCCTTATAAGAGACCTAGTATGGCAATTACTGAGTCAAAAACATTTGCAAGTCCTTTTATTCATGCTGCAAAAAAACTTCCTAGAAAGCTTGTATCATTGTGTACTATCAACAGCAAGTACCATAAGGAATGCGTACCCGACTGCACCCTAATCAAAAGTAATTAAAACAATTTTATAAAGCTCTCATCATTAGTCTGGTAAAAAAGATGTTTTAATTTGCAGTTAGGCCAGACGCAGTGGTCACGCCTGTAATTCCAGCACTTTGGGAGGCCAAGGAAGGAGGATCACCTGAGGTCAGGAGTTCGAGACCAGCCTGGCCAACATGGTGAAACCCCGTCTCTACTAAAAATACAAAAAAATTAGCCAGGCGTGATGATGTGTGCCTGTAATCCCAGCTACTCAGGAGGCTGAGGCAGGAGAATCACTTGAACTCAGAGGTGGAGGTTGGCAGTGAGCCGAGATCACTCCAGCCTGAGCAACGAGAGCGAAACTCCATCTAAAAAAAAATTTGCAATTAATTACTAATATAAACAAACATTTTAAAATTTATGTTTCTGTTTCTATAAATTGTTAGCAGCTCTTATTATTTACTTAGAGACAGGGTCTTGCTCTGTTCCCAGGCTGGAACACAGTGGCAAAATCATAGCTCACTGCAGCCTCAAACTCCTGGGCTCAAGGGGTTTTCCTGTCTTGGCTTCCTAAAGTATTGGGATTATAGGCATGAGCTGTGATGTCTTGCCCTTTTACTCAATTTATTTATTGGGATCTTAATTTTAAAATTTAAAATCGATTTTTATGAGCCCTTTATAAATTCTCCCAGCGGAGGCAGGGAGAATTGCTTTAACGTGGGAGGCGGAAGTTGCAGTGAGCTGAGATCGCACCACTGCACTCCAACCTGGGTGACAAAGTGAGACTCCATCTCAAAGAAGAAAGTAAAGGACTTTGGGATGCTGAGGTGAGTGGATAACTTGAGCCCAGGAGTTCCAGGCAGGCCTAGGCAACATACAGAGACCCTGTCTCTACAAAAAATTTAAAAATTAGCCAGGCATGGAGTTCTGCACCTGTAGTCTCAGCTATTTGGGAGGCTAGGGCGGCAGGACTGCTTGAGCCCAGGAGGTAGAGGCTGCCAAGAGCTATAATCATGCCACGCACTCCAGCCTGGGCAACAGAGCAAGACGCTGTCCATAAATAAATAAATAAATAAATAAGAGAGCAAAATCACCTGGTTACCATCCAGCAGGCCCCCCGAGACAAAAACTCCTCACCTGAGGAATTTAGAAGTAATTAGACTTTCCTGGTTCCAGGCCTCTTTTCAACTGAAAATGTGGAAGTAACTAGGATTTCTGTACATCTCCGGAATGCCTGACTGCCAAAACTCATTGTTCGGTGCCTGACATTAAGGCACCAAAATGTCTAAAAATGTAATCATTTATCATGCAAGTTATCCTTCAACTCCTGCTTTAGGTCCAGAAATATCCCTAAGGAAAAGACCACCACAGCGCACTCAGAGCTCTTGTACTGCGCTTTTCTGCAGCATTCCTTCTGCTATGATAATAAAACTTTCCTTTTTCAAATCTGTACTGTGGTCAGTAAATTCCTCTTACCAACCCTGAAGTTAACTGTTACCAGAAAGGGGTCCCAGTCCAGACCCCAAGAGAAAGAGAATGAAGGATGGAATTGGGGTGGCAGCTGTGTTGGCCAAACGGGTCCCTCTGACTGCGCAGCGTGGACGCCACTTCTCCCAGCCTGAGAGTTGCAGAAGTAGATGGCGGGGAATCCCCTGCTTGGGGACTGACACGGTAGGTAGATAGAAAGTTGGAGAACAGGAACTGTAAGCCACTAGCAGGAACTTTTTTTTTTTTTTTTTTTTTGACAGTCTTGCTTTGTAACTCAGGCTGGAGTGCAGTGGCATGATCACGACTCACTGCAGCCGCGACCTCCTGGGCTCAAGCAATCCTCCCGCCTCAGCCTGCGGAGCAGCTGGAACTACAGATGGGTACCACCACACCTGGCAAAATTTTTTTTATTTTTTATAGAAAAGAGGTTTCTTGGCCATGCACAGTAGCTCACGCCTGTAATGCCAGCACTTTGGCAGGCCAAGGCAGGTAGATCACTTGAGGTCAGGAGTTGAAGACTGTGACCAACATGGTGAAACCTCCGTCTGTGCTAAAATGACAAAATTAGCAGGGGGTGGTGGTGCATGCCTGTGATCCCAGCATCTTGGGAGGCTATTATTTTTAGTAATAATACAATTTATTATTATTTATGTTTTGTAGTTTTACCACATTGGTCAGGCTGATCTCGAACTCCTGACCTCAGGTGATCCACCCACCTTGGCCTCTCAGAGTGCTGGGATTACAGGCATAAACCACCACGCCCGGCTGCTGAAAACAGCTTTATGGAGGCAGCAGTGTGACAGCTCTGTAACTGGTCCTGCAGGGCAGCGGTATGCCACAGGCCATTGTGTTGAGAGTAGCCGATAAGGGGCAGTTCCATAGTCATGTTTATGCCCACTTTTAATTACATGCAAATTAAAGGATGGGTTTTCCAGAAATTTTTAGGAAAAGAGTTTAACTCCCAGGTTATTGCCATGGAAAGAGGCAGTGACTTCCGGGTGTTGCCATGGCAATGGTAAACTGACATGGCACCGGTGGGCGTATCTTATGGAGAGGTGCTTTCCCTCTTCCCTGTTTCAGCTGGACTTCAATTGTTCTGGTGTCAAGTCCCACCTCTTCCCTCACAACTGCTACTAATCAGGGTGTAGACTGAGGCACCCTGACTCTATGCTCCCAGTTTGCAATACTCTAGCTCGGCCCAAATAGATCCTCTCTCTTACTATTATTTTTTTTTTTTAGAGAAAAGGTCTTGCTCTTGTCACCCAGACTGGATTACAGTGGCAGGGTCTTAGCTCACTGTAACCTCGAACTACTGGACTCAACCAATCCTCCTGAGTAGCTGGGATTACAGACATAAGCCACCATGCCTGGAAACTTTTAAATATTTTGTACAGATGGGGTCTCACTATGTTGCCCAGGCTGGTCTCAAACTCCTGGCAAGCAATCCTCCCAACCCGGCCTCACAGAGTACTGGATTACAGGAATGAGCCCCTATGCCCAGCCCCAGATAAATTCTCTATTTAATTTTGCTTCAGCTTCCTTTCAGGTCAACAGTTCCCTGTTGATTCTCTCTTTTTTTTTTTTCTCTTTCTTTAAATAAAGACGGGGTTTCACCATGTTGGTCAAGCTGGTCTTGAACTCCCGACCTCAGGTGATCCACCTGCCTTGGCTTCCAAAGTGCTTGGATTACAGGCGTGAGCCACCACGCCCGGCCAACTCTCTTTGGGGAGGCACGGTGGCTCACACCTGTAATCCCAGCACTTCGGGAGGCTGAGGTGGGCAGAT
Organism: Aotus nancymaae; assembly: GCF_030222135.1. Taxonomy (NCBI): domain Eukaryota; kingdom Metazoa; phylum Chordata; class Mammalia; order Primates; family Aotidae; genus Aotus; species Aotus nancymaae. Next base: position 3,902,064 of record NW_026988490.1, on the reverse strand, counting down.
CACTTGAGGTCAGGAGTTTGTGACCAGACTGGCCAACATTGTAAAAACCAGTCTCTACTAAAAATACAAAGATTAGCCAGGCATGCTGGCACACACCTGTAATCCCAGCTACTCGGGAGGCTGAGGTGGGAGAATCACTTGAACCCGCCAGGCAGAGATTGTAGTGAGTCAAGATCATGCCACTGCACTCCAGCCTGGGCAACAGAGAGACTTTGTTTCAAAAAAAAAAAAAAAAAAAAGGCAATTTCCTTAGTGATGTAAACGTTTTCATGGCTATATAAGGGAATCAGGCAGTCCTCAAGGAGGAAGAAAGTGAAGCACAGAGCAGGGGAGGAAGTGGAGGGAGAGAATTTCCCCCAGGCTGGGCAGCCCAGTGTGCTGAGCTCCAGATGTCTGCACCCCTCCTTTGTTTTCCCCATCTCTTCCCTACTCCCCAGGCCAGGCAGATGGCAGGTCCTGGACAACTGGAAGGAACGAGAATGAAGGATGGAAGTGGGGTGGCAGCTGTGTTGGCTGAACAGGCCCCTCTGACTGGGCAGCGTGGAGGCCACTTCTGCCAGCCTAAGAATTCGAGAAGTAGCTGGCGGGGAATCCCCTGCTTGGGGAATGACAAAGTAGGTAGATTAGAAAGTTGGAGAACAGGAACTGTAAGCCACTAGCAGGAGCATGGTCAAAGAGCCGACCGTGGAGTCCAGACTGAGCAGGAGGTAGAAAAGGAACAACAAGCAAGGAAGCAGAGGAGGCTATGGCAAGCATAAGGGGCAGTCCCAGTTATTCTAAGGGAAAAGGACAAGTGCACTCGAGAGGCTGAAAGGAAGCGGCTCTCTGTTACGGCCAGCCTTTTGAGGTGACTGGAGCAGAGGAGGTAAAGGGACCATGAGCACAGGTGGCGGAACTGTAATACACAAGTATGAGGCCAGGTGCAGTGGCTGACGTCTATAATCCCAGCACTTTGGGAGGTCAAGACCGGTGGATCAATTGAGATCAGGAGTTTGAGACCAGCCTGGCCAACATGGTGAAACCCATCTCTACTAAAAATACAAAAAAAATAGGTGGGTGTGGCAGCGGGCACCTGTAGTTCCAACTACTCAGGAGGCTGGGGCAGGTGAACTGTTTGAACCTGGGAGGTAGAGGTTGCAGTGAGCCAAGATAGTGCCACTGCACCCCAGCCTGGGTGACAATAGCAAAACTCCATCTCAAAAGATTAATAATAAAATAAGTAAGTATGCTGAAGTCACTGGGGATGACTTCAGTGTCATCAGGCTGGTCTTGAACTCCCGAGCTCAGGTGATCCACTCGCCTTGGCCTCTAAAGTGCTTGGATTACAGGCGTGAGCCACCGCGCCCGGCCCCCAGGTCCTAATTTCTAAAACCTCTGTCCTTTCTCAAAGAGGTCAGAAAATAGAAAAAACAAACAAACAAACAAACAAACAAAACGAACAACAACAAAAAGAGGCACAGGAGATTAAAGAGGCCAAAGGCAGTTTAGCCCCCACCCCAAAAACATGCCAGAGGCCCGATACGGAGTTTGGGGTGCTTGACCGCGCTCAACCAAGATTTATGTCTGGTCCCTGCCAGGTCTTATCTAAACAGATCTGAAAAATATAAGCCTTCCTCCTTCCATTAAATACTAAGTTAACACTGGCAGGCCCCTCTAAGGCTCTGCTCTCCACTGGGGTCCTGAAGGGCAGGCCCCTCACAGGTGTCCTCACCCACATCCTCCTTCCGCATCGGGCCAGGTAAAAAAGTTCGTCCAGGCGTGGGCACACTGAGGCCCACTGCCCAGTCGTAGAGCCCTGCTTGGGGACTGGGGGCTTCAATGTTCTCCTTCACCATCTGCGGCCAGACTTCCCACTGGCAGCCTTGCCAGGCATTTCCTGCCTTGGGGAAGGGGCCCAGCCTCGGGGCAAGTCCACGCCGGGCCCCCAATCCAGAGCCTGCAGCCCAGGAGCAACGGGGTGTTTAATTGAGAAATTTTTCCCTCTGGGCCTTATAATAAAGGGAAAGGGAAGGGGGTGAAGATCCGGGCTCGAGTTCCCTGGGTGCAGCGAACCCATAAGCGACCCCAACCCAGTTGCCCCCAGCACCAGGACTTCATGCCGGCACCAAGTGGGGCCACAGAATGCACCAGCTGCCCGGGCACCCCCAGACAGTGCCTCTTGCCGGCGCCCGGTGGCCCTTTGCTGCGGTGCCCCCTGCCCAGGATGCGAGAACCGCCTCCTGGTCCCCGCTGCACCCACCCGCTGGTCGTGGGAGGGGGAATCAGCCAGCCAGAGAGGAGTCGGGCCACCGGGCTGCACCCTCAGATCCCAGCAATGGCCGCCCAGCAGCCCCGCGGCCCCGCCGAGTCCAGAGGGCAATGTTCGGAGCGCTCTAGCCGCAGACTGCATGCCACCACCTTCTTGTCCAGATACGCACGCGTCTACCCCACAAATAGAGCCAGCGAGTCAGGCAGCCCAGGCCCCCCAGCTTACCTGGACAGGGCACAGGGCTGTTCCGGTGCGCTGCCTAAGACACCTGCTGTCGCTCGCTCACTCTGGGAAGCCCAGCTCCTGACGAACCACGCGGAGCCACACACCTCAATAAGGGCCAAGCAAACAAGCCCCCAAGCTAAAGGGCAGGGACCCGTGGCCCCTCCCCGCCACTTCCCCTCACCAGACGCGCTCATTCGCCTCTTGGATCACTGGAGCAGGGAAAAGCTTCCAGGCAACAATGAGCGGTGGGAAGAGAGGGAAGATAAAGGTGACAGTGGCTCATGCCGGGCATGGCTGCAGGTGCCTGCAGTCCCAGCTACTGGGGCGGCTGAGGCAGAATGGCTTGAACCAGGAGGCTAAGGTTGCAGTGAGCCAAGATCTTGCCATTGCACTCCAGCCCAGGCAACAGAGAGACTCAGTCTCAAAAAAACAAAACAAACAAACAAACAAAAAAGACGAGACACAAACTCTTAACTGCAGATCTCAGCAATATTAAAAAGATAAATGAGGCCTGGCAAGGTGGCTCACACCTGTAACCCCAGCACTTTGGGAGGCCTACTCGGGCGGATCATGAGGTCAGATCGAGACCATCCTGGCCAACGTGGTAAAACCCCATCTATACTAAAAACACAAAAAATTAGCTGGGTGTGGTGGTACGTACCTGTAGTCCCAGCTACTTGGTGGGAGGCTGAGGCAGGAGAATCGCTTGAACCTGGGAGGCGGAGGTTGCAGTGAGCCGAGATCGTACCACTGCACTTCAGCTTGGTGACAGAATGAGACTCCATCTCAAAAAAGAAAAAAAAGAGAAATATTAGAAAAACTTTGAAATTTGAGATAAAACGAATAAACTGATTCAACAAAGATGGCTTAGCAAAATGAATGGTCATTTTTATGTAATTGAACCTGTAATTAAAAACCTTATAAAGAAAACTACAGTCTCACATGGCTTAAGAAGTGAATTCTTTCCAAATGCTTAAGGAAGAAATAGCACACATCTTACGTAAACTGTCAAAAACAGGAGAAGAAACAGTTTCCAAATTGTTTAACCAGCATAGCCTTAATATTTCATATTGAAACCTAATAGGACATCACCAGAAAGGAAACTTACACTCCACTTCCTCTTGTGAACTAAGTACAAAATTACCAAATGAACTACGAGTAAACCCATTTCAACCACATATAAAATGGGGTTGATCATATATCACAACCAAGTTGACTGATTTCCAGTGAGTTAACATTCAAAAGCCAATCACTGTAAGCTACCTTATCAACATAAAAAGATAACAAAAAATGCTCAATCAACAAACAAAAAAGCAATTGATAAAATTCAGTACCCATTCATAAATTTGAAAACTGAGCTAACACAGAGGAAGCAACATTCCCAGTTAAACACCCCTGCAGTTGAGAATAGTGACACAACTTATTTGCAGCCAAAAGATAAAAACTGAAGTATAATCTTACAACTTTTGAGAAATCTATGTTTTTCAGCTAAAAAGAGACAGACTTGGCCTTTGAATCATCTCTTTCCCTCCCAGGAAGGCAATCCAAGGCCTGGAAAAACAGCAGCTACATTGTAACCACAAGAACAAAAGCTATAGGGCTAAGGAAGTACCAGGAAACTGACAAGAGCCTTGCACTGCCTTCCTCTGAACATTTTTGTTTTTGAGACAAAGTCTCGCTGTCGCCCAGGCTGGAGTGCAGTAATGCCATCTTGGCTCACTGCAACCTCTGCCTCCCAGGTACAAGCATTTCTCCGGCCTCAGCCTCCAGAGTCTACAGGCATGTGCCACCACGCCTGGCTATTTTTTGTATTTTTAGTAGAGATGGGGTTTCACCATGTCAGTCAGGATGGTCTCGATCTCCTGTGTGATCTGCCTGTCTCCGCCTCCCAAAGTACTGGGATTACAGGTGTGAGCCACCGTGCCTGGCCTCTTCTGCACAAAACGAACCTATTACTTCATTTTTGCCCACTGCCAATCACCTCCCTCCACATCTTAGAGCATCACACTTCCCTAACCTAGAAACAACCCCCAGCCTTATCACCGGGAAGGTGGATTTGAGAGCTGTTTTTCTGCTTCCTCCTTTGGCTGCCTTGTAAATCCATCTTTTTTCTTTTGCAAAACCCATGTCACAAGTGGTGGACTTGCTGTGCACAGGCAGAATGTACCTAGACCTGGCCAGTGACACCGCGGATGGCCAACGGCTGCCTCTTTCCTTCCTCCTTCCACATCACACATAAAGGCCCCTTTTGGCCAACTCTTCCTCTGGGAAGCCCCTCCTCAAAGGGCACAGAACTGATGGGGAAGCCAGAGAGAGGGAGCTCAGAATGGAGGCAAAAAGCCAGGAATGTGGAGGCCGACTTCTGCTCAGCTTTGCTCCCTTGCTTAGAGAGGCTGGAGCCCAGGGCATCAGCCACAGGCCTCAGGACAAACCCTGGGCCGAGGAAAACAGAGCTGGATGAATCCTTGGAGACCATGAGATCCACTGTCTCACTCTGCAGACTGGGAAATCGGCTCTGACTCCGGCTGTGGATTGCGGCAGGTCCCAGGCCACTAACTGTCCTCTCTGGCCAGCACCACTGCAGCCTGGGCCTCAGCTGGTGGAGCAAATCAGGCTCATCCACTGCCAAGCAACTGCAACAAGGGCATGCAGCAGTCGTGGGCAGAGCCCAGGCCAGGACGTCAGCCTGCAGCTGGGGCCTGGCTAGGCCAGACACGGGGCCGGGTGCACAGCAGGGAGGGTGCCTGCCCATCTCCACAGCCATCCTCCTCCTGGGCACACTCACCGAAAGGCACACCTTAAAACAAAATAAAATATATTATCAAATATTCCAGGGCGGGTGCAGTGGCTGACGCCTATAACCCCATCACTTTGGGAGGCTGAAACAGGTGGATCACTTGAGGTCTGGAGTTCAAGACTAGTCTGGTCGACATGGTGAAAGCCCTGTCTCTACTAAAAACACAAAAATTACCCCAGCGTGGTTGCATGTGCCTGTAAATCCGGCTACTCCGGAGACTAAGGTGGGAGAATCGCTTGAACTTGGGAGGTGGAGGTTGCGGTGAGTGAAGGGCAACAGAGCAAGACTCAGTCTCAAGAATAAATAAATAAATAAATATTTCAAACATACATAAATGTGTAGGAGCCCATATGCCAAACCCCTGGGTACCACTCTCTGGGGTTATCAGAACATACTCATATGTAGTGATACTTGCTTCAGACTTTCTGGTTTCATGAACTAAAACAAACTTATATATGAAATAAAGCCCCCAGAACCTCCCCCTACAGGCTTATTCCGCTACCAGTCCCTCCAGGTACCCACTCCTCTGAATTCAGAGTTCATAACTCTTGTGCAATATTTTATAGTTCTACCACTTATGCGGATGTCTTTAAACATATTTTTAAATGTTAGCTAATATGTGTATGTCCTATTTGTTATACGTGACTTGTACATGTTATTGAAAACTTTGTTTTGGTTAACTTCTTTTTTTCTTTTTCTTTTTTTTGACAGTCTCGCTCTGTCTCAGGCTGGAGTGCAATGGCACCACGTCGCTCACTGCAACCTCTGACTCCCTGGTTCAAGTGATTCTCCTGCCTCAGCCTCCTGAGTAGCTGGGATTACAGGCACGCACCACCACGCCCAGCTAATTTTTATATTTTTAGTAGAGATGGGGTTTCACCATGTTGGCCAGGATGGTCTCCATCTCTTACCCCATAAGGCTGGGGGTTGTTTCTAGGTTAGGGAAGTGTGATGCTCTAAGATGTGGAGGGAGGTGATTGGCAGTGGGCAAAAATGAAGTAATAGGTTCGTTTTGTGCAGAAGAGGCCAGGCACGGTGGCTCACACCTGTAATCCCAGTACTTTGGGAGGCGGAGACAGGCAGATCACACAGGAGATCGAGACCATCCTGACTGACATGGTGAAACCCCATCTCTACTAAAAATACAAAAAATAGCCAGGCGTGGTGGCACATCCACCCGCCTTAACCTCCCAAGTACTGGGATTATAGGCATGAGCCTATCCTTGTCATTTCTATGTCCAATTCCCTCATTCCTATTGATGCTAAATCTCTTGCTATTTTGCAGATCAGATCCTTCAAGTTTCCTTTTCTATTTTTTTTTTCAGATGGAATCTTGCTCTGCTTCCCAGGCTGGTGCACAGTGGTGCAATCTCGGCTCACTGAAACTTCTGCCCCTGGGTTCAAACGATTCTCATGCCTCAGCCTCCTGAGTACCTGGGACTACAGTCACGTACCAACATAGCCAGCTAATTTGTGTTTTTAGTAGAGATGAGGTTTCACCATGTTGGCCAGGCTAGTTTCAAACTCCTGATCTCAGGTGAGCTGCCCACCTTGGCCTACCAAAGTGCAGGGATCACAGGCTTCACAACCACTGTGCCTGTAACTTTTCTATGAATTACGTGTTTATATTGTTTGCCCACTTTTCTTTTGGTTGGCTGACGTTTAAAAATATTAGTTTATAAGAATTCCTTAAATATTCTACATATGTATCCTCTGTCGATTATATGAATTGCAAATATCTGCTCTTGATCTACAGTTTCTCTTTAAACTTTGTTTGTGGTATTTTTGGTTGAAAAGAAGTCTAATACTTTGGCGAAATCAAATCTATCACCATTTCTCTTTTGAGCTTATTCTTTTAATATCTTTTTCTTTTGAGACAGACTCTCACTTTGTTGCCCAGGCAGGAGTACAGTGGCTAAATCACAACTCACTGCAGCCTCAAGTTCCTGGCCCCCAGTGATCCTCTCTCCTTAGCCTCCTGAGTAGCCAGGACTACAGGCATGCAGCCGACCAAGTAGCTAATTTTGTGTGTGTATATATATAACATAACAAGACCCTATCTCTCCATACATATATATGGAGAGACAGGGTCTTGTTATGTTACCCTGGCTGGTCTGGAAGTCCTGGGCTCAAGCAACCCTCCTGCTTTAGCCTCCCAAAGTGCTGGGATTATAGGTGTGAACCACCACACCCAGCCACTTTCAGTACTTTATTTAAGAAACTACTTTCTATGTACTATAGACTGAATGTGTTCCTTCAAAATTTATATGTTGAAATCCTAGCCTCCAATGTAATGGTGTTAGGAGGTGAGGCCCTTGGGAGGCAATTAGGTCAGGAGAGTGGAGCTCTCAAGATGAATTAGCACCTCCATAAGAAGAGATGCAGAGCCGGGTCCCTTGCTCTCAGGCCCCTCTGCTCCATTCTCTGGGACAGGAGAGTCCTACCTGCTCGTGGGGCCACTTCAGCCTCTCCTCTGGGGTCCTAGTCTTGGGCTTGAAGCCACTCTGGGGGTCTTCACAGTGCTTGGCCTCAGGAGGGAGGTTCAGTGACTTGGGTTTCGCTTCATGCCTGCTGGGGCTGCAGCTGGCCTTGCTGGGCATGCAGGCCTCTGTAGAGTCCCCAGGTCTCAGTTCAGGCCCATGCTCAGGGCTGGCCTCACTGGCGCTGGTGATGCTGGTCATGCTCAGGCTCCTCTTGATCACGGCCATGATAGGGTCAATGTCCTCCTCCTGGTCCTCCAGGTCCCCGTCCCCATGCCTCAGGTGGTACGGGGAGGCACCAGTGTTCCCGTTGGCCTCTGTGGGGTAGTAGCCCTAGTAGCCTTCTTTGCTGGGACAGTCGTGGCCATCTTATTCCTGGTCGTGGGCCTCCAGGACAGAGGGCTCGTCCTCTGTCCAGGATGGGCAGGTGGCCGTCCGGGTAGTCCTGGCTGCCCTCAGCACAGTGGCTATGGGGCTGCAGGCCCGCTTAGTCCAGCCACTCCTCTCCTGTCCCACAGTAAGACTCTCCTGACCCAGAGAAGGTAGCAGAGGTGCCTGAGAGCAAGGGACCACCTGGTACAGCCCCCGGAGATGCTGAAGTGAGGTGGGCTGGGTGCCTTACAGTTCTAATGGTGGCTGAGCTCTTCACTGGTTGGTCCAGTTAGGAGGCGTGTAGTGTGGATGCTCCTGGCACGTGTCAGTGTAGACGGGGTGCGTGCCGTGGGCCAGGTACTCCTCCCCATTGAAGTCCCTGCCCTCCAGGTAGCTATCGTCCTCGGGGCAGTAGTGGATGTAGTAGGTGATGCCCTCCTCCTCCTCCTCGGAGGTGTTGTTCACGTAGCTGGAGTCCCCATCGGGGCTGTGGCTGTAGCACTCCTACTCCTCGGACATAGGGTTCTCTGGCCATAGGGCGGCCAGTTCCAGGCCCTCGGGCACATAGTCCTCTAAGGGCAGCTCCTTGTCTTCGCTCCTGGCCGTGGGGAACAGGGCCCGGCCTTGCTCTGTGGTCCAACATGCCACTCCTCGCGCTCTCACACTTTCGGTGCGCCATGGCAGGCACTCACACAGCCATCATCTCCTGGAGGAGGCAGCCAGTATGGGAGGAACATTGGGAAGGACAGAGTCAGAACCTCACAAAGCCTGGCCACACACGAGGCCACTCCACCCCCACAGCACCTCACCACATTCTCCCACAGCAACAGCAAATGACAGCTGAAGATTTTCACTACAGCAATCTTTCAAAAAACTGAAAACGACCTAAGTACCCGTAAATAAAAGAATGATTAAATAAATGACGGCAGAGTTCGCGTACTGCAAGAGCTGACAGCGTTTTTAAAGAGGCAGGGCAATGCACACTACAGTGAGGGATCTTAAAGGTCTGTTTTGGAGGGAAAATGGCAAGTGAGCTACAGTCAGTGCACATGTGTAGATCCCAGTTCCAGCTCTGTCAAGATGGCTAAAGAATACGCACACACTCCCCAGCCCATACACGGATGCAAACATACATAGAAAGGGGGAGCCCGCAAAGGCTTGTCAGCCATGTCCTCTGGGGAGGGGAGGGGAGAGAGGTGGGAGCAGAGGGGGCTTGCACATTTTACTTTATTAAAGATGTTTGTACTGGTTGAGTCTTTTACCAAATCGTATTTGATTATTCACCAGCATTATAATCAAACCCACCTGTGCGCCTTTGAGGGTCTCCTCTTCTAGCTGGGGAGATGTCAGCACTGAGACAGAACAACCCGTGGGGAAGGGCAGACAGCGAGGGGAGGGAGCAGGACTTCGCATACCCGCCGCCACTCTGGGCGTCAGGAGAGGTGGCAAAAAGGCCAGTCTCCTGGAAGGTGGCCACTGGGGCAGAGGGGCCAGCCTCCCAGGCAATCGGGACGTGAGCACACCCCATGGCACAGCCAGAGACGCCAGAAACACCGGAGGCAGTGCTGACCCAAGGGAGGGTGGGACCAGGGAATGTGTCGGCCAGGATAGCTGAGGTTGCCCAGATGGGCAGTATAAATTTGGGGAAAACTAAATAATTCCATTTCATTCAACGGGTAGCTTGTGTGGCCGGGGCTGTGTGGTGTGTGCGTGAGATACAGTGTGTAGTGTGGTGGGTAAGAAGTGTGGGGTGTGTGTGTGTGTGTGTGTGTGGTGGCAGGGCATCCTTGAGGGTGAGTGTGTGCAATATACTGTGTATAGCGTGTGGTTGTGGTGTATGTGATGCATGTCTGGTATGTGTGGAGTGTGATGTACTGTGGAAGGGTTGAGTGTGTATGTTTCGTGTGTATGGTGTAGTGTGTATGGTGTAGTGTGTGGTATGTATGGGGTGTGTGTGGTGTGTATGGGGTGTGTGTGGTGTGTCTTAGGTGTGTAAGGTGTATGTATGTATATTACGTGGTGTGTGTGGTATCTGTGTAGTGTGAATAAGTCGTCTGTGGAAGGTGATGTGCTGTATGGATGATGTAACATGTATGTGGAGTGTGCTGTCCTGTGTGTGTGGAATTTATGAAGTGTGTAAGGTGCGTGGCATGTATAGGGTGTGTAGGTGTTTACAAAATCTGTATGTTGTGTACGTATGGTATTACATGGTATGTGTGGTGTGTATGCTGTCTGTGGTGTGTATGAGGTATATCTGTGGTGTGTAGTACGTGTGGAGAGGACATGGTGTACATGAAGTATGTGTGTGGGGTCTGTGTGGTGTACACGGGTTAAGTATGTGCTGTGTGTGAGGTGGGCATGGTGTATATGTGCTTTGTGGTGTGTGAGGTGCATATGATATGCGTGTTGTGTGTGGTGTGTATGGGGTATGTGTGTGAGGAAGGTATGATATGTGTATGGTGTGTGGTGTGTCTGAGGTGGGCATGGTATATATGTGGTGTGTGGTGTGTAAGGTGGGTATGATATGTGTGTGGTGTACCTGCGGTGTGTGGGGTGTGTGTGAGATGGATATGATATGTGTGTGCTTTGTTTGTAGTGTATAAAGGTTAGTGTGTGGGGTATGTGAAGTGGGCATGGTATATATGTGGTGTGTGTTGTATATGGGTTAAGGATGTCTGGTGTGTGAGGTGGGCATGATATGTGTATAATGTGTGTAAGGTGGGCATGGTAGTATGTGTGGTGTGTGTGGTGTATATGCATTAAGTGTGTGGTCTGTGTGAGATGGACATGGTATATAAGTGGTGTGTGAGGTGGGTATGTGTGCTGTATGTGGTGTGTACGGGTATGTGTGTTAGGTAGGGATGATGTATGTATGATGTGTGTGACGTGGGCATGGTATATATCTAGGGTATGGTGTATGAGGTGGATATGACATGTGTGTTGTGCGTGGTGTGTATGGCGTATGTGTGTCGTGTGTGTGAGGTGGGTATATGTGTGGTGTGTACGGTGTGTGTGTGGGGCGTATGGGTTAAGTGGCTGGTGTTTGTGAGGTGGGCACGGTATACACGTGGTGTCTGTGACGTGGTTGTTATACACGTGTGGTGTGTGTGAGGTGGGTATGATATGTGTATGGTGTGTGTGAGGTGGACATGGTATGTGGGTGGAATATGTGTGGTGTATATGGGTTGAATGTGTGGGGTGTGTGAGGTGGGCATGGTGCATATGTGCTGTGTGGTGTGTGAGGTGGGTATGAGAAGTGTATGGTATACATGTGAGGTGGGTATGATACGTGTGTAGTGTGTGTGATGTACATGGGTTAAGTGTGTGGTGTGTCTGAGGAGGATACGAATATATGTGGTGTGTGGTGTGTGAGGTGGGTATGATATGTCTGTGCCGTGTGTGTGTGGTATATATGGGTTAAGGGTGTGGGGTATGTGAGGTGGGCATGGTATATATGTGGTGTGAGAGGTGATATATGTTGTGTGGTGTGTATGGGGTATGTGTGTTAGACGGGTATGATATAATGTATGGTGTGTGTGAGGTGGGCATGGTATGTGTGGTGTGTGTGTGGTGTACATGGGTTAAGGGTATGGGGTGTGCGAGGTGGGCATAGTATATATGTGGTGTGAGAGGTGAGTAAATGTGTTGTGTGGTGTCTATGGGGTACGTGTGTTAGATGGGTATGATATATGTATGCTATGTGTGAGGTTGGTATGGTGTGTGTGGTGTGTGTGTGGTGTATATGGGTTAAGTGTGTAGGGTGTGTATGGTGGGCATGGTGTATATGTGGTGTGTGGTGTATGACGTGGGTATGACTTTTTTGTGTGTGGTGTGTATGGGGTATGTGTGTGAGGTGGGTATGGTTAAGTGTATGGTGTGTGAGTGAGGTGGGGATATGTGTGTGCTGTGCGTGTAGTGTGTATGGGTTAAGTGTCTGGGGTGTGTGAGGTGGGCATGGTATATATGTAGTGTGCGGTGTGTGAGGTGGGTATGATATGTGTGTAGTGTGTGGTATGTATGGGCTATGTGTGTGGTGTGTGCGAGGTGGGCACGGTATGTGTGTGGTGTGTGTGCTGTATATGGGTTAAGTGTGTGGTGTGTATGCGGTGGGCATAGTGTATATGTGCTCTGTGAGGTGGGTACGTGTGTTGTGTAAGGTGTGTATGGACTGTGTGAGGTGAGTATGTATGTATGTGGGGTGTGTGTGGTGTACATGAGTTAGGTGTGTGGTGTGTAGGGGGTATGTGTGTGGTATATGTGAGGTGGGTATGTATGTTGTGTGTGGTGGGTATGGCGTATGTGTGTGTGGTGTAAGTGAGGTCGGCATACCATGTGTGTAGTGTGTGAGAGGTGGGTATGATGTGTGTGGTGTGCATAGGTATGGGTGTGCTGTGTGTGAGGCAGGCATGATATGTGTGTGGTGCATGTACACATGCATACCTGTGCACTGCAGATGACAGGCAGGCCGGCAGCCCGGGACACGCAGCAGTGACCAGCTCAGCCAAGGTAGGGCTCGGGGTGGGAGTGGCCAGGCCCCTGGCAGCTCAAGATCTTGGATGCACTAAGAGCCTAGGAGGAGACAACAAGCTGTATCACCATCTCCACCCAAGTTCATCACTCACGTGAACCTCTAAGATGCACTGAAACGGTTCCACTTCTGATTAGAACCAGAAACACTCCAGATGGGCTCAGCACAGCCAAAGGGCAGGGAACTGTCCTCAATGTTCTCCTTCACCATCTGCAGCCAGATCTACCACCAGCAGCCTTGTCAGGCAGTGCATACCTTGTGAAAGGGGCCCGGCCCAGGGGCAGGTCCCGCCCCCCACCTCCCGTGCCCCCAACCTGGTGCCTGGAGCCCAGGGGCAACGGGGTGTGGGGTCTTTTAACTGAGAAGTTTTTCTCTCTGGGCGTTATTATAAAGGAAAAGGGAAGGGGGCAAAGATCCAGATTCAGGTTCTCCGGTGACAGCGAACCCAGAGGCGACCCCAACCGAGTTGCCACCCAGCACTGGGAATCGACGCCAGTGCCAAGTGAGGATGGAGGAATGCACCAGCCACCAGCGGCCCACTCAGCCGGGCGGTGGGACTCGAGTGCCCTCCAACCCCCAGACACAGCCTCTAGCCGGCACCAGGTGGCCATTCGCTGCCAGGCTCCCCCACCCAACCCAGGGATGCAGGAGCCACCGCCTAGTACCCGCTGCACACTCCCTCCACCGCTGGTGGGAGCAGGACGTGGCCCAGAGGAGAGGAGTCGGGCCGCTGGGCTGCTTCCGTAGATCCCAGCAACAACTGCCCCGCAGCTCCGCCGAGTACACAAGGCAGTGCTCCAGAGCACTGGGGCCGCAACCTCCGGCCGCCCCCAACGCGTCCGGGTGCCTCCAGCGCCGCAGGAGACCCCAGGCTGCCACCGCCTGCGAGTCAGACAGCCTGAGCCCCCCAGCTTACCTGGCCAGGGTGCGGAGCTGCTGCAGCGCGCTGCAGTCCCGAGGAGCCGCCGCCCGCTCCAAAAGCAGTCCACGTAACTGGACAAATAGAAGTCCCTTTACACAAGTCCAATAATCAATCACATCTTCTTTATATACTCACAGTGAGGCTTTTTTTTTTTTTTGGAAGGCAGCTTTTCAAATGTGTTTATTAGAATGCACGCTGACTCTGCTATAATTTAAAGAAAACACAGCTATGCTAACATCCGTTGCCCTCATTAGCATTTGTTTTTTAAGGTTTTGTCAAACTTTCAAAAAATCCTTTTCCAAATAGTTATTCACGGCTAATTGCCCATCAGAACAAGGTCCCCAGGCTTTTAGAGACACTTCCATTGTGAAATGGACGGCAGCCCCCACCCCAGCCACCAGGCCACCCACCACTGGCCACGGCAGTGTGTGAGCAGCAGCGCCCCCACGTCTTTGCCACTGCCCTGCTGGTCTGAGTACACTCCTGAAGATCGACAGACTCTCCCACAGACACTGCCCCACCATGAGCAGATCCAGGGCAGCAGGGTAGAAATGGACTCTCTTCTAGGGTGGGAGTAGGGGAGTCTTCTGTGAAACATCAGTGGCCAATCAGCCCTCAGAAAGACTTCACTCCTGAGTCTGAGGGGTGAGCATAAGAGTGGCCGGAGCATTCACACAACATGCTTCATAACTGGACCAGTGAAGTGCTCAGCCACCATTAGAACTGCAAGGCACCCACCCCTCCCACCCCCTCGCTTCAGCATCTGCGAGGCCTCTACCAGGAGGTTCCTTGCTCTCAGGCCCCTCTGCTCCCTTCTCTGGGACAGCCAGGGTCCTACCTGCTCGTGGGGACACTTCGGCCTCTCCTCTGGGGTCCTGGTGTTGGGCTTGAAGCCTCTCTGGGGATCTCCGTGGTGCTTGGCCTTGGAAGGGAGGTTCACAGTGACTTGGCCCTCGCCTCGTGCCTGCTGGGGCCTTGCTGGCAAGGCAGGCCTCTGCAGAGTCCCCAGGCCCTGACTCAGGCCCATGCTCAGGGCTGGCCTCATTGGCGCTGGTGATGCTCACCATGCTCAGGCTCATCTTGATCTCGGCCACGATCTGGTCGATGTCACCCTCCTGGTCCTCCAGGTCCCCATCCCCACACCTTAGGCAATAGGGGGAGGTGCCAGTGTTCCCATTGGCCTCTGCCGGGTAGTAGTTCTGGTAGCCCTCTTTGCTGGGACAGTGGGGCCCATCTTCTTCTGGTCACGGGCCTCTAGGACGGAGGGCTCAAACTCCCGGATGGGCAGGTAGTGATCCAGGTAGTCCTGGCTGCCTTCAGCCCTGTGGCCCTGGGGGTGTGGGCCTGCCGAGTCCGTCCATTACTCCACTGATGGCCTCCTGGCACTCGTCGCCATCCACTGCATGCACGCTGTGTGGGCCAGGTACTCCTCTCCATTGCAGTCCATGCCCTCCAGGTAGCCGTCACCCTTGGGACAGTAGCGGACGTAGTAGGTGATGCCCTCTCCTCCTCCTCAGAAAGGTCCTCGTCATAGTGTCCTCCCTCCCTGGAGGTGTTGTTCACATAGTTGGAGCTGGAGTCCCCATCGGGGCTGTGGTTGTGGCACTCCTGTTCTTCGGGCATGGGGCTCTCTGGCCACAGGGCGGCCAGCTCCAGGCCCTCAGGTACATGGCCTCCAATGGCCGCTCCACGTCCTCGCTCTTGGGCTCCTGGCACTGCAGGACAGGGCCTGGTCTTGCCCTGTGGTCCAACATGCCGCTCCCCACATTCTCACACTTCTGGTGGGCCATGGTGGGCACTAACACAGTCGTCATCTCCCGGAGGCAATCACTGTAGAAAGGAACACTGGGAAGAATACACAGAACCACACAAAGCCTGGCCATGCACCAGGCCACTCTACCACCACGGCATCTCCCACCACGTTCTCCCACAGCAAGATGAAAAATGACAGCTAAAGGTTTTCATTGCAGCAATCTTTTTTTTTTTTTTTTTGAGACAGAGTCTCACTCTGTCACCCAGGCTGGAGTGCAGTGGCGTGATCTCGGCTCACTGCAACCTCCACCTCCCGGGTTCAAGCAATTCCCCTGCCTCAGCCTCCGAAGTAGCTGGGACTACAAGCTCGCATCATTACGCCTGGCTAATTTTTGCATTTTTTAAAGAGACGGGGTTTCACCATATTGGTCTGGCTGGTCTTGAACTCCTGACCTCGGAATCCACCTGCCTCAGCTTCTCAAAGTGGTGGGATTACAGAAGTGAGCCCCTGCACCCAGCTGGTAATCTTTTAAAAAACTGGAAACAACCAAAGTACCCATAAATAAGGGGATGGTTAAATAAATGAAAGAGTTCGTGTGCTCCAAGAGTTGATGGCGTTTTTAAAGAGGCAGGGCAACAGGCACTACAGTCAGGGATCTTAAAGTCCTGTTTTGGAGGGAAAATGGCAAGTGAGCTACACAGTCAGTGCACGTGTGTAGATCCCAGTTCCAGCTCCGTTAAGATGGCTAGAGAACACACACACACTCCCCAGCCCATACACGGACGTGAAGGCACACAGAAAGGGGGAACTCCCCAAAGGCTTGTCAGTCGTGTCCTCAGGGGAGGGGAGGGGAGGGGAGAAAGGTGGGAGCAGAGGGGCCATGCACATTTTACTTTATTGAAGATGTATGTACCGGTTGAGTTTTTTACCAAAACGCATTGATTATTCACCAGCATTATAATGAAACCCACTTGCGCATCTTTGAGGGTCTCTCTTCTAGCTGGGGAGATGTCAGACGTGAGACAAAATGTCCCGTGGGGAGGGAAGGAAGTAGAACTTCCCGCACCAGCCGCTGCTCTGGGCCTCAGGAGTGGTGGCAAACAGGCCAGTCTCCGCCAAGAAAACAGCCACTGGGGCCTCCCATGTGATTAGGACATGAGCACGCCACAGGGCACAGCCAGAGATACCCGAAACACAGGAGGTGGCGCTTACCCAGGAAGGGCGGGACCAGGGGACGTGCAAGCCAGGACAGCCGGTGGCGTGTAGACGAGCAGTATTAACTTGGGGAAAACTAAACCATTCAGTTTCACTCAAGCAGTCTGGATGCAAAATGAGTAGTTTGCATGCAAATGTGGGTGGTGCAAGACTGTGGTGTGTGTGTGACATACAGTGTGCGTGGTGTGGTAGGTCGGGAGTGTGTGGGGTGCGTACATGTGCATGCTGGTGAGGCATTCTGGAGAGTGTGGTGTGTGGAGTGTTCTGTGTACGGTCTGTGGTATGTGGTGTGTGATGTGAATGTGATATGTGTGTGTGGTGTGTGTGAAGTGTGATATAGTGTGGAAGGGTTGTGTGTGTATGTTTTCTATGCATGGTGTAGTTTTGTGGTGTGTGGTACATATGAGGTGTGTGTAACGTGTGTGGCTGTATGACGGGTGTGTGGTCTGTATGGGGTGTGTGGTGCCTATAAGATGTGTATGGTATATGTATGTATGACATTGTATGGTGCGTGTGGTATCTTTATAGTGTGAATAAGTTGTCTGTGTGGAATGTGCGGTGATGTAATATGTATGTGGAGTGTGGTGTGGTGTGTACGTGGTATTTATGAAGTGTGTGTGGCGTATATGAAATGCGTGGCCGGGCGCAGTGGCTCACGCCTGTAATCCCATCACTTTGGGAGGCCGTGGCGGGTGGATCACGAGATCAAGAGATTGAGACCATCCTGGTCAACATGGTGAAACCCCGTTTCTACTAAAAATACAAAAAATTAGCTGGGCATGGTAGCGCATGCCTGTAATCCCAGCTACTCAGGAGGTTGAGGCAGGAGAATTGCCCGAACCCAGGAGGCGGAGGTGGCGGTGAGCCGATATCGCGCCATTGCACTCCCGCCTGGGTAACAAGAGCGTAACGCCGTTTCAAAAAAATAAAAAGAAATGCGTATGGTGTGTGCATGTGGGGTATTATGTGGTGAGTGTGGTATGTGCGGTGTGTGTATATAAGCTGGGTGTGGTGGGTATCGGGTATATGCGTGGCGTCTGGTAACTGTGAACAGTGCGTGGTGTGTATGAAGTATGTGTGTGGTGTTTGCAAGGTGGACGTGGTATGTGTGTGCTGTATATGGCGTGTGTGGGGGTTTTATGTGTGGTGTGTGACAGTGTATGAAGTACGTGTGTACCATGTGTGTGGTGTATATGGGTTGAATGTGTGGAGTGTGGGAGGTGAGCATGGTGTATCTGTAGTGTCTGGTGTGTATGGGGTATGTGTGTAAGGTTGGTATGATATGTATGTGGTGTGTGTGTAGTGTATATAAGTTAAGGGTGTGGTGTGTGTGAGGTGCGTATGATGTACATGTGGTATGTGGTATGTGTGAGGTGGTTATGGTATTTCTATGGTGTATATGGGGTGTTTGTGAGGTAGGTGTGTGAGGTGGGTATGATATGTGTGTGGTGTGTGTGTAGTGTATAAGAGTTAAGTGTGTTGTGTGTGTGAGGTGGGTATGATGTGTGTGGTGTATATGGGTTAAGTGTGTGTCGTGTCTGAGGTGGGTATGATGTGTGTGTGGCGTGTGAGGTGGGTATGATATGTGTGTGGTGTGTGTGGTGTATATGGGTATGTGTGGTGTCTGTGAGGTGGATATGATACGTGTGGTGTACATGGGTATGTGTGGTGCGTGAGGTGGGTATGATATGTGTGTGGTGTGTGTGTAGTGTATATGGGTGTGTGTGAGGTGGGTGTGTATAATGCATATAGGTTAAGTGTGTGGTGTGTGTGAGGTGGGCATGGTATATATGTGGTGTGTGGTGTGTGAAAGGTGGGTATATTATGTGTGTGGTGTGTGTGAGGGGGATATGATATGTGCGTAGTGTGTGTGTGGTGTATATGGGTGAAATGTGTGGGATGTGTGAGGTGGGCATGGTGTATACGTGGTGTGTAGCGTGTGAGGTGGGTATGTCTGTTGTGTGTGGTGTGTATGGGGTATGTGTGTGGTGTGTGTAAGTTGGGTATGATACGTGCCTGGGGTGTGAGATGGGTATGATATGTGTGTATTGTGTGTGAGGTGGGTATAGTATGTCTGTGGTGTATGTGGGCAAAATTTGTGGGGTGTGGAGGTGGGCATGTTGTGTATGCAGTGTGTGGTGTGTGAGGTGGGTGTGATATGTGTTGTGTGGTGTATATGAGTTAAGTGTGTGGGGTGTGTGACGTTGGTATGATAAGTGTGGTGTGTGTGGGGTATGTGTGTGAGGTGGGTATAGTATGTGTGTGGTGTGTGTGTGCTGTATATGGGTTAAGTGTGTGGGGTATGTGATGTGGGCGTGGTTATACGTGGTGTTTAGTGTGTGAGGTGTGTATGTGTGTTGTGTGTGGTGTGCATGGGGTATGTGTGTGGTGTGTGTGAGGTGGGTATGACGTGCGTGGTGTGTATAAGATATGCGTGTGGTGTGTGTGAGGTGGGCATAGTATGTGTGTGGTGTATGCTGTATATGGGTTAAGTGTGTGGGGTGTGTGAGGTGGGCATGGTATATATGTAGTAGTATGAGGTGTGTGAGGTGGGTATATGTCTGTCGTGTGTGGTGTGTATGTGGTGTGTGTGGTGTGTGTGAGGTGGGCATGGTATATATGTAGCAGTATGTGGTGTGTGTGAGGTGGGTAAGATGTGTGTTGTGTGTCGTGTGTACGTGGTGTGTGTGAGGTGGGCATGATATATATGTAGTAGTACGTGGTGTGTGTGAGGCGGGTATGATGTGTGTTGTGTGTGGTGTGTATGTGGTGTGTGTGGTGTGTGTGAGGTGGGCATGGTATACACGTAGTAGAATGTGGTGTGTGAGGTGGGCATGGTATTATGTAGCAGTATGTGGTGTTTGTGAGGTGGGTATGATGTGTGGTGTGTATCTGCTGTGTGTGGTGTGTGTGAATTGGGCATGGTATATATGTAGTAGTATGTGATGTGTGAGGTGGGTATGATATGTGTGTTGTGTGGGGTGTGTATGGGGTGAGCGTGGTGTGTGAAGTTGGCATGGCATATATGTAACAGTATGTGGCGTGTGAGGTGGGAATGATATGTGTGTTTTGTGTGGTGTGTACGGGGTGTGTGTGTGTGTGAGGTGGGCATGGTATGTGTGTGGTGCGTGCACATGTGTGCAGTGTGTGTGTGGTGGCAGGGCATCCTTGAGGGTGAGTGTGAGCAATATACTGTGTATGGTATATGGTTGTGGTGTATGTGATGCATGTCTGGTATGTGTGGAGTGTGATGTAGTGTGGAAGGGTTGAGTGTGTATGTTTCGTGTGCATGGTGTAGTGAGTACGGTGTACTGTGTGGTATACATGGGCTGTGTGTGGTGTGTATGGGGTGTGTGTGGTGTGTATTAGGTGTGTATGGCATATTTATGTATGATATGTGGTGTGTGTGGTATCTGTGTAGTGTGAATAAGTTGTCTGTGTAGACGGTGATGTGCTGTATGGATGATGTAACATATATGTGGAGTGCGGTGTGCTGTGTGTGTGAAATTTATGAAGTGTGTAAGGCGTGCGGCGTGTATAGGATGTGGTGTTTACAAAATCTGTATGGTGTGTACGTATGGTATCACGTGGCGTGTATGGTGTGCATGAGGTATATCTGTGGTGTGTAGTATGTGTGGAGAGGGCATGGCTCCAAAGCCTCCCGGCTCAAACCCTGCAGTGGCCCCAGCCCCAGGACACAGGACACAGTCCGAGCTCTTCACTCTGTTCGCAAGGCCACGGAGGCCTGCGAGTCCTGCTCTCCTCCACCCCGTCTCTTCTCCCCAGCCCTCTTTCCATGTTTAGAGACCGGGGGAAGAGGCCACCCACTCCATGCCTCATTTTACCCTGTGCAAGCTGCTCTCTCTGCCTGGAACCACCCCCACCCCCAGGCCATGACCCCCTTTCTCCAGGACAGCCTCTACTCCTGCAGCCTACGCACACAATCGCTTCTTCCTGGGACTTTGCCGGGCCCTCTGCTCTGACCTCGTGGGCTGTCCTCCTTGGGCTCCAGCATCAAACCGCAGATCGCGGAATCCTCCAGGGCAGGAGCTGTGCCTGTCATTAGTCTATCCTCTGCCCCTGCTGAGCCTGGCACATGGCAGAGGAGAGACGGGTGCTGTGGAGAAAACCGCTCCACAGGCCAAGCGCACAACCTGTGGGGCTCCAGAAGACCCTGACTTCAGACCAATAAAGCCTCAGGTGGAGGACTTCGCTCCTAATCCGATGATAAGGTCTGAAAATCTGAGCCAGCGTGGGCTTGCCTTTGCTCCTACAACTGTGTTTACTAGCAGACTGTGAGCCCCACACTCTTTCAAAAAGCAGGACACTTGTTTAAAGGGAGTCTTAGTTCATTCAGGGTACTCCCACAAAGTACCATAAACTGGGTAGCTTATAAACGACAGAAACTGACTTTTCTCAGTTCAGGAGGCTGGGAAGTCCAAGACCAGAGAGGCAGCAGATTCCATGCCTGGTGAGTACCCACGTGACGGCTCAGAGATGGCACCTTCTCACTCCGTCCTCACATGGTGGAAGGCGGGAGGATCTCTCTGCAGCCTCTTTTAAAAGGGTATTGATCCCATCATGAGGGCTCCACCATCAGGACCTGATCACCCACTGCTATAGTTGGAATGTGCCCCCCGAAGTTCGTGTGTTGAAAACTTAATCCCCAATCAACAATGTGGAGAAGTGAGACCTTTAAGAGGTGATTAGGTCCTACAAGCTCCACCCTCGTGAATGTATTAATGCCATTATCTCGAGAGTGGGTTAGTCATTGAGGAGCAGGTTCCTAATAAAACAATGAGTTCGGCCCCCTTCCTTTTCTCACTGGCTGTATGATGCCTTCCACCATGGCAGGATGCAGCAAGAAGGCCCTCAGCAGATTCAACCCTCAATCTTGGCCTTCCCAGCCTCTAGAACCATGAGCCAAATAACGCTCTGTTCATTATAAATTACCCAATCTGGGCTGGGCACGGTGGCTCACGCCTGTAATCCTAGCACTTTGGGAGACTGAGGCAGGCAGATCACGAGGTCAAGAGATTAAGACTATCCTGGCCAACATGGTGAAACGCTGTCTCTACTAAAAAAAAATATGTATATATACAAACATTAGCCAGGCGTGGTGGTGAGCACTTGCAGTGCCAGCTACTCGGGAGGCTGCGGTGGAAGAATCACTTGAACTATGAGGTAGAGGTTGCAGTGACCAAGATTGCGCCACTGCACTCCAGACTGGTGTCAGAGCGAGACTCCGTCTCAAAAAAAAAAAAAAATTACCCAATCTGTGGTATTCTGTTACAGCAGCAGAATATAGATTAAGACACCTCCCTAAGGCCCCACCTCCTTGGGGATAAGAATTCCAAAGGCCCCATCATCTTGGGGATGAGAATTCCAACATACAGATTTGGCAGAACACAAGCATCACATCACAGCTAAGAACCCCTCATTTTCATTCCCTCTGCGGCCACAATGGGATCTGGCTTTAAACAATCTACTACCACAACAGGTGGCACTGGCCACTAAGGCCACACAGGTCACTTCTGTTGGCGAGATGGGACCAACCCTCTGGGGGGCTGTCCACCATCTTCACCATCAGGAACCCTGGCTGTCCTGCCACAGGCCCTGCAGGAGGCTAAGCCACCCTGGACGTTGCTTTTACTGCCCTGGTGGATAAAGAGCGCGGCATAGCCCACGGGTATCTCTGAGCCTGCAGCACCAGGCCTGCCTGCATGTCGCATCCTGCACGGGCTCAGAGGGGAGGGTCTCTAAGCACCTGAGGCTGTGCTCCAGGGAGGGCTGCCTTCTGGGTATTAAACCCTACCCACTTCAAGGGATGGGCACCTCATGGCACCTACATCCAGGATTCCTAGGTGTGGAGTCTGCACTTGCACTAGGGTACGGAAGCCAGCACCTCATGCTGTGGGCTGCAGAGGCGCCTCAGGCGTCCCCTGCAGCTCTCCAGGGTTCGGAAAACCCGCTCCTTGGTGAATGTCAACCTCTCTTCTGCCAGCGTGAGTGTCTGCTCTACCCTGTCACTCCTCCTACCCCCGATCTCACTGGCTGGTTCCCTTCCCCTCCCAAGGACATCCTACCAGAAGCAGAGACAGTGATTCTGACACCAGGTCAGTCTAGGTAACTGTGGCCCCTGTGGCCATATTCCCTGGGATGGACAGCACAGAAAGGAGGGCTGGTCTCAGCTGCAGCCACGCCCAGACCCAGCTGGGAGGGCCACGTGCTGTGGAAGCTGTGCTGGATGCCCCTCTGCCAGGCTGAGGCTCACCCACAGGGACCTTTCTCCACTTGAACGTCTGTGCATTGTAATATGACTTCCCAAACTATTACTCTGCAATTATTTCCAAAGACTGAAATGACATCTCCAAATACATACAATTAAGACTAAAATTGTAATTTTAAATTACTGCTAATTTAAATAAACCTAAAACGTTCCTCTCTCTAAGCCAAACGCACGCAATAACATCCCAATTAACCCTTGGGTACTGCCAAACTCCTGCAAACGACCACTTTGGACCCTGAGAGGGAGAAACAACTCCTGAACTCTGTGGAGCCTGGCAACAGACTCTGGAAATGGCCATGATCTTCCACCTGTGCAAAGCCAGCTGCCTCCCCGGCCGGGCCCTGCAAGCGGCGCTGCGTTGCTGAAAGGGCGGTGGATGACTTGGGCCCGTGGTGGCACCAGCACCAGGTCCCAGTAAACAAAGCACAAGGATGCAAGGTCATCCCTTGTCAGCCCCACTTTGCTAGGGGATGGGGCACAGGAGGCAGTGGCACGAGATTCCCTCTGAGTCTCGGCGGCTTTAGCTGGCTCTGGAACCTCTTCATAGCCTCCTGTCCCCAGGCCCCCACTAAGGTGCGCGAGCTACAGGGGACCAATTCGAGTAGTCTCTCGCCAGAGGCCACTGGCAGCAGGAGGAGATGTTCATGGAAGCTGTCCTGCTGCCCTGAGGGCCAGGAGAGCTGACAAGCACGCCTACATCCCACATCAACAAATGCTCCCAGCTCCCCACCCCAGCACGGTTTCTGCCTTACAGGGCACCAGGAGAGGAGCAGGGACTTTCTGTGGAGGGCTGTGCCCCATGGAGGGGGCTGGGGAAGTGGCTTCATCTTGAGTCCCAAACAGGGCTTCCAGCTGACCCACAGGAGGGCTGCACTGAGTCCCCGATGTCTGGGGGAGGGGGGCCAACACCTGGGTCTCCTGAGAATTCCAGAGGCAAGAGGCCATGACCAGACCCACCTCACAAGGGAAGAGGAGGAGCTACCCAAGGAGGAGCTGCCTGCTGCTCACACAGTGTGGGACCACCCGGGGGGCCACCTTGAAGGAACACAGCCCTCCCACCAGTGTGGGGCCAGTCCAGGGCCGCCTTGAAAACAGCCCAGGAGCACTCCCTCGGGACACAGGGGAGGTCGGGGAGCACTTGAGAGCATCAGCCCAGCGAGGCCTCCCCCAGGTTGCAGGGATGAGCTGCAAGTTGCCAGCAAGGGCATCTCTGAGAAACCCACCCGAGGGTCCCCAGAGACAGGAGGTCCAAATGAAACATCTGCTGGACCCTGGAAGTGCCACCCAGCCCATTCGTGGAGAGACTGCCCTCTCCCCAGGCACTCCATCCCTGGGGGCGCTCCCCGGCCAGCAAAAACAGAGGCACAGGAAGACAGAAGGGGACACACGGCCCTCCCACCCCGGTCAGCTCCAAGACAGGTCAGACTCCAGCCAGGTGGGAGAAGCTCCAAAGAGTCTATAATTACTCCTTTTCTTGGCTGCTGGGACTGAAAGTAACCAAAGAAACTTTGATTGTCTTAGAATGACAGAAAGTTCCAGAGCCTGTCTGGAATGTCAATTTAAGCAGAAAAAGAGCCCACCCCCAGGGCTGGCT
Source organism: Aotus nancymaae (assembly GCF_030222135.1). NCBI lineage: Eukaryota > Metazoa > Chordata > Mammalia > Primates > Aotidae > Aotus > Aotus nancymaae. The sequence continues at coordinate 3,877,641 of NW_026988490.1, read as the reverse complement.
CAGAGGGACAGTGAAGGTCAAGGTACTCATTTCTATCCTACTCCCATTGTGGAGAACTCGGCACTCACCCGGATGGACCTTATGGGATTCTAAGGGGGAAGTCAAGCCAGAAACTGGGCCTTCTTCAGGAAACAGCCCCAGCAGCAGCAGGGACCACCACGATGCACCTCTACCCAACCATTCCCACACATACAGCTGGGGGCTGGAAGGTTAGGGGGCTGCACTGTCAGGGAGGGATGGGAGACATAGGCTTTGCCCCCCTTCCACCTCACCAACTCAGTTACTTCCACATTTTTCCACCTTGTTTTTACAGAGCTGTGAACGGGCCAGTTTTACCCTCTAGGTAAATAACTGCTCAAGAGCTTTGATGATGGGCAGAAGCAACCTTTCCTTTAGTAGGTGGGCGGCAGATCTGTGCTTCCTCATACAAGAACTGTGGTCTTTAGGAATACATATTCTCCCTCCCCTTAACGGAATTAGGAAAATAATATTTTTTACACTTGCAATTAAAAGTGGAACAGATGGAGATGGTTTAGAAATCTGCTCATGAGAACTGATGCTGGCAGTGGGACCATCAACAAGACATGGAGAATGGGGGTAAACTGGCTTTTTGCAATGTGCACACAAGTTCCACTACTGCAATCTCAAAAACCAAGTACTGGGGATGTAGGACAGGTGAGGACAGAAGGTTCAGCCACAGGAAGAGGACAGAACAACTGGCAACGCAGAAGTGACCACAGAAAAGCCCTGTTTCTTCTGTGTCGACTGGGCCAACCTGCTGCTCCAGGGAAGCCTGGGCGCCAGCACTACACAGAGTGCCATGCTAAAGACAGCCCATCAGCTCCCCGTGACAGGCGGGAAGGGCTGCACCCCTGGATCTGAGCAGTCGCTCCTCTGTTTGTTGAGGACATCTGGGAGTCACCCATTGGCAGCCTCACTCACCTGTGTCTCAAATTCACTGAAACCACAAGCAAGAGGAATCCTGCAGATTAGCAGCCACCCATAGCCAGGTGGCTTGGCCTCCTCATTTATCCCTTCTGGTGGATTCATTCAGAGGGTGCCAGGCCGTCTTGTGGGTGCAAGGATGAGAGGGAACACTGACGCCACTTCCCTGGAGCTTACGCTCTAATTAGGAAGACGGATGACAACTGAGTAAACCATCAAATAACACACACGATTCCAGGTGGGAGTGAGAGTCAGGAAAATCATAAAAATATGTTCTCAGGCTACAGTGGAATTAACATCAGTAATAGGAAGGTGGGTTTCAGTGGTGAATTCCACCAAACATTTAAGGGAGAAATTATACCAATTCTTCATAACCTATTCCAGAAATTGGAAGAAAATGCAACACTTCCTAACTAATTTTATGAAGCTAGAATTATCCTAACATCAGAACCAAAGGAATTATAAGAAAACGACATATTACTACCTCTCAGGAGCAAACAACTTAAAAATCCACCACAAATTATTAGCAAATCAAATCTAATAATGTTTAAAAAGAATTATACACTATAACCAAGTGGCATTTTTTCCAAGGTTGCAATGTTGGTTCAACATTAGAAAAATCAATGGATATAATCCACCACATCAACAGACTAGAGAGAAAAAATCCTACGATCAGATCAACTGATGCAGAAAAAGCATCTGACAAGCACCCAACACCCACTTCTGATTAAAAACCACTCACTAAATTAGGCAGAGGCCATCCTCAGCTTGATAAAGAACGTCTACAAAAACACCTACGCAGGAAATGCCAATAAACAGTCAGATCCCACTTCACACCCAGTAGGCTGGCCGTAACGAAACAAAGAAACAAAAAAACAGAAACTAACAAGGGTTGGCCAGGATGGGAAAACGGAGAACCCTCTTAGCTGCTGCTGGGAATATGTAAAATGGTGCAGCTGAAGGGGAAAATGTTTGGCAGTTCCTCAAAATGTTAAAACACAGAGTTACCACATGAGGAAACAATTCCACTCCTAAACACATACACACAAGAGTCAAAACAGGTACTGAAACAAACACTGTCCACACATGCTCGCAGCAGCATGACTCCTGACAGCCAACAGGTGGAAACAACCCAAACTCATCAACTGAGGGCACAGACGAAAGTGGTGTCTGGGCAGAATGGAATACTGCTCAGCCCTAAAAAGGACGGAAGTTCGGGTACGTGCCGCAACAGGGATGATCCGTGTAAACTTTATGCCAAGTCAAAGCAGCCAGAAAGAAAAGGCTAAAAATTACATGATTTCTAATTTACAGGAAACATCCAGAATAGGTAAACCCATGAAGACAGAAAGCAGACTGGGGTTACCAGAGACTGGGGAGGGGTGCTGGGGAGTGACTGCTTAATGGAGCATTTCCCTCTGGGATGATGAAAATGTGTGGGAACAAGACACAGATGGTGTGTGCCCAACGCTGCAAATGCACTACGTGTTACTGAATGACACACTTTCAAATGGTTAATGGCTAATGTTATATGAATTTTACCTAAAATTTTTCAAAGCACCTACAGACAACATCATATCTAATGGTGAGAAACTGGCCACTTTCCTCCTGAGGCTGAGAACAAGGAAGGGAGAGGGAAAGCAACAGCACCAGGGCTGCCGGGCACTCGGGAAGGCGAGGGCGGAAGCCCCGTGTTGGGTCTGTCGTTGTGGGGCCTGTCACAGCAGGGTGACAGGGCGGGAAGCCCACTAGAGCAGGCTTAAGGGTGGCCAGGCTGACTGCTGGCTTTTAGAGGTGGGGGCACAGCCTTTCTGCATCTTCTCTTGAAATCACTCAAAACCAACACAGAGAATGAGAAATGACAACTGCACCTGCCAATCTGGCCAGACCAAGTGCTGAGGCCACATAGGGATGAGGACTCCTGGGGAAGAGGGGGAGGCAGAGAAGCCTCTTCATGTCCAGCCTCACAGTTCACCTCTAAAACCCCAAAAGGCCCAAGCGCTGAGACACCAGCACGGAAAGGGAGTGAGGCAGGAAGCAGGGGCAGGGGCAGTCAGACCCCTAGCCACTCCGAGGAGGACACCCTGACCCCTGAGCAGGGATATCCTGGTGAAAGGGCACCACAGGTTCCATATGACAGGAGGGTGGGAAACACGGTGACACCAGTGAGCAGCTGCCTGCTGAGCGGTGATGCCCCTCCCCCACCCAAACCTACCACAGACAGCGCCCACCCCCAGGGCAGGAGGCTGGAGAAATGGAACTCTCTCAGCTCTGGGGATGCTTGTTCCTGCCTCATGAGGCAGCCTGTCCTGACTGATACCCTACACGCTGCGTAAGGATTCACCTAATGATGATATAACTCTATACATTAGAGTCAGGGTTAGGGTTAGATGGAGCAGCTCTCAGGAGGGAAATCTATGAGTTAAACCATCTTGACCACACAGGGGACTAAGAAATAGCAGCATGCCCATATTCTTTACAAATGTGGAGATAAATCCAGAGGACAAAGCGACAAGAGCTTGGAGTGGTGGCCTATCGGAGTGGGCAGGGCGGGGGCTGTGGGGAGATGGTGTGGGAGACCAGGGGCCTGCTATTTTTTTCATAAACCTTATAAAACTCTTTGACGTCTTAAAATATGCCTATGGACCATACTGACAACATAAACACTATGTCAGAAAAAGTAGACCAAGCCTTTGCGGTGTGAAGGGGGCGAGGGTGGGTGGTCTGGGTAAGTATCCCAAGGCACAAGCCCATCCTAGCTGCCTGGTTTCCCCTGCATCCTGCACAGGGCGTGGTGTGGTGACAGAGGCGTGGCTGAGGTTCTGAATTCCAGTTCTACCACGTGAGCAACAACCTCAGTTTCCTCACCCCTAGGAACCATTAGGAGAGTGACCATGGCTTCCTCAGCACAATGCATGGCACGTGTGGGATACGTCCTGCTGTCCCTGCTTCTGAGGTCTCACCTAATACCTGAAGGAGCTGGAGTGCTCTGGGTTGAGAAGCAGGAGCAGGACAGGTTGGGCAGGTCAGGACGTCCCCTAAGACAGGGTGCGGAGCAGGATGGCGCCGAGCCAGCTCCTGGGAACAGGGTCTGGTTACAGATCAGAAACGTGGGGAAGCCAGTAGGAGCAGGGTCATCGGGGAGAGCAGCGTGTCGGAACAGGCAGCTGGAACACAGCTCAGAAGGCCCACTAAATGACAGAGCACGGCTGTGACACAGCTGTGGCCCCACTGTGCACTGCACCCAGGTATTCCGCTGGGCGCGGGGCTCCTGCAGGACAATCGCCGGCTGTGGAAGATGCTCCCATCTCTGCGGGAGGGGGCTGAGCTGCTCCCAAGACCAGACCCCGCAGGGAGCTCAAGAATGGGCCCTGCCCCTCGAGGAGGCTTGTCAGGGGTTGAATTACGTCTGCCCCAATCCCCAGCTCCTGTGTCTGGAACCTTGTTTGGAAATAAGGTCTCTGCAGATAATCAAGTTAAAATGAGATCCTTAGTGTAGACCTTCATCCAATATGACTGGTGTCTTTACTAAAAAGGGGAAATTTGGATACACAGATAGAGACACAGGGAGATGGTCATGCCAAGCTTAGAACTGTGCTACCAGGTCAGTGTGGTGGTCTGTAATCCCAACACTGTGGGAGTTCGAGGCAGGAGGATCGCCTGAGGTCAGGAGTTCAAGACCATCCTGGCCAACACAGTGAAACCCAGTCTCTACTAAAAGTACGAAAATTAGCTGGGTGTGGTGGCGGGTAGCTGTAGTCCCAGCTACTTGGGAGGCTGAGGCAGGAGAATTTCTTGATCCCAGGAGGTGGAGGTTGCAGTGAGATGGCGCCACTGCACTCCAGCCTGTCGACAGACACAGGGACTCTGTCTTAAAAAAAAAAAAAAAAAAAAAAAAACTTCCCCAGGAAACTAACCCAGGCCTGGTCGCTAGCACTGCCCAGCAGATGACGGCCCTGAGGTCCCAACTGTGCAGGACATAGCCAGAGTGTCTTGCATAATCGCCTTGTGGGGACTAACTGTGGTGACCACCGCTGTCTCTGGCTGCCCGGCTGCTGCCCCTGGGGTGGGCCCTGCTCACATGGCGATGCCTGGGACTGGCCACTTGGGTCAAGGCGAGCAGCCTGGGGTACAGAATTTAAGAATTGTTATTGCCAGGTCAGGCGGAAAGAGCCTGCCCACTTCCTGCTGGCCCCTCCTCCTGGGCCCTGGGAAGAACTGACCACCAGGATGCCCGGGCCCATCTGCACCCCATGGGGAAGGGAGGCTGCCCAAGGAAGCAGCACAGCTCTGCTGGAGGACAGAGGCACTTAGTGCAGCTGGGAGAAGAGACCTGGGGAGTCCCAGGGACCGGATCTCAGAGTCAGACTGACGTGGTCACAGGAAATGCACGGTCTTCTCCTGGCAAGTGGTCCCCTACAAATGCCTGTTCTTCCTCTTTCACCTCGAAATGAATGTAAGTTTGTAAAAGCACGGAGCAAAAATATTTAGCGTAGCTGTGTTTAAGCTTTTGTGCAAGAAAGGTGAGGCCATGGTGGCTGTAACTCTTTCCTATAGCCCCCAGTTAGCACATCAGCCCAGACTCATGCACAAATGCCACATCAAGAGCGGTGGTGACCGTGATGGGCTCTACTCACTCGGAATCCCCAGGCACAAGAAGAGGTTCACCCCGTCCGTCCATGGGACAGTCTTGACCTCTTGCTGGTTTGTCCACAGGAGATTTGGCAATGCGTAAATATTCAGGGCACTGTAAAGAACAAGAGCACAAATGAATGAAGTGTGAATCAGCTGAGAAAGGAAACCGCTGATTCACCCACAGAGGGGCGGTCATAGGTGGCAATGATGGGCCACACGCTGCGGGGTGAACAGCTCCCTCCCCAGAACCTCTAGAGCAGCTGGAACTCCAAGGATCTCCAGAGCGGTCCAACGTCTGAAAAACCAAGAGTCACAGGCTGACTGTGATTCTCCCCATGTCTTCAAGTGAACCCTCGTGTTTATTCCCAGAGGTCAGTGAGTACGGACAACTAATGCTTTGGGGCCACGGGCGGCAGGGCTGCGTGCTAGGCTCGTGGGGAATGCATTTTTCAAGCCCTTTTGTAGGAAGATAAGAGAAATATGATGCCATTAATATTTCAGGTTTCATTTGCTCTGACAGGAAATGAAACACATTCATCAAGGTTCTCTTCCCAACTTGTTTTTTCAAGTTACAAAATGCTGCATGAGATACAGAGCTTGTGGAATTTGGGTTATTGATCTTAAAATAGTGCATGCCACACCTAGCAGGCTGGGGGATGTTCTACCAAACACACTAAACAAACCCCTTGCAGAGAAAGGGTCATGGTGCCCACGTGCTGTGCCCAGAGGAGCCATCAGATTAGCAAGTGACACTGTTTCTCCTTGAGATGCAGGTGATCATCAGTGCTCAGCCAGCAAGCACCCCTTACCGATCAGCGCCATCTGCCTGGACTTCGCACAGAACTGAGGTGCAGAGACAGACACCTTGGTTCATGTCCCAGCTCTGCCACTGACATGCTGAGACTGTGTAACCTGCCTGTGCCTCAGTTTCCTTACCATAAAGAATGATAAGAGCACTGATATGGGGGTTCAGGCCCCAGCGCCAGCACCTGCGCCCAACCCCTCACCATCATCTTTCTACCACGTCAAACGAGGGAGCTGACATCCATTCCTTACGAGGTTCCTCCGGCTTTAACATCCGCAGCTGCTGCCTTCCGACTTGCTACTTCCTCTAATCTGTTGCCTGCCCGGGAGCAGGCCACCCAGCTGGAGGTCTCCTAAACCCCAACATTTATTCCCACACCATGGGGCCACTCTGATACTGAAGCACAAGAGGGAGTACTGTCCATCTGGTGGAAACCCAGCCCAAACCCCACCTGCCTGCCCCCACCGTGGTGTGGGCATGAGGGGCACACCGAGAGCCGGGGACTCTAAAGGGTCCCATGGGGGCACAGTGCTGCATGACAAGGCCACTGCCTCCAAGCCACAGTGTGCAAAGCACCTGACGTCCTGGGCCTAGACCCTGCCCATGGCTGCCTGGCCCATCACACACCACATCCCTGTGCCATCTGTGCCTCACCTCTTCTGTGCCCATGTGGGAAGCTTTTTGTTGCTGTTGTTCCTCTAGAATCTTCCTAGCAAACTCCTATTCATTCTTCAAACCCCAGGTGGTGCAGGCATCCCTGAATTCTGGGGGTAATCACACTTTTCTCAGCCCTGTCTTCTTTCAGTCCTCACCACCATGCATGACCACTTCTCCCACTTCCTCGCAGGCTCCTACCTGGCCCCGAGAGGGCACACAGTTCATAGGCTGGACGTGACGCTGCTGGCCAGCAGACCCTCAAATGCAGCCTTGAAGAAGGAAGATAAATGCAAGCAACTGCCAAGGCTGGGCAAGGGCCTCTGGTGGGTGAGGAGGGAGCGTCGGGCTGGGGGTCAAAGATACCGGGCTACAGAGGAAGGAAACAGCCACAGAACAGGCCACTGATGCCACACAGAGCACCGACAGCCATGCTCAAGCCCGTTCTTATCCCACGGACAAACGGGGCCAGCAGATGCTTCTGACTGTGGAGGGGATTATCACATCAATATGAAGCAGGATGATCTGGGGGAGCAGGGCTCATCTGGGAGTCCCCAGAAAGGAAATGCAGAGGTTGCCCCGAGGGCCGAACGTGCACAGCCCCTCTGGGACAAGCGAGCTGGCTGCAGGACGCTCACCAGTTCCCTGCTGCAGGGTGTGCTGATGAAGCTGTTCAGGAGACGTGCACAGGGAAAAGAGCTCGCCCCTGACCTCTGCCTGCTCTGGGAAGAGCCAGGCCTGCATCCCGAGCCAGAGAAAGCCTGGCCTGCCCCGCTGTGCCGAGAGCCGCACCGGCCCCACACCACACTGCAAAACCACCGGGACCTGCCACAGGGCTGCAGGCTGCCACCTGCGGCATGCACCTGAGGCTAAGCACACAGCCGGTTTGACCAGGAGCAGAGGTGCAGCCGCCTGGGAACGAGGGAGTCAGCAGTTGTTCATTCTCCCTCCACTCCACAACCACGGGTGGGGCTCGGGCTCCTGGCTCTGTGCGTGCCGCAGTGCCCTGCAGGGCAAATGTGGCATCCTGCCTCCCTCCCTTGGCTCAGCCTCTCTCCTGGTCCACCCAGGTACAAGGTTCGCAGCGAAGTGCAGAACGCTCCAACGACTCTCAGATAATCCCCACCATGAACTGGCAAGCGTGGGGATTATCCCCACCATGAACCTGCCTAGCCTGGCAGTGAGCGGGCGGGACAGAAACACTCAATGACCTGGGTAACAACCCCACGCAGGCCACCAAGTGACCAGTCGCCTGCTCTTCAGCCGCCACGGTGACACCAGGACCAGCAGCAGCCTCTGAAGCAAGCCCCCTCCAACTGGGATCCTGCATAGGCCCCACTGCATCCCCACACACCCACTACCATCCCCGCCACACCCACACCCATCAGGCACTCCTTTAACATACATCCCGCCACAGTGCTCCCACAGTGATGCGGGCACCAGGGGCGACAGGAGGGAAGGCTGGTGGAGAGGAGCAGCGAGACCATCCGGCTCGCCTCGCACACCTGGGAGTCCTACCCCCACTGAGGACAGGGACTCGGGGCCTGGAGGGGCCGCAGCGCATCAAGGCTGCTCCTGTGTCCCTCTCCCTTCAGGAGTGAGCCACGTCTCCTTCCCTGAGTTCTCCCCGTGTGCCAGTTGGCGAGGTGGTCATTCCAAAATAAAGAAGGGGCTTGGCTACCGAGGACAGTGGCCTGGGTTGGGACCCGGCTCTGCCACTGCCTGGCTCTGTGGCGCCAGGAACGCCTCTTCACCTCCCTGTGCCTCTTCTCTCACCCACAGAAAGGAGACGACCATGGCCCAACGCAGGCAACGCTGCAAAACCCAAGGAACCCGCCTGGGCCTGCAGCCCTTCCCGCAGAACCTGTGCCTCCCAAGCACTCAGCAAACACTCACACTGATTCTAATCCCAATCTGGGCAGAATCCTCAGGGACCAATTGGGGGCGGCTTCCTTGCCCCATGGTGGCATCTAAATAGCAGGCAGCTGTGCTGGGGTAGGCAGGTGAAAGGAGCAAGGGAGGGTGCTGAGACCAGAGGGGGCAGAAGGCGGGGGGCAGGATGCAGTGAGTGCCGCTCCCCAGAGACCCCAGCACCCCTGCTCCACACCACGGGAAGCCAGGGTGCAAAAGGATGTGACAAAATGGTCTTCCCAAAACGGGAGTCAGCTAGTCAGACAAAAAGCAACTAACGAGCTACTAAAACAAAGACGTGCTAGCCGGGTCATTCCACATTTGTCAAAATCCGTAAAATATACAACATGAAGAGTCAACCCTAACATGTTTTAACTATGGACTCAAGTTAATAATAATACTGGCTCTTATTACAGGGTGCGGTGGCTCACACACACCTGTAATCCCAGCACTGTGGGAGGCCAAGGCGGGTGGATCACAAGGTCAGGAGATCGAGACCATCCTAGCTAACATGATGAAACCCTGTCTTACTTAAAATACAAAAAAAAACATTAGCCAGGTGTAGTGGCACAGGCCTGTAGTCCCAGTTACTCGGGAAGCTGAGGCAGGAGGCTTGCTTGATCCTGGGAGGCGGAGGTTGCGGTGAGCCAAGATGGCACCACTGCACTCCAGCCTGGGCAACAGAGCAAGAATCCATCTCAAAAATAATAATACTGGCTCATCAATGATATTGAACATACCACACCAATGTAAGATGTTAATAATAAGGAAACGGGAAATGGGGTGAAAGGGTACAGGAGAATTCCCTCAACTTTCTGCTCAATTTCTCCATAAACCTAAAACTGCCGAAAAAATTAAGTCTATTAACTCTTTAACATGGGACTTGATTGACTCAAAGGGCTAAATGTTTGAATGGGATAGCATTAAAGAGCCAATGGGTAAAAAGAAAGTGCGGCTATGGGATTCTCCCAGAATGCAGTGCAAGCCAGAGCCTGGGGAGGAGCCCGGGAGGAAAGCGGGTTTCTCCTGATGCTGGTGAAGGCCATCAGGCTCCGGGCACCGTCCCAACCCCCCACATCACAGTCCCTCTCTCTCCAAATTGACGAGTGTTCATGAGAAGTCTCGGGATTTGTTATTTACCGACTTTCCCCAGTACTGCTTTCCTGAGGGTGTGGAGGGAGGGCAGGGAGGATGAGAACACCAGAGGAAACCTTAGTAACCGTGTCACCCTTTGCCTGGGTCCCTGGCTTCTCCCAGGCTGCCACATTTCCCTCCTCATGGCCTCAGACAGTCCCCCTCTCTCTATTCAGCTGTTGGCAGAGAATTGCCTTTTTGCTAGCTTTCCCTTTTTTTGAAAAGTGTATTTCCTTAGAGGGCATCCCAATGAAGCCTTTCAGAAAGGCAATTCAGCATTCTCTACCAAGGATTTAAATAGGCATATCCTTGTGCCCAAAAACTCCATTTCCAGGAGGACTCACATGTATAAAAAATGATGTCTGAAGATTTTCACTGCAGCAATCTTTTAAAAAACTGGAAACCTAAGTACCCATAAATAAGAGAACCATTAAATAAATGACGGCAGAGTTTGCGTGCTGTTAAGAGTCCATGGTGTATATGGGGTATGTGTGTGGTGTGTGTGGGGCATGTGTGTGGTGTGTGTGAGGTGGGCATGGTATCTGTGTGGTATGTGTGTGGTTTACATGGGTTAAGTGTGTGGTATGTGTGAGGTGGGTATGATATATATGTGGTATGTGGTATGTGTGTGTGGTGTGAAGTATGTATGGTGCGTGGTATGCAGGAGGTGGGTATGATATGTGTGGTGTGTGTGCGAAGTAGGTTATGTGTGTGATGTGTGTGATGTACATGGGTTAAGTGTGCGGTGTATGTGAGGTGGCCATGGTATATACGTGGTGTGTTGTGTGAGGTGGGGATGATATAGGTATGTGCATGGTATGTGGTGTGTGATGTATATGGGGTATGTGTGGTGCATATGGCATATGTGTGGTGTGTGTGAGGTGGGTATGATATGTGTGTGGTGTGTATGAGGTATGTGTGTGAGGTGGGTATGATATCCGTATGGTGTGTGTGGTATATATGGGTTAAATGTGTGGGGTGTGTGAGGTGGGCATGGTGTGTATGTGGTGTGTTGTGTGAGGTGGGTATGATATGGGTATGTGCTGTGTGGTATATATGGGGTATGTGTGTCGTGTATGGTCTATATGGCATATGTGTGGTGTGTGTCAGATGGGTGTGTGTGGTGTGTATGAAATATGTGTGTGAGGTGGGTACGATATGTGTATGGTGTGTGGTGTGCATGGGGTATGTGTGTGGTGCGTGTGAGCTGGGTATGTGTGTTTGGTGTGTCGTGTGTATGGGGTATGTGTGTGGTGTGTGTGAGGTGGGTATGGTGTGTGTGGTGTGTATGGGGTATATGTTTGGTGTGTGTGAGGTGGGTATGTGTGTTTGGTGTGTGGTGTGTATGGGGTATGTGTGTAGTGTGTGTGAGGTGGGTATGCTGTGTGTGGTGTGTGTGAGGTGGGTATGTGTTTGGTGTGTGGTGTGTATGGGATATGTGTGTGGGGTGTGAGAGGTGGGTATGATGTGTGTTGTGTGGTGTGTATGGTGCGTGTGTGTGGGGTGTGTGAGGTGGGTATATGTGTGTGGTGTGTGATGTGTATGGGGCATGTGTGTGGTGTGTATGGGGTATGTGTGTGGTGTGTGTGAGGTGGGTATGCTGTGTGTGGTGTGTGTGAGATGGGTATGTGTGTTTGGTGTGTGGTGTGTATGGGATATGTGTGTGGGGTGTGAGAGGTGGGTATGATGTGTGTTGTGTGGTGTGTATGGTGCGTGTGTGTGTGGTGTGTGAGGTGGGTATATGTGTGTGGTGTGTGGTGTGTATGGGGCATGTGTGTGGTGTGTATGGGGCATGTGTCTGGGGTGTCTGAGGTGGGCATGGCATGTGTGTAGTGTGTGATTTGTGAGGTGGGTATGATATATGTGTTGTGTGTGGTGTGTATGCGGTATGTGTGTGGTGTGTGTGAGATGGGTGGGGTGTGTGGTGTGCATGGAGTATGTGTGTGGTATGTGTAATGTGTGTGGTGTGTGGTGTGTATGGGGTATGTGTGTGGTGTGTATGGGGTATGTGTGTGGGGTGTGTGAGGTGGGTGTGATATATGTGTTGTGTGTGGTGCGTATGGCGATGTGTGTGGTGTGTGTGAGGTGGGCATGGTATGTGTGTAGTGTGTGGTGTGTGAGGTGGGTATGATATGTGTTGTGTGTGGTGTGTATGGGGTATGTGTGTGGGGTATGTGAGGTGGGTGTGATATCTGTGTTGTGTGTGGTGTGTATGGCATATGTGTGTTGTGTGTGTGAGGTGGGCATGGTATATATGTAGTGTGTGGTGTGTGAGATGGGTATGATATGTGTGTTGTGTGTGGTGTGTATGAGGTGGGCATAGTGTATATGTGGTCTGTGAGGTGGGTACGTGTGTTGTGTATGGTGTGTATGGAGTATGTGTGGGAGGTGAATATGTATGTATGTGGGGTGTGTGTGGTGTGTGTGTGGTGTGTATGGGGTATGTGTGTGGTGTATGTGAGGTGGGCATAGCATGTGTATAGTGTGTGAGAGGTGGGTATGATATGTGTGTGCCGTGTGTGTGTGTGCCGTGTGTGTGTGGTATATATGGGTTAAGGGTGTGGGGTATGTGTGGTCGGCATGGTATATATGCGGTGTGAGAGAGGATATATGTTGTGTGGTGTGTATGGGGTATGTGCGTTAGATGGGTGTGATATATGTATGGTGTGTGTGAGGTGGGTATGGTATGTGTGCTGTGTGTGTGTGGTGTACATGGGTTAAGGGTGTGGGGTGTGTGAGGTGGGCATGGTATATATGTGGTGTGAGAGGTGATATGTGTTGTGTGGTGTGTATGGGTTATGTGTGTGAGATGGGTATGATATATGTATGGTGTGTGTTAGGTGGGCATGGTATGTGTGGTGTGTGTGGTGTACATGGTTTAAGGGCGGGGCGGCGTGAGGTGGGCATGGTATATATGTGGTGTGAGAGGTGGTATGTGTTGTGTGGTGTGTATGGGGTATGTGTGCGAGATGGGTATGATATATGTATGGTGTGTGTTAGGTGGGCATGGTATGTGTGGTGTGTATATGTATGGCGTGTGTTAGGTGAGCATGGTATGTGTGGTGTATATGGGTTAAGGGTGTGGGGTGTTGGAGGTGGGCATGGTATATATGTGGTGTAAGAGGGGAGTATATGTGTTGTGTGGTGTCTATGGGGTATGTGTGTTAGATGGGTATGATATATGTATGGTGTGTGTGAGGTGGGTATGGTATGAGTGGTGTGTGTGTGGTGTATATGGGTTAAGTGTGTAGGTGTGTACGGTGGGAATGGTGTATATGTGGTGCGTGGTGTATGACGTGGGTATGACTTTTTTGTGTGTGGTGTGTATGATGTATGTGTGTGAGGTGGGTATGGTTAAGTGTATGGTGTGTGAGTGAGGTGGGGATATGTGTGTGCTCTGTGTGTGGTGTGTATGGGTTAAGTGTCAGGTGTGTGAGGTTGGCATGGCATATGTGTGGTGTATGTGTGGTGTACATGGGTTAAATGTGTGGGGTATGTGAGGTGGGCATGGTATATATGTAGTGTGTGGTGTGTGAGGTGTGTATGATATGTGTGTGGTGTGTATGGGCTATGTGTGTGGTGTGTGTGAGGTGGGCATGGTATGTGTGTGGTGTGTGTGCTGTATATGGGTTTAAGTGTGTGGTGTGTATCAGGTGGGCATAGTGTACATATGGTCTGTGAGGTGGGTACGTGTGTTGTGTATGGTGTGTATGGAGTATGTGTGTGAGGTGAGTATGTATGTATGTGGGGTGTGTGTGGTATACATGATTTAGGTGTGTGATGTGTCTGTGGTGTGTATGGGGTATGTGTGTGGTGTATGTGAGGTGGGTATGTATGTTGTGTGTGGTGGGTATGGGGTGTGTGTGTGGTGTATGTGAGGTGGGCATAGCATGTGTGTAGTGTGTGAGAGGTTGGTATGATATGTGTGTGGTGTGCATGGGGTATGGGTGTGCTGTGTGCGAGGTAGTCATGGTATGTGTGTGGTGCGCGTACCTATGCACACACATGCATACCTGTGCCCTGCAGGTGACAGGCAGGCCGGCAGCCCGGGACACGCAGCGATGACAAGCTCAGCCAAGGTAGGGCTCGGGGTGGGAGTGGCCAGGCCCCTGGCCGCTCAGGATCTTGGATGCACTAAGAGTCTAGGAGGAGAGAACAAACTGTGTCACCATCTCCACCCAAGTTCATCACTAACGTGAACCTCTAAGATGCAGTGAAACTGTTCCACTTCTGATTAGAACCAGAAACACTCAGGATGGGCTCAGCACAGCCGAAGGGCGGGGAACTGTCCTTAATGTTCTCCTTCACCATCTGCAGCCAGATCTACCACCAGCAGCCTTGCCAGGCAGTGCACACCTTGTGGAAGGGGCCCGGCCCAGGGCAGGTCCCGCCCCACTTCCCGTGCCCCCAACCCGGTGCCTGCACCCCAGGAGCAACGGGGTGTGGGGTCTTTTAATTGAGAAGTTGTTCTCTCTGGGCGTTATTATAAAAGGGAAGGGGGCAAAGATCCAGGCTCAGGTTCTCCGGGGACAGCGAACCCAGAGGCGACCCAAACCCAGTTGCCGCCCAGCACTGGGACTCGATGCCAGCGCCAAGGGAGGATGGAGGAATGCACCAACAACCAGCGGCCCACCCAGCCGGGCGGCGGGACTCGAGTGCCCCCCCAATCCTCAGACACAGCCTCTAGCCGGCACCAGGTGGCCATTCGCTGCCAGGCTCCCCCACCCAACCCGGAGATGCGGGAGCCGCCGCCTAGTACCCGCTGCACGCCCCCTCCACCGCTCGTGAGAGCAGGAAGTGGCACGTAGGAAAGGAGTGGGGCCACTGGGCTGCTCCCCTAGACCCCAGCAACAACCGCCCCGCAGATCCGCTGAGTACACAAGGCAGCGCTCCGGGGCACTGGGGCCGCAACCTCCGGCCGCCCCCCACGCGTCCGGGTGCCTGCAGCGCCGCGGGAGACCCCAGGCTGCCACCGCCTGCAAGTCCGGCAGCCTGAGCCCCCCAGCTTACCTGGCCAGGGTGCGGAGCTGCTGCAGCGCGCTGCCGTCCCGCAGAGTCGCCGCCCGCTCCGTCAGCGAAGCCGACCTCCTCAGCGTGGCCGCGCGGAGCCGCACAAACCTTCCGCAGCGGAGCCGCACAAACCTTCCGCAGCGGAGCTGCAGCCGGCGCGTCCCGGAAGCGGCGTGGGCGCAGGCGCGTCCCGGAAGCGGCGTGGGGGCAGGCGCGTCCCGGAAGCGGCGTGGGCGCAGGCGCGTCCCGGAAGCGGCGTGGGCGCAGGCGCGTCTGGGAAGCGGCGGACGGCAAGCGCGCAGGGCCGCCTCTACCGGGCGCACGCGCACTGACCTGAGCCTGCGGGACACGGGCTACCAACCGCTCGCTTCCCATCAGTCTGTCCTGGGTCGCCGTGGCGACATGGCGCGGCGGGAAGAGATGGAATCCGGAGATGCCTCGGAGTCGGGCGTGCACGAGGCCCTGGGCCCTGGGCCCCGGCGCTGGGACAGTGGGCAGGGCGGGGTCCGGGTGCGCCGGGCTAGTCTCCCTGACGGGGCTGGAGCTCAGACGCTGGAAGGCGTGGCGCCCTCAGACACCCTGTGCCCTGGGGAGCACCCAGATTCCCGAGGCACGTCCTGGCCCTGCTGGCTGGGTAGCTGCAGGGGTCTAGGCCTGCGGGTAGAGCCGGTGAACATGAGGCTCCCACCGTGCCACGGCCGCCGCACTACCCCTTGCTCCCTTGACCCCACCAGCACCGCAGCTGTAAGAGGCTACCCTAGACCAAGGAACCTCGGGGCTCTCGACCTCAGAAAACCCCATCCGGCAGGAGAGGCTCCCTCCTGCCTTCCCACCGCAGCTACCCTAGGCCCATGCAAGGCTCCAAGTGTTCCCTACCGGTCCCCTCTAAGCACCCCGGCACTCCAGCCTGGGCAAGAGAGTGAGACTGTGTCTCAAAAACAGAACAAACAAACAAAAATCTTTAGAAAGAAAGCTTACCTCCAGTCATCCCAACTGGAGTGATGGTTCTGGAATTTAATCAAAAGAAGAACTGATGAGAGAGTCTGCGTATCTTGGCCTGACCTCCAGTAGGGGACTCAAAGTCATATGCACATGAGTGAGTAAAATAGTAAGAGACAGAGAAGTGATATTTCTGGGACTCCTTGACACAGGAGCCCCATGGATTGTTGTTCAAAGAATTGTTTGTGAAGGTCTAAGGGGGCGATAATAAAGTTGGGAGGTTATAAGAGTGCAAAAGACTGGTAAGATTAAGGTGAACATTTGGATGGAAATTGGTCTGTTTGAAAAGATTTTATGTGAAACAATTGTGTCTCCTTTACCTGAATGTATTATGGGGACTGATACCATGTCTGACTGGGGAATGCTTCCCTACCTAGTATTGTAAAACAGAAGGCATATACATCTATCCTTCTGCCCATATTGATTGGACATACCTGTGAATGGGCTAGGGGTCACTAGGTCTACGCTGAGATTGGTTCTGTTTCAAGTTATAGATCTAGCTGAGCTAGGCTTCTTCCTGAGGTTGGTACTAAGTTATCTCTGCCTATTTACTTTGGAGGCCAGGCCAAGATTGCAGCAGTTACCCAGAGGAAGCTCTTACCTAGCAAAAGCAGATATGGGCCGGGCACAGTGGCTCACGCCTGTAATCCAAGCATTTTGGGAGGCCGAAGCAGGTGGATCACCTGAGGTCAGGAGTTCCAGACCAGCCAGACCAATATGGTGAAACCCCATCTCTTTAAAAAAAAAAAAAAAAAAAAAATCTATCTGCTACAAGGCAAGTAAAAAGAGGCAAGTACTCTTGAGACCTAGGCTCGCAACTGATATTCCTTATTCTGCTGGCCAATTCAACTCATATGACTGAACCTAAAGTTAAAGTGGGCTGGGCACAGTGGCTCATGCCTGTAATCCCAGCACTTTGGGAGGACAAAGTGGGAGGATTGCCTGAGGTCAGGAGTTCAAGACCAGCCTGGCAGTATGGTGAAACCCCATCTCTACTAAAAATACAAAAATTAGCCAGGCGTTGTGGTGCATGCCTGTAATCCCAGCTTCTCAGGAGGCTGAGGCAGGAAAATCACTTGAATTCAGGAGGTGGAGGTTGCAGTGAGCAGAGATTAAGACCATTGCACTCCGGCCTGAGTGACAGAGCAAGACTCCATCTCAAAAACAAAAAAAAGTTTTAAACAAAAAATAGATACATTTGATTCCATGAAATTATTTTATTTAATTTTTTTGAGACAGAGTCTTGCCCTGTCACCCAGGCTGGAGTGCAGTGGCACAAACCCAACTCACTGCAACCTCCAGCTCGTGGGTTCAAGTGATTCTCCTGCCTCAGTATCCTGAGTAGCTGGGATTACAGGCACCTGCCACCACGCCAGCTAATTTTGTATTTATAGTAGAGATGGGGTTTCACCATGTCAGCCAGGCTGGTCTCAAACTCTGGACCTCAAGTGATCTGCCCGCCTCAGCCTCCCAAAGTGCTGGGATTACAGGTATGAGCCACTGCACCCAGCCTACCATTTTAAAGGGTACAGTTCAGTAGTGTTAAATATTCACACTGTTGTGAAACAGATCTTCCAACTTTTTTTTTTTTTAAATATAGAGATAGGGTTTCTCCATGTTGGCCAGGCTGGTCTCAAACTCCTAACCTTAGGTGATCTGCCCACCTCGGCCTCCCGAAGTGCTGGGATTACAGGCATGAGCCATTGTACCCGCCCAGATCTTTCAAGTCTTTTATCTTACAAATTTGACTAATTTAGATACCTCCTCTAAGTGGAATCACGCAGTATTTGCCTTTTTGTGACTGGCTTATTTCACTTGGCATAATGTCCTCAAAGTTCAGCCATGTTATAACATGTAACAGGATTTTCTTTCTTTTTAAGGCTGAATAATATTCCATTGTATATATATATACTGCAGTTGTTTTTTCCAGTCATGCGTCAGTGGACTTTGGGGTTGCTTCTACCTCTTGGTTATTGTGAATAGTACTATTATACGGGCTCAGTGACTCACGCCTGTAAATCCCAGCTACTCAGAAGGCTGAGGTGGGAGGTCCCTTGTGTGCAGTAGTTAGAGGCTGCAGTGAGCTATCACACTGCTGCACTCCAGCCTGGGCAACAGAGAGTGACTCTGTCTCTTAAAAATAAAAAAAAATAAAAATAAAAAAATGTTCCTTGAGAACTACTATCAGAACAAGGTTAAAAAAAAAAAAAAAAAAGCCAGGCGCAGTGGCTCAAGCCTGTAATTCCAGCACTTTGGGAGGCTGAGGTGGGTGGATCACGAGGTCAAGAGATAGAGACCAACCTGGTCAACATGGTGAAACCCCGTCTCTACTAAAAATACAAAAAATTAGCTGGGCATGGCGGCGCGTGCCTGTAATCCCAGCTACTCAGGAGGCTGAAGCAGGAGAATTGCCAGAACCCAGGAGGCGGAGGTTGCGGTGAGCCGAGATCGCGCCATTGCACTCCAGCCTGGGTAACAAGAGCGAAACTCCGTCTCAAAAAAAAAAAAAAAAAAAGACTAGGTACTGTGGCTCAAACCTGTAATCCCAGCACTTTGGGAGGCAGAGATGGGCAGACCATGAGATCAGGATATCAAGACCATCCTGGCCAGCATGGTGAAACCTTGTCTCTACTAAAATACAAAAATTTAGCTGGGCATGGTGGTGTGTGCCTGTAATCCCAGCTACTCAGGAGGCTGAGGCAGGAGAATCACTTGAACACAGGAGGCGGAGGTTGCAGTGAGCCGAGATCCCACCACTGCACTGCAGCCTATCTACAGAGTGAGACTTTGTCTCAAAGAAAAAAAAAATAGTGCTACTACAAACATGGGTGTGCAAACATCTCTTCAAAACTCTATTTTCTTTTTTTTTTTTTTGGTTGTGATTTTTCTTTTTTAATGATCATCATGAAATTCACTGGGCCAGGCCCTGGTGTTCTGCTGCCAAGTCAGAATGGAGGGATGACCCCACAAGGGGACAAGAAGCCAAGACTGGGCTGGAGAGCTGAGAAGGAGGAAGAGAAGGGGGAGAGGGGGCAGTGGGGCAGGCAGAGGAGGAAGTCTGGAACCCTGGATAACCATGAAGATATCAGGTGAGGGCCTCCCTCTGGCACCCCAGCCCTGAGCCACAGAGGTTGAGGTGCATGAAGATGGGGGGGATTTGGGCCACAACCCCTTTCCCAGATCAAAGGGAAGAGACTGAGAGCAGAAAAAGGCCAAGAAGCCTAGCGGGACCAAGAACAAGTTAACAAGTAAAACAATTAGGGACACCACCTCCTTTCCCCAGCCCATTTTTCACATTTACAATAGAAGCAATCTGACAAGCAGATATAAAAATTTCAGACAAATATTCTATCCCCTGGCTGGGGTGTGGACAGGAAGTGGTATCCAGTGATCCAGAAATCAACACCTAAAATACAGAGGAAGGAGGCAAGTAATGAGGGGTGGGGAGGGAAGGAAGAGCTCCCACAGTCACTAGGTCACCTGCTCCGTGGGCCTCATCTGGATGTCTCCAATCTGGACATGTGGAGGGGTGCTGAGGAAGTAGATAACAGCCTCGGCCACATCCTCAGGTTGGAGACACTTAATGTGCTCATAGGTGGCAGCTGCCTTCTCAGGGTCCTTGTCGTGGAGTCTGAAGGCAAATGGTGTTTCCACAACACCTGGAAAGATGCACATGGCTCAGATGTGGGTCTCGGCCTCCTGAAGCTCTTGCCTCAGTCCCTCTGTCAGCGCAGTGACGGCATACTTGGTGGCACTATAGAAGTGGGTCACAAACTGGGGGACCACTCGGTGGCCAGACATGCTATTGATGTTAATGATGTGCCCATCGTCCACATTTCACTCCTTCATGGACTGGTAGGCTTCCCGTGTGCAGATGCTGAGGCCAGCACGTTCACATTGAGCATCTCCTTCCAACTGCTGGAGCTGCCTGAGAGAAGGGAGTCAGGCCGGCCCAAGCCGGCATTGTTGATGCAGAACGGAGAGCCGAGAACACAGAGAGGAGGTCCTCCTCATTTGACAGGTCACATCTGTAGGGGATCAAAGTCCCGGGGTAGCCTGCACTCTTACATTCAGCAGCCAGCTCCTCGATGTTGCCCACGGTGCGGGTGCAGCCCACCACCTTCAGTCCCTGCTGGACCAGGGCCCGGGCCACGGCCGCGCCAATGCCTACTGAGGCCCCCGTCACCAGCGCCAGCCGGTCGTGCCACCGCTCCACGCCGGGTCTGGTCATGGGCTGCGCCGCCCTCTCGCCTTGCAGGGTGAGCCAGGCACCGGGGTCGAGGAACTGACGCCCGGCCGCTTTCCGGGTGCCGCAGCCGACCTGATTGCGTCCGACCTCTATTTTTTTTTTTTTTTTTTTGAGACAGAATTTCACTCTTGTTGTCCAGGCTGGAGTGCAATGGCGTGATCTCAGCTCACTGAAACCTCCGCCTCCTGGATTCAAGTAATTCTTCTGCTCCCTGAATTCTGCCTGCTGGGATAACAGGCATGCACCACCACGCCAGGCTAATTTTTTGTATTTTTTTTTATTGCATCTTAGGTTTTGGAGTACATATGAAGAACACGCAAGATTGTTGCATAGGTGCACACGTGGCAGTGTGATTTGCTGCCTTCCTCCCCTTCACCTATATGTGGCATTTCTCCCCAGGCTATCCCTCCCCAACCTCCCACCCCCCACTGTCCCTCCCCTATTTCCCCCCAACAGACCCCAGTGTGTAGTGCTCCCCTCCCTGTGTCCATGTGTTCTCATTGTTCAACACCCTCCTATGAGTGAGAACATGCGGTGTTTGATTTTCTGTTCTTGTGTCAGTTTGCTGAGAATGATGGCTTCCAGGTTCATCCATGTCCCTACAAAGGACGCGAACTCATCGTTCTTGATGGCTGCATAATATTCCATGGTGTATATGTGCCACATTTTCCCTGTCCAATCTATCATCGATGGGCATTTGGGTTGGTTCCAGGTCTTTGCTATTGTAAACTGTGCTGCAATGAACATTCGTGTGCATGTGTCCTTATAGTAGAATGATTTGTAACCCTTTGGATATATACCCAGTAATGGGATTGCTGGGTCAAATAGAATTTCTATTTCTAGGTCCTTGAGGAATCACCACACTGTCTTCCACAATGGTTGAACTAATTTACACTCCCACCAACAGTGTAAAAGTGTTCCTATTTCTCCACATCCTCTCCAGCATGTTGCCTCCAGATTTTTTAATGATCGCCATTCTAACTGGCGTGAGATGGTATCTCAATGTAGTTTTGATTTGCATTTCTCTAATGACCAGTGATGATGAGCATTTTTTCATATATTTGTTGGCCTCATATATGTCTTCTTTTGTAAAGTATCTGTTCATCTCCTTTGCCCACTTTTGAATGGGCTTGTTTGTTTTTTTCTTGTAAATCTGTTTTAGTTCTTTGTAAATTCTGGATATCAGCCCTTTGTCAGATGGGTAAGCTGCAAAAATTTTTTCCCATTCTGTTGGTTGCCGATTCACTCTAATGACTTTCTTTTGCCATGCAGAAGCTGTGGAGTTTAATTAGGTCCCATTTGTCTATTTTGGCTTTTGTTGCCAATGCTTTTGTTGTTTTGGTCATGAAGTCCTTGCCTACGCCTATGTCCTGAATGGTTTTGCCTAGATTTTCTTCTAGGGTTTTTATGGTATTAGGTCTTATGTTTAAATCTTTAATCCATCTCGAGTTAATTTTAGTGTAAGGTGTCAGGAAAGGGTCCAGTTTCTGCTTTCTGCATACAGCTAGCCAGTTTTCCCAACACCATTTATTAAACAGGGAATCCTTTCCCCATTGCTTGTTTTTGTCAGTTTTGTCAAAGATCGGATGGTTGTAGATATGTTGTGTTGCCTCCGAGGCCTCTGTTCTGTTCCATTGGTCTGTATGTCTCTTTTGGTACCAGTACCATGCTGTTTTGATTACTGTAGCCTTGTAGTATAGTTTGATGTCTGGTAGTGTGATGCCTCCCGCTTTGTTCTTTTTGCTTAGAATTGACTTGGCTATGCGGGCTCTCTTTTGGTTCCATGTGAAGTTTAAGGTGGTTTTTTCCAGTTCTGTGAAGAAGGTCATTGGTAGCTTGATGGGGACAGCATTGAATCTGTAAATTACTTTGGGCAGTATGGCCATTTTCATGATATTGATTATTCCTAACCATGAACATGGAATGTTTTTCCATCTGTTTGTGTCCTCTCTTATTTCATTGAACAGTGGTTTGTAGTTCTCCTTGAAGAGGTCCTTTACGTTCCTTGTTAGTTGTATTCCTAGGTATTTTATTCTCTTTGCAGCAACTGTGAATGGCAGTTCGTTCTTGATTTGGCTCTCTTTAAGTCTGTTAATGGTGTATAGGAATGCTTGTGATTTTTGCACATTGATTTTGTATCCTGAGACTTTGCTGAAGTTGCTTATCAGTTTCAGGAGATTTTGGGCTGAGACGATGAGATCTTCTAGATAGACAATCATGTCGCCTGCAAATAGAGACAATTTGACTTCCTCCTTTCCTATTTGAATACCCTTTATTTCTTTTTCTTGACTGATTGCTCTGGCTAGAACTTCCAGTACTATATTGAATAGGAGTGGTGAGAGAGGGCATCCTTGTCTAGTGCCAGATTTGAAAGGGAATGCTTCCAGTTTTTGCCCATTTAGTATGATATTGGCTGTTGGCTTTTCATAAATAGCTTTTATTATTTTGAGATACGTTCCATCAATACCTAGTTTATTGAGCGTTTTTAGCATAAAGGGTTGTTGAATTTTGTCAAATGCCTTCTTTGCATCGAGATAATCATGTGGTTTTTGTCTTTGGTTCTGTTTATGTGGTGAATTATGTATATAGATTTGCGTATGTTGAACCAGCCTTGCATCCCCAGGATAAATCCTACTTGATCATGGTGGATAACCTTTTTGATGTGCTGTTGCAATTGGCTTGCCAGTATTTTATTGAAGATTTTTGCATCTGTGTTCATCATGGATATTGGCCTGTAGTTTTCTTTTCTTGTTGAGTCTCTGCCGGGTTTTGGTATCAGGATGATGTTGGTCTCATAAAATGATTTGGGAAGGATTCCCTCTTTTTGGATTATTTGGAATAGTTTCAGAATGGTACCAGTTCCTCTTTGTATGTCTGGTAGAATTCAGCTGTGAACCCATCTGGACCTGGGCTTTTTTTGGATGATAGGCTCTTAATTGCTGCCTCCACTTTAGACCTTGTTACTGGTCTGTTCAGGGTTTCGACTTCTTCCTGGTTTAGGCTTGGGAGGAGGCAAGTGTCCAGGAATTTATCCATTTTTTCCAGGTTTCCTAGTTTATGTGCATAGAGTTGTTTGTAATAATCTCTGATGATGGTTTGAATTTCTGTGGCATCTGTGGTGATATCCCCTTTATTGTTTTTTATTGTATCTATTTGGTTATTCTCTCTTTTCTTTTTTATTAATCTGGCTAGTGGTCTGTCTATTTTGTTGATCTTTTCAAAAAACCACCTCCTGGATTTATTGATTTTTTGAAGGGCATTTGTGTCTCTATCTCCTTCAGTTCTGCTCTGATCTTAGTTATTTCTTGTCTTCTGCTAGGTTTTGAGTTTTTTTGATCTTGCTCCTCTAGCTCTTTCAATTTTTATGATAGGGTGTCAATTTTAGATCTCTTCTTTCTTCTCATGTGGGCACTTATTGCTATATATTTTCCTCTAGAGACTGTTTTAAATATGTCCCAGAGATTCTGGTATGTTGTGTCTTTGTTCTCATTGGTTTTGAAGAACATCTTTATTTCTGCCTTCATTTCATCGTTTATCCAGTCAGCATTCAAGAACCAGTTGTTCAGTTTCCATGAAGCTGTGCAGTTCTGGGTTGGTTTCTGAATTCTGAGTTCTAACTTGATTGCTCTGTGGTCTGAGAGACTGTTTCTTATGATTTCCTTTCTTTTGCATTTACTGAGGAGTGATTTACTTCCAATTGTGTGGTCAGTTTTTGAGTAGGTGTGATGTGGTGCTGAGAAGAATGTATATTCTGTGGATTTGGGGTGGAGAGTTCTGTAAATGTCTATTAGGTTTGCTTGGTCCAGGTCTGAGTTCAAGTTCTGGATATCCTTGTAATTTTCTGTCTCGTTGATCTGTGCAATATTGTCAATGGGGTGTTAAAGTCTCCCACTATTATTGTGTGGGAGTCTAAGTCTCTTTGTAGGTCATTAAGAACTTGCCTTATGTATCTGGGTGCTCCTGTATTGGGTGCATATATATTTAGGATCATTAGCTCTTCTTGTTGCATTGATTCTTTTACCATTATGTAATGTCCTTCTTTGTCTCTTTTGATCTTTGTTGCTTTAAAGTCTATTTTATCAGAGATGAGAATTGCAACTCCTGCTTTTTTTTGCTCTCCGTTTGCTTGGTAAATCTTCCTCCATCCCTTTATTTTGGGCCTTTGCATATCCTTGCATGTGAGGTGGGTTTCCTGGATACAGCACACCAATGGGTTTTGACTTTTTATCCAATGATCCAGTCTGTGTCTTTTGATTGGGGCATTTAGTCCATTTACATTTAGGGTTAATATGGTTATGTGTGAATTTGATACTGCCATTTTGATGCTAGCTGGCTGTTTTCCCTGTTAGTTGATGCAGATTCTTCATTGTGTTGATGCTCTTAACCATTTGGTATATTTTTGGAGTGACTGGTACTGGTTGTTCTTTTCTATGTGTAGTGCCTCTTTCAGGAGCTCTTGTAAAGCAGGCCTGGTGGTGATGAAATCTCTGAGTACTTGCTTGTTTGCAAAGGATTTTATTTTTCCTTCACTTATGAAGCTTAGTTTGGCTGGATATGAAATTCTGGGTTGAAAGTTCTTTTCTTTAAGGATGTTGAATATCGGCCCCCAGTCTCTTCTGGCTTGTAGGGTTTCTGCTGAGAGATCTGCTGTGATTCTGATGGGCTTCCCTTTGTGGGCAACTGGACCTTTCTCTCTGGCTGCCCTTAGCATTTTCTTCTTCATTTCAACCCTGGTGAATCTGACGATTATGTGCCTTGGGGTTGCTCTTCTTGAGAAATATCTTTGTGGTGTTCTCTGTATTTCCTGTACTTGAATATTGGCCTGCATTGCTAGGGTGGGGAAGTTTTCCTGGATAATATCCTGAAGAGCATTTTCCAGCTTGGATTCATTCTCTTCGTCACATTCAGGTACACCTATCAAACATAGATTAGGTCTTTTCACATAGTCCCATATTTCTTGTTGACTTTGTTCATTCCTTTTTACCCTGTTTTCTCTAATCTTGCCTTCTCATTTTATTTCATTGAGTTGATCTTTAACCTCTGATATCCCTTCTTCTGCTTGATCAATTCGGCTGTTGAAACTTGTGCATGCTTCGCGAAGTTCTCCTGTTGTATTTTTCGGCTCCATCAATTCACTTATATTCCTCTCTAAGTTGTCCATTCTCATTAGCATTTTGTCAAATCTTTTTTCAAGGTTCTTAGTTTCTTTGCACTGAGTTAGAACATGTTCTTTTAGCTTACGGAAGTTTCTTATTAGCCACCTTCTGAAGCCTGATTCTGTCATTTCATCACACTCATTCTCCATCCAGTCTTGTTCCCTTGCTGGTGAGGAGTTGTGATCCCTTGTAGGAGGAGAGGTGTTCTGGTTTCAGGTGTTTTCATCCTTTTTGCACTGGTTTCTTCCCATCTTTGTGGATTTATACACTTGTCGTCTTTGTAGTTGTTGACTTTTTGATGAGGTCTCTGAGTGGATGTCCTGTTTGTTGATGATGAAGTTATTTCTGTTTCTTAGTTTTCCTTCTAACAGTCTGGCCCCTCTGCTGTAGGACTGCTGAGGTCCACTCCAGGCCCTGCTTGCCTGCAGATCAGCTGCAGCAGCTGCAGAACAGTAAGAGTTGCTACCAGTTTCTTCTTCTGCTTTGTCCCAGAAGGATACCTGCCAAATGTCAGTTTGAGCTCTCCTTCATGAGGTGACTCTTTGGATATATGGGGGTCAGGGAACTGCTTGAGGAGACAGTCTGTCCTTTATAGTAGCTCAAGTGCTGAGCTGTGAGCTCTGTTGTTCATTCAGAGCTGCTGGGCAGGTATGTTTAAGTCTGCTGCAGCAGAACTCATAAACCCCTTTTTTTCCCCCCAGGTGTTCTGTCCCGGTGAGTTAGGGCTTTATTTATGAATTTCCACTGTGCTGCTGCCTTTTTTTTTTTTTTTCAGGGCTGCCCTGCCCAGCAAGGAGGCTGCTTAGTCACTGTCTGCCTGCAGAGGCTTTGCTGAGCTGCTGTGGGCTCCGCCCAGCTGCCGTGTGAACTTCCCTGCAGTTCTGTTTATATGGGTGTAGTTAGAACTGCCTGGGCAATGGTCACCCGCCTCTGTAATGATGGACTCTCTCTGAAATGGTGGGTTGCCTTGGCAACGGCAGGCTGCCTCAGCAATGGCGGATTGCCTCCGTAGTGGTGGAGTGCCTTGGTAATGGCGGACGCCCCTCCCCCACAGAGCTGGACCATCCCAGGTTCAGCTGTGCTTGCTGTGAAAGTCTCAACCCAGAGCGTTTCCAATTGCTGTTTGTTTGTGTTTTTTTTGTGTGTGTGTGTGGGAGTGGGACCAACCGAGCCTGATCACCTGGCTCCCTGCCTCAGAGCCTTTTTTTTTTTTTTTAGTTGAACGGTCGGCTTTCTCCCAGGTGTCATAGTCGCCTATTGAAAACGCACCGGGATCTGTGTGATTTCCCGTGCTGCAACCCACTGCACCGGCTGAAACAGTGGCACTGAGATTCGTGGCGCTTTTTTGCCCAGGAATCTCCTGGCCTGGCTCCCTGTTTCAGTCTCCTTTTTTTCAATCAGATGAGTAAGTGACTCTGCCTTCCTGGAGCTTCCAGGGGCTTCCCGGAGCACCCCTTGCTGGCTAACAGGGGGGGCCCAGTCCCGTTTACTCTGCACCGGGAACCGCCACTCTGGGGCGCCAGCAAAACAGCCGCGCCAGCCAAAACAGCCACACTGGCGACCTGTGGGGCTCCTCCGCCTGGGACTCTCCTGGTCTGTGGGCAATAAAAATCCGTCTGGAAATGCGGCATCCACTCACCCTCTGCGCTTTCACTGGAAGCTGCAATGCTGAGTTGCTCCTAACCAGCCACCTTGGATCTCCTCCCCAGCTAATTTTTGTACCTTTACCAGAGACAGGGTTTCACAATGTTGGCCAGGCTGGTCTCAAACTCTTGACCTCAGGTGATCCATCTGCCTCAGCCTCCCAAAGGGCTGGGATTACAAGCATGAGCCACCAGGCCAGCCTGCCTTTTTCTGTTTCAAGAGGATTCTTTGTAGACTATCTGTGTGGCAAATGTGGGTTTGAATCCACTGGGATGAATGCTCAGGATCTCCTCTCTGGTGGGAGAGGGGACAGTGAGGGGTAGACGGGCACGGAGAATCAGAGCTGAGAGGATGTGAGTCAGGCGAGGCCTGCAGGCTGCTGTGAGGACTTGGCTCCCTCTCTGAGTCGGGTGGGATTAGCAGGGGATTTAACCAGAAGAACCATGGGATTACCCTTTTGTATTTCTGCCATGGTTGGCACAACTAAATGCACCTCTTGAACAAGACTTGGCCTTGGACAACCAGAAGCCTTGGTTGAAGGCTTCCCTCCTGGCATGGCCACTGACACATCCACGTTTGGTGCTCACACAGTGGGGCAGCCCAAGACCTTCTCTTCCCAGGCCTCTAATTGGTGGCATTTCTCAAGTTCATCCCCTCCCAAATCTGTCCCATCTGGAAAACCAAATGCCTCTCTCTGCTACATAGAAACCCCCATCAGCACCTCCCTAACTCACAGGGCATCTGGTCAACATCACTGTCCCAACTTTCCTGCATGGACAAGCCCACGGGACTCCATGGTTTCTCTGATGAATTCCCCTGCTAATCCCACCCGACTTGGAGAGGGAGCCAGATCCTCACAGCAGCCTGCAGGCCCCGCCTGTCCCCTCCACCATGGACCAGGACAATGCCAGCACTAAGACATCCCCTGAAACTCACAGGAAGAGTGGACCAAGAAGATGGGAAGAGCACAGGGCACAGGGAGCGGCAAACACCCACGATACTGTCAGAGATGAAAGAAGATACAGCCACGGCTGATACAAAACATTACTCAACATTCGTCACGGGCCTAAATGTAGAATGTAACACTATAAAACCTTTAGATAAAAACGGGGGAAAATTTGCATGGCCTCGGGTTAGGTGAAAAGTTCTCAGACCTGACACCGAAAGCATGATTCATAAAAGAAAATATTGACAAATTAAATTTAGTAGTAAATTTAAAATTGCAACTCAATAAAACAATATAAAGATTTAAAGAGAATAAAAACACAAACTATGGTCTAGAAAAACATATTTCTAAATCACACATCTCACAAAGCACTGGCACACAGAATATATGAAGAAAGTAAAAACCCCAATATAAAAACTCCAGTTTTTACAGAAAGTGATGTTGCGAACCAGCTGCAGCACGACCCGTGGGTGTTCTAAGCCCCAGCAGCAACGAGGGAATTAAGGAAAAAAGACACAGACACAGAAGTAGAAATCATTAGCATGGGCCCAGAAGTTCTTCACAGGATGAGAACCATGAAGACCCAGAGCTCTATGCTCCACACATATTTATTGCAGTACACACATAGTTTGATCATATCACTCAAGGTCGGGTGGTCATGGGTGAGTACACACAATGGAATAGTTTGCATCATCTACATTTAGTAGAGGGTATGTGGTTATTCTCAAAAACCAAAGTAGTATCATATAGTTAAACGGTAGGTAATTATTGAGGTGCAGCTGCAGGAGTGTGGGAATGGGTAAGAGTCAGCAAGTTCTGACCACATGACATACCTCAAAGGAGAGACTATCTCCTGAGCCCAGTCACCCATGGAACAGGAGGGAGACCAGAGAATGTCACTCTCATGTCAACTAGCCCAGAAGCCTCCTGCAAGACCCTTTACAAGCCTGTGAACAGGTCCCCTCCTCCAGGCAGGAGACAGAGACCCTCTATGAGCCTGTGAGCAGGCCCCTCCTCCAGGCCACAAGACCCTTGCTGAGGGGTTCAAGCAGCAGGAAGTTGAGCAATGGACCAGGCGTTCCTGTCTTTGATGCCCAAACGTTCCAGGGCTGTGATCAGCACTTTGCAAGCTTTCTTCACCAACCCAGCATTGTTTTACAAAGTACAAGCTGCACTGTTTGTTTAGCTAATACAGTGCAGAAAGTGCTATTAGCTATAAAACTTAAACTAACGCTAACTTATTAAACAGAAGCAGATCAATTCTTTTTTTTTTTTTTTTTGAGATGGAGTTTCACTCTTGTTACCCAGGTTGGAGTGCAATGGCACGATCTCAGCTCACTGCAACCTCTGCCTCCTGGGTTCAGGCAATTCTCCTGCCTCAGCCTCCTGAATAGCTGGGATTACAGGCACACACCACCACGCCCAGCTAATTTTTTTGTATTTTTAGTAGAGACGGGGTTTCACCATGTTGACCAGGATGGTCTCGATCTCTTGACCTCATGATCCACCCGCCTTGGCCTCCCAAAGTGTCGGGATTATAGGTGTGAGCCACCGCACCCGGCCCTGCAGATCAATTCTTAAGTAGATATGGTGTAGGTCTGCTCTCTACTATTTTGGCCTACAAGTGAAAACCCCAGTATAAAAGAGAGGGCAAATATTTGAATGGAGGCCTCGTCAAAGAAGGCATAAGGAGAGCAGATTGCCCAGGACAGACACTCAGCATCATAGAGATGTTGGAGAATCACTAATCAGCAATACCTCTGCAAATCCATTAGAATGGCTAAAAACAGACAGAAACCAATGCCCAACCCAAGTTCTAGTGATGACAGAGGAACTGGGACCCTCCTAAGCTTTCCACTTACGTTTTGCTTGTGCTGCTTGCTCCCCCCGCCCAGGCAGCATTTCCTGGCCCTGGGCTGAGCCTGTTGGCTTGACTGCTGCCGCCGGAGCAGCAGGTTTCCCTTTTGAAATGGCCTCTGATTCCTCTAACAGCGGAATGTCAGGTGAATCTGGCCACTCTCTGATAAAACACTGAGGAGTGACTGATGGACAGACCCTTTCTTTTTCTTCACTTATTTTTTCTTTTTCCTTAACTGGATTATCCATAATTTCCTCATCCCAGTTACAGCCTCCTTCTTCCCCTGAATCTTTCTCCTCATAGTCAGTTTTAAATGACTCTAATGCTGAATGCACCATTGCCCAAACTGACCATACTAGGATTGGAATATCCTCAGCTCCTTCTTTATACATCTTTTTTAAATTGCTTTTTTGTTTGTCCCATTGTTACCCTAGTATTCTCCGAGCATATCTACATGCTCGTGGCGCTGATCAGGTTCGTTCTTGGGAGTTCTTAATCTATCATTCCTCCCCTGTATGCTCAGGTGTTCCTTCACTGAAATCTTCAAGCCCCACGTTGGGCACCCGAATGTAGAAAGCCAGCCCCGACACCCCATCTGTGGGTACCCGGAGATCGGTGGTGAAAAGGAATGAGAAAAAGACAGGTTAAGGATGCATATAGTGGTACTGGGGGCACTTACACCAAGATGGCCAAATAGGAACAGCTCCCGAGCACAGTCACCAGCAAGAGAGACACAGAAGGTGAGTGATCTTCACATTTCCAACCGAGACACCAGGTTCATCTCAATGGGACTGGTTGAACAGTGGGTGTAGCCCAAGGAAAGCAAACCGAGGCAGGGTGGGGTGCTGCCTCACCCAGGAAGTGCAATGGGCTAGAGGGCCCTCCCTCCTACCCAACAGAGGCCATCAGGGATGTTTCCAGCCACTCCGGATCTCTGGTTTGAATGCTGTGCTTCTCCTGTCGTCTCTGTAGCCCACAGACCAGGGGATTCCCACCCACTGACAGTCGCTGCAGGACAAATCTGGACAGCTATTTCAGCTGGCACCACAAGTGCACAGCACAAATGTCAGCAGCCATTTTGACTGGCGCCTGGAACATCTGCAAGACAGAGTCATCCATACCCCTGAGAGAAAGGGGGCTAAAGGCAGAGAGCCAGGTGATCTGGCTCCATGGGTCCCACCCCTACAGAGACCAGCAAACTGAGTCCCACTGGCTTGGGATTTTCCCAGCCAGCACAGCAGATTGCGCTAGACCCTGGACGGTTGAGCTCAGTGAAGGGAGGGGCGTCCACCATTACCAAGGCAGCTCTAACCTTACCTGTGTAAACAAAAGCACAAAGAAGTTTACACAGCAGCTGGGAAGTGCCTGCAGCAGCTCAATAATGCCTCTGCAGGCAGACTGTGACTAGACTGCCTCCTTGCTGGGCAGGGCATCTCTGAAAAAAGGCAGCAGCCTGTCGGGACTTATAAATAAAACCACACCTTCCTTGGACAGAGCACCAGGGAAAAGGAGCAGTTGTGAGTTCCACTGCAGCAGACTTCAACATACCTGCCCAGCAGGTCTGAAGGAAGCAATGGAGCTCCCGGCACAGCACTTGAGCACTGATAAGGGACAGACTGCCTCAGACTGGCCATGTGAAGTGCACACTCTCCCTTTGGATTCTACCATTAATGAGAGCTTCCTGGGGTCTTCCCGGAGGCCAAGCAGATGCCAGCATCATGCTTCCTGTACAGCCTGTGGAACTGTGAGCCAATGAAACCTCTTTTATTCATAAATTACCCAGTCTCAGGTATTTATTTATAGCAATGCATAGACTAATACAAAAAACTGATACTTACAAGTGGAGCATTGCTATAAAGATAACTGAAAATGCGGAAGCAGCTCTGGAACTGGGTAATGGGCAGAGGCTGGAAAAGTGTAGAGGGGACAGAAGAAGAGAGAAAGATGAGGGGAAGTTTGGAACTTTCTGAAGACTGGTTGAATGGTTGTGACCAACACGATGACAATGATATGGACAGTGAAGTCCAGTCTGATGTGGTCTCAGATGGAAATGAGAAAGTTATTGGGAAATGGAGGAGCAAAGGTCACACTTGTGACATCATAGCAAAGAACATGGCTGAATTGTGTCCATTCCCCAAGGATTCATGGAAAGACAAACAAGAGTGATGACTTGGGGTATCTGTCAGAAGGAATAGTTAAGCAGCAAAGTGTTCTAGAAGTGGCATGGCTGGGTTTTGGGGGGTTTTCTGTTCATTTGTTTGTTTTTTTGAGACAGAGTCTTGCTCTGTCACCCAGGATGGAGTACAGTGGCACCATCTCAGCTCACTGCAACTTCCACCTCCTGGGTTCAAGCAATTCTCCCACCGCAGCCTCCTGAGTAGCTGGGACTGCAAGTGCATACCACCATGCCTGGCTAATTTTTGTAGTGACGAGTTTTCACTATGTTGGCCAGGCTGGCCTTGAACTGCTGGCCTCAAGTGATCTGCTCACCAAAGTGCTGGGATTACAGACGTGAGCCACTGTGCCCAGCCAGCTTGGCTGCTATTTAACAGCCTATGACCAGATTTGGCAGTAAAAGAATAACTTAAAGGTAGAATTTAAAATTAAAAGGGAAATAAACCATTAAAATTTGGAAAAAGATCCAGCCTTGCTATGTGGTAGAGAAGTAAAGAGCATTTTCAGACAAGGAATTCAAGGGGGCAGTGGGGCAATCTCTTGCTAGAGACAGGCAGAGACAAAAGGGAGCCAGGTGCTAATAGTCAAGACAACGAAGGAAAGCTCTAGAGGCATTTTAGAAATCTTCAGGGACAATCCTTTCATCACAGGCCCCGAGGTCTAAGAGGGCAGTATGTTTTTGGGTGCCAGGCCCCCGGTGCCACAGCCTTGTGCCACCTTGGAATGCTGTTCCCATATCCAAGCCACACTGGCTCTAGCCACAGCTCAAATAGCCCCAAGTACAGCTTGGGCTGCTGCTTCAAAGGGTGAAAGTGGCAGCCCTGGCAGTTTCCACATGTGTTAAGTCCCCAAAGTTCAAGAGTGGTGGAGGCTTGGAAGTTTCCATCTAGGTGTTGGAGGATGTACCAGAAATCCAGGGTGCCCAAGCAGAAGGCTGCTATGGGGGAAGAGCCCCCAAAGAGAAACTCTACTTAGGCAATTCTGAGTGGAATAATGGGGTTGGGCCCCCACCCCCCAAAAAAAAGCCTGTTAGGGCAATGCCTTAACAGAGCTGTGGGAACAAGGCTGCCACCTTCCGGACCCAAGAACAGTAGCACCACCAGCAGCGTGCACCCTGAGCCTAGAAAATGCACCATTATGCCCAGGATACAGTCCATGGACCCAAATATTAATTTAGAGCTTAAAGGTTTAATATCTTTGCCAATAGGTTTCAGCCTTGCATGGCCAATTTCAGGTTTGCAATAACCCTTTCTTTTGACCAATTGAAATAAGAACTGTTATCCAGCACCTGTCTTACCATTCTATCTTAAAAGCAAATAGCTTGTTTTTAGTTGTACAGGCTTACAGGTGTAAAAACTTTGCCTTGAGTCTTAAATGAGACTTTGGACTTTAAACTTATGAATTGATAATGGGAACAAGACTTTGAGGGGACTATTAGGAAAGGGCGATTTTATTTTGCAAGGTGAGAAGTACACATGATTTGGGGGGTCTGAGATGAAATGATAAAGTTTGGATGTTTGTTCCCTCCAAATATCATGTCAAAATTTGTACCCAATGTGGAGATGGTGCCTAATAGGAAGTATTTGTGTCATGAGGACAAACCCCTTATGAATGGGTGATGCCATCCTCTCTGTAATGAGTGAATTTTTAGTCTTAATTCCTATGAGAACTGAATGTGTAAAAGGGTCTGACACTCCCCTCCTTGCACGCTTGTTTCTGCCGTCTCATGTGATTCTGCACACATGGCACCCCTTCACCTTCTACCACCACTTCCTCCTGGTGAAAGATCTTCACTACAAAACACTAATGGAAGAAATTGAGAGAAAAAATGGAAAATTGGCTGATATTCATGGATTGGAAGAATTAATATTGTTAAAATAACCATATTGCCCAAAGCAATCTACAGATTCAGTACAATATCTATCAAATTACCAATTTCATTTTTCACAGAACTAGAAAAACAATCCTAAAATGCATATGAAACCAAAAAAGAGTCTGAATAGCCAAAGCAATCCTAAGTAAAAAAAAAAAAAAAAGTGGAAGGCATCACCTTACCTGACATCAAACTATACTATAAGGCCACAAAGAAAAGTAAAGAAAACAGCATGGTACTAATACGAAAATACACACATAGATCAGTGGAAAAGAATAAGAAATCCAGAAATAAAGCCACACATCTACAACCAACTGGTCTTCAACAAAATTGACAAGAACAAACACTAGGCAAAACACACCCATTTATTTTATTCAATAAATGGTGCTGGGGAAAATTGGAAAATGCAGAATGAAACTGAATTCCTACCTCCAGCCATAGACAAGGCTAATTCAAGATGAATTAAAGACTTAAATATGAGACCTAAAACAATAAAAATTCTAAAAGGAAAAAAGGAAAAACTCCTCTGGATATTGACCTAGGTAAAGATTTTATGACTAAGACCTTGAAAGCAGATACAACAAAAATAGACAAATGGGACTTAATTAAACTGAAAATCTTCTGCACAGCAAAAGAAATAATCAACAGAGCAAATAGACAAACCAGAGTGGGAGAAAATATTTGCAAACTATGAACCTGACAAAGGACTAATATTCAGAATCTACAAGGAACTCAACAAGAAAAAATAATCCCATTTAAAAGTCGGTAAACAACATGAACAGAAATTTTTCAAAAGGAGGCATATAAACTGCCAACAAACATGAAAAAATGCTCAACATCACTAATCATCAGAGAAATGGAAATGAAAACTACAAAGAGATACCATCTTACACCAGTCAGAATGGCTACTATTACAAAGTGGAAAAAAAAAAAAGATGTTAGTGAAGATGTAGAAAAAAGGGAATGTTCATACACTGTTGATGAAAATATAAATTAGTACACCTCTATGGAAAATGTTATGTAGATTTCTCAAAGAGCTAAAAATAGAACTACCATTAGATAGAGAAATCCAGTACTAGGTATCTCCCCAAACAAAAATAAATCATTATATGAAAGACACCTGCACGCGTATGTTTGTCCTATCACTTTTCACAATAGCAAAGTCATGAAATCAACCTAAGTGTCCATCAATGAATGACTGGATACAGAAAATGTGGGCTATGAAATACTACTCAACCATTAAAAAGAATGAAATAGGGCCGGGCGCGGTGGCTCAAGCCTGTAATCCCAGCACTTTGGGAGGTCAAGGCGGGTGGATCACGAGGTCAAGAGATCGAGACCATCCTGGTCAACATGGTGAAACCCCGTCTCTACTATAAATACAAAAAATTAGCTGGGCATGGTGGCGCGTGCCTGTAATCCCAGCTACTCGGGAGGCTGAGGCAGGAGAATTGCCTGAACCCAGGAGGCGGAGGTTGCGGTGAGCCGAGATCGCGCCATTGCACTCCAGCCTGGGTAACAAGAGCGAAACTCCGTCTCAAAAAAATAAAAAAAAAAAGAATGAAATATCTTTCCCAGCAACATGGATGGAACTTGAGCCTATTATCCTAAATGAAATAATTCGGAAGCAGAAAGTCAAATGCCACATATTCTTTTTTTTTTTTTTTTTTTGAGACGGAGTTTCGCTCTTGTTACCCAGGCTGGAGTGCAATGGCGCGATCTCGGCTCACCGCAACCTCCGCCTCCTGGGTTCAGGCAATTCTCCTGCCTCAGCCTCCCGAGTAGCTGGGATTACAGGCACACGCCACCATGCCCAACCAATTTTTTGTATTTTTAGTAGAGACGGGGTTTCACCATGTTGACCAGGATGGTCTCGATCCCTTGACCTCGTGATCCACCCGCCTCGGCCTCCCAAAGTGCTGGGATTACAGGCTTGAGCCACCACGCCCAGCCACATATTCTTACTTATAAGTTGGAGTTGAACAATAGGTACATATGGACATAGAGAGTGGAATAATAGACACTGGAGACTCCAAAAGGTGGGAGGGTGGGAGTGCAGTGAGGGGTGAAAAATTACCTATTAGGTACAATGTACACTATTTAAGTGGTGGATACACAAAAAGCCCAAACTTCACTACTATGTAGTATATCCATGAAACAAAACTGCACTTGTACCCACTAAATATATTTTAAAAATGAATAATAAATATGGCCAGGCACTGTGGCTCATGCCTGTAATCTCAGCACTTTGGGAGGTGGAGGCAGGCAGATCACTTGAGGTCAGGAGTTTGACACTAGCCTGGCCAACATAGAAAAACCCTGTCTCTACTAAAAATACAAAAATTAGCCAGGCATGGTGGCTCATGCCTATAATTCCAGCTACTTGGGAGGCTGAGGCAGGAGAATCACTTGAACTCAGGAGGCAGAGGCTGCAGTGAGCCGAGATTGTGCCACTGCACTCCAGCCTGGGTGACAGAGTGAGACTCCATCTCAAATACATACATACATACATGCATACATACATACATACATAATACACAGTACAAAGCTACAGTAACCAAAACAACACAGTGTTGGCATTTAAAAAAAAAGACTCGTACACCAGTGGCACAGGATAAAGAACCCAGAAATAAATCAATGCATTTACAGTTACCCATTTTCTACAAAGGTACCAAGAACATACTTTGGGAAAGGACAGTCTGTTCAATAAATGGTGCTGGGGAAATTGAATATCCATATGTAGAAGAATGAAACTTAGACCCCTATCTTCACCATATACAAAAAACCAACACAAGATATAGATTAAAGTCTTAAATGTAAGACCTGAAACTGTATTGAAACTACTGAAAGAAAACACTGTGGAAATGCTTTAGGACATTGGTCTGGGCAAAGATGTCTTGAGCAAGATTTCAAAAGCAGAGGCAACCAAAGCAAAAATTGCCAAATGGGAAAACATCAAGCTAAAAATCTTCTGCACAGCAAAGCAAACAATCAGCAGAGATAAAAGACAACATACAGAATGGGGAAAAATGTTTGCAAATTATTCATCTGACTACATTAATAACCGGAATATATAAGGAACTCAAACAATAACAAAAAAAAGTCTGATTGAATAATAGGCAAAAGATTTGAACAGACATATCTCAGAAGAAGACATACAAATGACCAACGGGTATATTTTTAAATGCTCAACATCACTAATCATCAAAGAAATGCAAATCAAAACCACAATGAGACGTTATATCAGCCTAGTTAGAATAGCTATTATTAAAAACACAGAAAATAACAAATGCTGGTGAGAAGGCAGAGAAAGGGAACATTCGTGCACTCTTGGTGGGAATGTAAATCAGTACAGCCACTATGAAAAACAGTATGAAGATTCCTCAGCAAACTACATCTAGAGCTACCATATGATCCAGCAATCCCACTACTAGGTATATATCCAAGAGAAGGGAAATCGGTATAGAAGAGATATCCGCATTCCCACATTTGTTGCAGCATTGTTCACAATAGCCAAGATATGGAATCAACCTAAGTGTCCATCAGTGGATGAATGGATTTTAAAGAGTGATATACATACACAATGAAATATTATTCAGCCAAAAAAAGACTAAAATCTGGTCATTTGCAGCAACATGGGTGGAACTGGAGGATATTATATTAAGTGAAATAAGCCAGGCACAGAAAGACATATACTGCATGTTCTCACTCACATGTGGGATCTTTAAAAAAAAAATTGATCCCACAGATGTAGTAAATAGAATGACATTTACCAGAGGCTGTGACAGGTAGTGCAGAGGGGAGCTATAAAGGAGGTTGGTTAATGGGTACAAAGATAAAATTCTATGTAAGAAATAAGACTAGTGTTGAGTAGCCCAGTTGGGCAACTGTGGTTGACAATAATTTATTAGCTATTTCAAAGGAGCTGGTAGAAAAGACGTAGAATGTTCCCAACACAAAGAAATGACAAATGTTCACGGCAATGAACATCCTAGTTACCCAGATTTGATTATTACACATTGGGTAATAATCTGTTCTGTGGGTAGCACTGAGTTTGGGTTACATGTGGTATTTTGGGTAACTTACATCAAAATACCACATGTAACCCAAAAATATGTACAATTATTATGTATCCATAAAAAATATTTAAATAAATAAATGCACTCACTGCACACAAAAGCAATATGTGAGGTGATGAGTGATATGTTAATTGCCTTGCTATAATCATTCCGTACTGTACGCATATATCAAAACACCACACTTCACCCCATAAAAACATACAATCATTATTTGTCAATAAAAATTAAAACAAAGAATACATATAATCAATATAATAACAGCAGATGTGCATAGAACACCTGGGCGTGCATGCAGTCATGTGAGCATGATGTGGAATAGGTGAGCAAGGCGTGCATACACTGTGGGACTGAGTCACCCAGAGTATGTGTGCAAGGTGCAGAAGTGAAGAGAACAGCCTATCTGTGCAACAGTTGTCCCCACTGGTGGCAGGGCCATATGGGCACAGTGATCTCAGGGCTAGGGAGAGACTTGAGGAAGGTGCCCTTGTCCAGCCTGGTCATCACATGTACCTCCTTAAAACATTTCCATGACCTCCCCACCAGGGCGGGGCCTGCCTGGGTTTACTTGACCAGCTGAATGCATTCCCTTGTGGGGCCCAATTATCAAATCACCTCCTAAAGTGTTTTCTAGGCACAGTCCAAAGGACAGCACCTGCCTGGGCCTGATCATGGACGAGTATCTTGACAATTTTTAAAAGCCCATCTTCCAAAGCCCAGCCAAGCAGGGCCCTTCTTTCAGAGAAACACTTTGACATTTTCTGGGAGGCATATGCAGGGACCAGCCCCTCAAGAAACCTCAGTGGGCCTGGAAATCTCCCAGCGCATGAAGAGTTGCTCCAGCTGCCGTCAACCTTGGCAGGTGAGTTGGAAAGGTTTTCTGAAGGCATGTTCAACAGCAAGGGCTGCATGGGCCCACCTTGGGCCCCCTGGCTAGCTTCGCTTTCCCTGCAGTGGGAGACTTAGAAAACTCTTGGAGGTGCATCGTGCAACAGAGCCCCAGGGCCCTCCATGGAACTGTCTGCCAGAGAGACAGAAACATCTTTTTTTCTTTTTTGAGATGGAGTTTCGCTCTGCGATCTCGGCTCACCGCAACCTCCGCCTCCTGGGTTCAAGCAATTCTCCTGCCTCAGCCTCCTGAGTAGCTGGGACTACAGGCGTGCATCACCATGCCCAGCTAATTTTTGTATTTTTTAGTAGAGACGGGGTTTCACCTTGTTGACCAGGATGGTCTCGATCTCTTGACCTCGTGATCCACCTGCCTCAGCCTCCCAAAGTGCTGGGATTATAGGCGTGAGCCACCGCACCCGGCCCGACAGAAACATTTTTAAGATACACATCCATCTGTGCCCCATGAGGAGCTGTGGCAAGATTGAGAGGCCCTCCTCTGGCCTGTCCAAATTGTGCTGGTCCTGACCCCTGGACACTTATAGATTCGTTGGTCTAGTTTACCAGGTACTGGGACTCTGCGTGATTGAGGCCAGATGCCTTCCCCTGGGTTCCTCTAGTCAGCCCACTCCTCCTACTCCAAGGGCCTACTTGGAAATGTTTCAGGGAGATTCATGCCTTGACCAGACCCACAAGGCTGGGTCTTTCAGTGGCATGGGCCAGTCCTGCCACTGAAAGGGACCGGGTCCTATGCAGCAATGTAACTAGTCTTGGCATCCCCAGGGCCTTCCTGTTCATGCCAAGATGCCCCCATCTCCAGAGAGAAATAGATATCATCAGGGAGAGGCATTGACCAAATGGATCAAGCCTGGAGCCTGCACCCTGAGGGGGCTTCTCAGGCTAGCTAGTCCCCACCAACACAGGGGTAGGCACCACAGCCCAGAGCTGGACTTTGAAACATTTTTTAGACCAGTGGCAAGTCCACTGACATCCCCCACAGGAATCTCTGGCCACCCATTCCAGAGACATAGAAAAATATTTTAGGAGCATCTGGTGACTGAGCCATGCCTGGGACACGGCCAGGGTGGTGTCTTCACTGGGTCTCCCTCTTCATCCCCAGACAGTCTTTGTTTCCAGAGGGGGACTTAGATAATATTTCAAGAGGCTCATCCAGTGACCAGACCCCACATAGGACTGTGTTTGGACCTGGGGCACCATCTCACGGCATCCTGCTCGGTGCTACCCACAGAACAGAAATATTTTCCACAGGTAAACCAGATGGCCAGGATCTACCCCTGACCCTTCTCAGGCCAAGGCACTTCCACAGTGCTCCTGGGCCATCCTAGACCAGTCTCCGCCATCAAAGGGAGCCCAGGAAATTGTTGGGCATTGCCTCAGATGACTTGCCCCTACGCAAGCCCAGTTGAGGCTGGGGTGTAGTATCAGGGTGGACCTGGCTTGCCTGCAGTGCCCCCTTTTCAGGATGGGATGACCAAGTCCATGCAGGACCGACCACCACTTGGTTCTCACTGGCTCTCCATCATGGGAGTGGGACCTAGAAACTTAGCTTTGGGGGTGCCTCCTAGGACCACATCCCATGTGAGGCCACGGCTGCCCCATAAGCACACTCTTCAGGCCTTTGGCTGGCTCAGACTAGTGTCCATCTTCAAGGCACATCTGGCAGTCACAGCCAGGCCTGGGACACGTTGCTGGGATCTCTGTCTGTCAGGGGCTGGTCCCTGCCTGAAAGAGTATCTGAAACAAGGGCCATGGCTAGGTCTGGGACTCTCCCTTGGTGACCTCACTGGCCTGGGCCTGGGCCCCCTCCTCCAGAGGAGAACTCAGAAACGTTTTCTCGAGTCGCTGCTGATGACCAGGCCCACACAGGAACAGGGCCTGACCCTTCAGGCCCTGTGCTTTCCAGGCATTCCTGACAGGCCCACGGCAATCTTCCTAACATGGTCTGTATCTGTGTCCCTACCCACAGCTCATGTTGAATCGTAATTCTCACTGTTGGAGGTGGGGCCTGGTGGAAGGTAATTCGATCATGGGGGTGGTTTCTGATGATTCAGCACCATCCCTTTATTGCCGTCTTGTGATAGAGTTATCCCAAGATCTGCTTGTTTAAAAGTATGCATCACTTTCTCCTCTCTCTCTTCCTCTTGTTCCCACCATGTAAGACAGCTTGCTTCCCCTTTGACTTTCTACCACGATTGTAAGTTTCCTGAGGCCTCCACAGGAGCAGATGCCTGTACAGCCTGCATAACCGTGAGCCAAATAAACCTCTTTTCTTTATACATTACCCATTCTCTGCAATGTCTTTATAGCAGTGTGAGAAACAGATGAATACAGTCCCTTCCCTTTGAGGAGGACTTGGAAGCATTTGTGGGAGGCACACGGATGACCAGGGGCCTTGCAAGACTATGGCTGTGTCCTTTCCTCTGACTCGCAGTCTGCCTTCACAGAGTGTACACAGGAGCACTGGGATAGGTGTTTGCAAAGCCAGGGCCTTACATGGAACTGTGACAGGACCCAGGGCCTGGTCCCCAGGCCTCCCAGTCACTGGAGGGAAATTGAGAGTGTTTTGGCAGGCATCTTTCTGCTTCAGCGTGAAGTACTCGGGTCAACAGGGAGGCCTGAGGAGCACGCCTGAGGAGCACAGCACTTTCAGCCTCAGTACCACTTGGAGGCTAGAAGTGGTCTATCAGAGCCAGGACTCAGGCCACGGCTTGCCCAGTGACACTATCAGAGCCAGGACTCAGGCCACGGCTTGCCCAGTGACACTATCAGAGCCAGGACTCAGGCCACGGCTTGCCCAGTGACACTCATGTTTTCTCTGACATTTCCTTCTCCCTTTATCGTCTCTCCAAGTACCTAAAAAAGAAACCAGAAGAACTTGAGGCCAAGGGGTATCAGAAGGGCAGATCATCTGGGGCCTGTTTTGCAGATTGAAATTGCATTGATTAATCTGAAAAGAGTTGCCGCTTGTCATGATATTGAGTCTTCTTACCCATGAAAATGAACTCTCTATAGTTCTTCAGTACAGAACTGTATAGGAAAAGATGAAGCAGATTGGAAGGCAAGCTCAGAAAAAGGCCTGAATCCTACTGCTCTGGAGCTGGAAAGTTATCCCATAGGCCAGTGGTTTTTAATTGGGGGTGAGTTTGCAACTTCCCTCCAGCCCTCCAAGAAGACATTTGGCAATGTTTGAAGACATTTTGGTTGTCACACCTGGGGATGGAGAGAGTTGCTATTGGAATCTCCTGGGTAGAGGCCAAGGAAACTGCTAAACATCCGATGGTGCATGAGACAGCCGTCCACAACCAAAAATTATCCAGCCCAAATGTTGTTAATAGTGAGGTCAAGACATGGGCAGTGGCCGGGGAGCCATGTTGTCAGCTTTGACTGTGTGGAGGTGGATGACCTGGTGTGATAAGGGATTGGAGTCGGAGACAATAGTTGGGAAGTCTCCCAGGAGTCTGGAGTCTGAACTAAGGTAAGGCAGTGAGGAGGAGAGGGTACACCTCAGAGAAGATTCAGGAATCAAGTTGTTCTTCATCCCTGAAAGGAAGGAGTGAGGGAGAGGGGCAGGAAGAGAAATTCACTACAACCACTGAGTTTCTGGCTGGGTGATGTAGGATATGTGATATACACCTCAAGATGGAAAATTGGGGAAGAGAGGCTGACAGGGAAACAAGAGAATAATTTAGTTGAGTGTTTGGGCCTTCCCGATAGATATTAATTTATTCTTTCATTAATTATTTATTGAGTCTCAGTTATGATCCTGGTATTATAAGTGGCAGTGGCGTCAGCTGGAAGACTCTTATGGAGCTAATGGGTGAAACAGACAATAAGCAAACAAATATATACGCATATATACACTCACTTTGATTCTTGGAGATGTACAGTCATCAATTAGATCATGGATTTGGTGCGTCAAGAAAAATATGAGCTGCACATACAGATATGGGAAACCAGCGTAAAGATGAAAGCTGAAATTGGAGGCGAAAAGGCTGCCTAGGCAGAGTGTGACTTCCCTTCAGTCGAATCATCTCTAATGCTGTGATTTTCTCCTGTTAAGGAGATGTGTGCAGTAGCATGCTATGTTTTAGATGTTGTCGACTATTACTACACTAATGCAAGATAATAAACCACATGAAAATCATAAAGAGGGATTTGTTATGGGTTTGGGGGAGGGTTTGCTTAACGCAATAGTTAAAATTGTCACTGAAGAGGTACAGCTTTGATGACAAACAACAAAAACGGTTTTGCACCTCTGGCCAGCTGAGGATTATGCAATCTTCCCAGCACCTCTGGCCAGGTGACAAATATGAAGTCCCCCCCAGCACATCTGGCCATGTGGGGTTATGATGTCCCCCAGCACCTCTGGCCGGGGGGGTTATGAAGTCCTCCCATCACCTCTGGCCAGGTGGGGTTATGAAGTCCCCGCACCTCCGGACGCATCGATGGGGTTATGAAGTCCCCCTAGCCGCCCGTGCGGAGCACACGGAGCAAGAGCGAGCTGGGGTTGCTAGCGGGTCGGGACAGCTGCTACGCCGATGCTGGTTGTGTTATGTGGATGGGGGCACCGAGATCCGCAGAGATCATCCCTGGAGGGAGAAGCTGCAGCGCCGGGAGGGTTCAGCAGCTAAGCAGGTCAGGGTTCCTGGAAAGGCGGGTCCCAATACATATGCTGACCGCGCGCCTAACGGGCTGCTCTCAAGGTCATTGCCCATCACCGAGGCTGGCCAGAGATCCTTATATATCTGATTCACGATGACACCGGCTACCTCTGAGTACAATGGAAAACGTACCGTCGCGCGATCAGAACAAGCACACTCCAGCCCCTGCCAAGGAACAGCGCCAGGCCGTAGCAGCCATAGCGGGAGCTCGAACTGTCGTGAGACTAGCTGCCGGGTCTCTAGATGCCCGGCACCAGAGCTCGAACTATCGCGAGAAAACCGCAGCTCAGAAAGCGACTGTCGCGGGAGCCCGAACTCTCGCGCGAATAGCCGCCAAGTCGCTAGACGCGCGCTGCGGGAGCGCGGAGCATGGCGGAGCATGGCGCGACATGGACAGCCTTGGAGCCGGCTGGACGCGCAGCAGGAGCGCGATGTGCGGGAGCTCATCCGGAGTGTCGCCGGCCTCCAGGATGAGACAGACCCCAACTTCCAGCTCGCCCTAAACTTCGCGTGGTCCAACTTTAGGTGTGGGGCGCGGCGCGGGGCGGGTTCTAAGCCACAGCCCGGCTCCCACCCGTGGGTCCCGCGGAGCCCGGGAACGGGATGCGCCGGGGCGGGGCGTGGAGCGGGGACAGAGGCGGACGCGGCCTCGGGGAGCCCTCCCAGGCCCTGCCGCCGCCCGCTCCACGCCCGCCAGGCTCTCCTAACAGTCACGGGGGAAGCGTGGAACTGAGT
Organism: Aotus nancymaae; assembly: GCF_030222135.1. Lineage (NCBI taxonomy): Eukaryota > Metazoa > Chordata > Mammalia > Primates > Aotidae > Aotus > Aotus nancymaae. Next base: position 3,833,266 of record NW_026988490.1, on the reverse strand, counting down.
TCTTGCAGGGCAGGGCGCGCGCCTGTAACCCCGGCGCTCTGGGAGGCCCAGACGGAACTCGAGGCCAGACTGGGCAACGTAGCAATTCCATTTCTATATAATTTTTTCTTTTTAAGTAAAGAGATTGTATTCTCACTGATTTCTGCTCCCTGGTCAGCCAGCACAAGCTCCCTCTCACTCTGCTTTTTCAGAAACGCGTGTCAGGACACTGATTTAACTGGTCATTACTGTCTCCTCTGCTTCCATTCTAACTAGAATGCTGCATCCCTTCGCAGTTCCTGGCACGTAGCACGCTAAGTCAGTCACCTAATACAATTGCTAATGCGGTTTCTCTTGTAACTAATTTCTTGTTTGGTTGGTGGGTTGGTTTTTGTTATGTTTTGTTTTGTTTTTGAGACGGAGTCTCGCTCTGTAGCCCAGGCTGGAGTGCAGTGGCGTGATCACAGCTCACTGCAACCTCTGCCTCCCGGGTTCAAGCGATTCTCCTGCCTCAGCCTCCCCAAGGCGCGTGCCACCACCCTCTGCTAATTTTTTTTTTTTTTTCCACGTTTCACCGTGTTAGCCAGGATGGTCTCAATCTCTTGACCTCGTGATCTGCCCCGCCTTGGCCTCCCAAAGTGCTGGGATTACAAGCGTTGAGCATCACGCCCGGCTTCTTGTAACTAATTTTTAAAGACTTACAGAGTTTAGATATTTAGGTGGATTGAGGTCTCCTATTTTTCTTTATGGGAGATGTAAATTAAACAATACTTTAGTTCGTTATTCATAATGAAGCTATTACTGAAAGAATGTTAATATTCTACTTGTTTAATTTCAGTAAAAATCTTCTTGAATAATGATTAGGTTTTCAAAACCTGTAATCTTAGCCTTAATGATCATAGCTGGTAAAGTATCTAGTTAGTTGGTTCATAATAGGAATACAGGGCTTTCAGATTCTTTTAAAGCATGCCAAGTTTCCGAAGTAATAAACTGAATTCTTAACTGTAACTTATAAAAATAAACTGTGTGAAATAGGTTATACAATACAGAAACGTAAATGCTGAATCCCAAGTTATTTTTCTATTAATATATGTAAATGGCAGTAGGCAGATGTTCATCGTTTTAGAGATGGGAGAGACATTAGAGGTTACTATTTACTTTCACAGATTTCAGGAACTAAATTATAGGTAAAGTAGAGTTCCATTTAGCCATTTACTGGAATAGAATCAGATGTTTTCAGTAGTGAAATTTTATTTCTTTTAAGTACAGATTGCTGGCTGTGATACTAAAAAAAGGCAAAACGTTTTTTGCATGGGCTATGCTTTATACATATACGTTAGTTGCATAGGCTATGCTCTAATTTTATGACGCTTTAAACCATCAAAAATGAATAGTTCATGTTTACATTTTTTTTAATTGTGGCCGTTTAGAATTCTAGGCCCTAGAAATTCAAAGATGAGTAAGATACAGCCTCTGTCTTTAAGAAAGAGACAAAAGTTAATCACAGTATAATGTATGATAGGGATTTTTATAATTCAGAAATTTGTTAATTTGGATGAGGAAAAAATTGTACTAATCTCTAACTGAAAAGTAGCACCTTCTTCCATTATGAATGAAGGCAGAAAACCCTAGTAGTATTAGACCACCTATGACTTTTATCACCAGTAGAAATTGCATATTATTTTCACATTGTAGTAAGAGTTGTAGATATTTGTAAATGTTGTTTACTGTTATTTTAATGGTAGTTATTAGACCTACTGCTAAATGTTGTTATTTAATGCTTTCATAAATAACATTTCTTACCATAAACTTCCTGAAATATTTGACAACTGTATCTCAGTATAATCGGATTCCTTTGTATTTCTTTTTTGGCCTTTAAAAATGTTATTCAGAGAAGGGGTCCTTATGCTTCACTGGGCCTCACTATGACATAGAAAGATTGGGAACACCTGATGTAGAATGTGTTCTGCTGGACTTAGATACGGGGCCTTATGGGAAGATAGAGGAGCCAGAGGACAAGGTTGGGAGGCTCAGGAAGCATTTGTGTGCTGAGAGGATGCTTGCATAATCTTGAACACGATGCTTATTTGCCTGCCTGATAGTGAAGGTAACGGAGGATGAGGTACACTCCGTTCTGAAAATATGTAGCTGAGTACAGAGCATATAGGTGATGCAAAGGGCCATGAGATGAGTTCACTTACCTATGTAACAGAGTTGACATAAGAATTGCATTTTGTCTTTATTAGATTTCATCGTTTCTTGGATGTCAACAGCCACAAAATAGAAAAAACAATTGAAGGGTAAGTCAGTGTATATATGTATACATTCAGAAATATATGTATTTTCTTATTTTTTATTTTTTTTTTTGAGACGGAGTCTCACTCTGTCACCAGGCTGAAGCACACTAGCGTTCAATCTCAGCTCACTGCAACCTCCCACTCCCTGGTTCAAGGGATTCTCCTGCTTCAGCCTCCCAGGTAGCTGGGATTACAGGCATACACCACTATGCCCAACTAATTTTTGTATTTTTAGTAGAGACGGGGTTTCACCAGGTTGGCCAGTACGGTCTGGATCTCCTGACCCTGTGATCCGCCCACCTCAGCCTCCCAAAGTGCTGGGATTACAGGCATGAGCCACTGTGCCTGGCCTGTATTTTCTTATAGATCTTTTTAAGATAGCTTTATAATCATTTGTTTTACATTTTAGAATTTATGAAAAATTTGTCATTCATTCTGATCTAAGCAAAGCTGCTAGTTGGAAGAGATTAACTGAGGAATTTCTAAATGCACCGCTTCCCAGCATAAAGGAAATAAAGGTATGCCTTCAATTATGAGGTCTTGCTTGTGTATTTTACTGTTTTCTATCTGATTATTGTCAGCTTGTTTCTGTTACTATTTAAACATTCTATTTTAGTATTATTCACTGGCTAACAGGATGTCCTGGAAAGTCACTTAAATATTGCCATCAAACCAGATATGCCTCAGTTTGCGATGAAAGAGCTTGTTCTTTTTTTTTTTTTTTTTTTTTGAGACGGAGTTTCGCTCTTGTTACCCAGGCTGGAGCGCAATGGCGCGATCTCGGCTCACTGCAATCTCCGCCTCCTGGGTTCAGGCAATTCTCCTGCCTCAGCCTCCTGAGTAGCTGGGATTACAGGCACGCGCCACCGTGCCCAGCTAATTTTTTGTATTAGTAGAGACGGGGTTTCACCATGTTGACCAGGATGGTCTCGATCTCTTGACCTCGTGATCCACCCGCCTCGGCCTCCCAAAGTGCTGGGATTACAGGCTTGAGCCACCGCGCCCGGCCAAGAGCTTGTTCTTATTTAATCATTTTTTCACCTCAGTCCTTATATGGAAAGAGCAATCAGAGATTGATACATGTAATAGCATTGTTTAAATATCTTGAAACTTTCAAATTGTTTCTCAGCACTTGGCAGTGACTGTAGATGCTTACAAAATGCCTGATAGACTTTCATATTGTTTGGGGAATTCCCCAAGACCACCCTTTGGCACAGTGATTTGCTCAAAAGATTCACAGAACTCAAAAAAGCTATTATCCTCACTGTTAATGGTTGATTACAGTGAAAGGATACAGATTAAAATCATCAAAGGGGGCCGAGGTGGTGGCTCACGCCTGTAGTGTAGCCCCAGTACTTTGGGAGGCCGAGGCAGGCGGATCTCAAGGTCAGGAGATCGAGACCATCTTGGCCAACATGGTGAAACCCCATCTCTACTAAAAATACAAAGACTAGCTGGGTGTGGTGGCATGCACCTGTAGTCTCAGCTACTTGGGAGGCTGAGGCAGGAGAATAGCTTGAACCCGGGAGGCGGAAGTTGGAGTGAGCCGAGATTGTGCCACTGCACTCCAGCCTGGCGACTGAGCGAGACTCCATTTCAAAAAAAAAAAAAAATCATCAAAGGGAAGAAGTGCCTAGAGCGAAGTCTAGAGGAAGCTAGGCACACATGTTCCTTCCCTGGGGATGCACTTAAGTGTCTCAGTAACAGTATATGACAACATGTGCAAAGGGTTGCCCCTCCAGGGCCTATCAACTGAGCCTTTGTGACCAGCATTTTTATTGGGGGTGGGTCACATAAGCAAGCAGTGCCTGTGTTGCTGACCTTAGCTACTCAGTCTGTAGCCTCCTAGAGGTCAAACTGAGGATGGCAAGCATATGGAAACAGCTGTGGGTTCCTGAACACAGTGGGACCCCATTCCCTTGCTCTGCTGTGGCACATTTTTAGTAGAGACGGGGGTTTCCCCTTGTTGGCCAGTCTGATCTTGAACTCCTGACCTCAAGTGATCTGCCCATCTTGGCCTCCAAAAGTGTTGTTATTACAGGTATGAGCCACCCTGGCCTGCTCTACTGATACATTTTCAAGCTCACAGATTCTTTTCACAGCCATTCCAGTCTACTGGATGATCCATCGAAAGCATTCTTCATTTCTGACACCTTGTTTATCATTTGGAACACTTCGATTCTTTCTTGGAGTTTCCATCTCTCCACTTACAGTACTCATCCGTTCTTCCTTGTTATCCACATTTTTCATTAGCACCCTTAGTATATTAATCATAGTTGTTTTCAGTTCCTGGTTTGATAATTCCAGCATTCCTGCCATATCTGAGTCTGGTTTGGATGCTTGCTCTGTCTCTTCTGACATACTGTGTCACGTGGCCATTGTTGTCTACCTGGACACCTGAGTCCAGGATTCCGGGGCTTTTATATGGAGGCTTCTCTCTTAGGCTTGGTACCTGTGTGACTGACCACAATTACTGAAGTTCCAGAGCCTTCAAAGGAAAGCAGGTATTCACCTTCAGTCACACTGTTTGCACAAACTATCTAAACAGACTAGTACAACATGGTTCAAGATCTGAGCATACAGAACACTTTTGCCAGTTCACATATTTCAAGAGCTCAGTTACCATAAGCTGGCCAAGGCTTATTCATGAAAATAAGCCCTTTTGGGGGACGTTGAAGGCTTCAGCATCTCAGGCTTGCTGAGTTAGCGCTTTCCTGCACAGCTCAGCTGATATCCCAATTCAAAAATCAATCATATAAATAAGAAAAGACTGCCAATCAAATAGAAATTTGAACAAAGGAGAGTCATACCCAGTAAAGGAAAATCAAGAATTTTAAGCTTATGGAAAAGTGCCTGTCATTTCATAAGATAAGATAAATGCAAATTAAAGCAACACAGATAACATTTTTCACTGATCTGATCAATAAAAGGTGTGGGAAACAGGTCATTTTATTTTATTTTATTTTATTTTATTTATTTATTTATTTTGAGATGGAGTTTCGCTCTTGTTACCCAGGCTGGAGTGCAATGGCGCGATCTCCGCTCACCGCAATCTCCGCCTCCTGGGTTCAGGCAATTCTCCTGCCTCAGCCTCCTGAGTAGCTGGGATTACAGGCACGCGCCACCATGCCCAGCTAATTTTTTGTATTTTTAGTAGAGACGGGGTTTCACCATGTTGACCAGGATGGTCTCGATCTCTTGACCTCGTGATCCACCCGCCTTGGCCTCCCAAAGTGCTGGGATTACAGGCTTGAGCCACCACGCCAGGCCCCGAAACGGGTCATTTTATATGTATGTATATTTGTATTATCTGTATGGAGGATATTTTGACATTAGTTCTGAAAATTTCAAATGCAAACACTCTGACTTAGCATTTCTCTTTTTAGGAATTTATCATAGATAAACTCTCATAATTATGAAACAACATAAGTTTGCGATAGTGAAAGATTGGGGAAAATATAAATGTCATTAATAAAGGACTGGTTAAATAAAATATGGTACATCTCAGTTACACTATTGGATGCGTGTGAGCTTCATGATAACCTATTGCCACAGGAGAATAATTTTTAACCATAATGTTACACTCCAAAGACATTTCCGTCGTTTTAGAAATAAAAGCTCTCATCCAGTCAGATCTTAAACTTGTTAGAAATGTAGAACTCAGACTTCAGATGACTTTGAGTTTCCTTATGTGTATGCATTTGAGCTATGAAAAAGTTTGAAGGTTAGGAATTACTTAGGTATAACTCATGTTTTCTCAAACCAGGAAAAAACTTGGGGATAAAACTGTCATGGGCTGGGCGCGGTGGCTCACGCCTGTAATGCCAGCACTTTGGGAGGCCGAGGCGGGTGGATCACGAGGTCAAGAGATCGAGACCATCCTGGTCAACATGGTGAAACCCCGTCTCTACTAAAAATACAAAAAATTAGCTGGGCATGGTGGTGCATGCCTGTAATCCCAGCTACTCAGGAGGCTGAGGCAGGAGAATTGCTTGAACCCAGGAGGCGGAGGTTGCGGTGAGCCGAGATCGCGCCATTGCACTCCAGCCAGGGTAACAAGAGCGAGACTCCGTCTCAAAAAAAAAAAAAAAAAAGGTCGTGGAGTTGTCTTTACTCAATCTAGTGTAGAAAACATTTCCCAACTTCAGAGATTCATGTTCTTCATTTTTTTGTTTTAAAGACAGATGCACATTATTCCATACTGTCACTTCTTCTGTGTCTGTCAGATTCTCCTTCAAACAGCAATTATGTGGAGACACCAAGAGATAAAGAAGTGGGTACGTTCCTTAACATATGAGAAGTAAAAGAGAAATTGTTTGATTATTTCGTTACTAAACATTGAGTTTTATTGAAACTTGTGAAAATCTGTGAAACTGAAGTATTTCTATTGTTTTGGATGCTATCACAATTGTAAAATTTTATGTAAAATGCAGTCAACTCTCTATCCTTAGGTTCCAAACTCACGGACTCAAACAACTGCAGACCAAAAATATTCAAAATAATAATAATACAACAATCTAATATACATTTATTTAAAACTAACAACTATTTACATGGCATTATAAGTAATCTAGAGATTATTTAAAGTATACAGGAGGGTGTATTTAGGTTATATGCACATACTACACCATTTTCTATCAACCTTGAGCATTATGGAGGGTGTAGTACCTCCTGGAACCAACTACCCTCCGATACTGAGGGATGACTGTATTTGTTCTAACTTTACAAACTACCTTCAGATATAGAAAGAGAACCCTCACCTTTCAGAGTAAGTTAATTAAAATGTTAAATGTTTTAGAATATCAATTTAATAAATGTTTCGATATTGTTAAATTTTTATCTGATTGTATTTTGAGTCTTGTTAGTCTTTTTTCCTTTAGAGATTTTTTTCAAAGATAGATATAATAAAGCTGATAAAGTTCTTCTGTCACATTTTAGAAAAGAAAGATGATTTTGACTGGGGAAAATACCTGATGGAAGGTGAAGAAATGGACATTGGTCCAGACATGGACTCACCAGTAAGTGACAGTACTTTCGCTATTGAAAATTTAAATACACACCAGGTGATAGAGATGGTTTTAATATGTTTTGCCACCCTAGGTCAACTTAGCTAAAACAGGAACACTCTTAACTAAGCTGGAGTCATTTATGATGGAAGCCTGGTTAGGATTTTGCACCAAATCACTAGTATTAAGAAGTTAAAAGGGGCTAAGCATGGTGACTCACACCTGTAATCTCAGCACTTTGAGAGGCTGAGGAGGGAGGATTGCTTAAGCTTAGGAATTAGAGACCAGCCTGGGTAACATAGCGAGATCTTATGTCTATTTTTTAAGAATAAATTTTAAATAAAGATGTTGTTTGGGCACAGTGGCTCACACCTGTAATCCCAGCACTTTGGGAGATCAAGGCAGGTAGATGACTTGAGGCCAGAAGTTCAAGAGAAGCCTGGGCAATATAATGAAACCCCATCTACTAAAAATACAAAAAATTAGCTGTGCATGGTGGCACACGCCTGTAATCACATCTACTTGGACGGCTCAGGCACGAGAATCTCTTTAACCCAGGAGATCGAGATTGCAGTGACCTGAGATCATGCCATTGCACTTTGTCACCCGGGTGGCAAAGTGAGAGACTCTGTCTCAAAAAAAGAAAAAAAATAAGTTAAAAGGGTTGAGTATTAGTATCTCTTAAGGAACTGTGATCTTGGGACTTTTTGCCACCAAAAATAATTCCATTCCTTATTGTTTCAACGTTATAGAATAAAAGAAAAAGTAATAATTATATTTCAATTCCTATAATAGGCACTTCCGAGAGATTTAGGAAAAAAAATTGATTTGTTTTTGTTTTTCTGTTCCATGTTGCTTCAAAGTTTTTGCTTTTCTTCAAAATCTTCTTGGTCTTTTAATATAAATAGCTTTAAGTGTTATACTCTGTAAGGCTAAAGTGTATTTCTTTTTTAAATCAGAATTGGTCTGAAGAAAGTGACGAGGAAAATGATCAACAGCCCTTAAGCAGAGAGGACTCTGGAATTCAGGTAGACAGGACACCGTTAGAAGAACAAGATCAAAACAGAAAACTGGGTCTTTGTATCAGTTGGAAAGGTAGGTACTGTGTGTTGTGAGGTGCTGGCATTTTCTAATAGACAAATTCCCCAGAAGAAAAGGCAAGCTTGAGATCAGTTCCATGTGATCAAGGTACCGGCTAAGTGGTACCATCTTTATAAAACCAATTTTTAAAACCATTAGTAATCTTTTCTATATGATGCCTAAGTAGTAGTACTGTTGAATTATTTCATGCAGAGTGTAATTTTTGTAATTTTTTTCCTATAGTTCTGACAACTTTCTTAGGCCTAAATGTTTCTATTTTTTTTTTTTATTGGAGAAAGACTGATTTTGCTAAGATTGTGCCACTGCACTCCAGCAACAGAACGAGACCTTGTCTCAAAAAAAAATTAAAATAAAAAACTATAAGGGAGAATATGCATAGATTATATGCAAACACTATGCCATTTTTTATTAGGGACTTGAGCACCTACAAATTTTGGTGTCTGCAGCATTCCTGCAATAATCCCTAGTGGATACTGAAGGACAGCTGTGTTTATTCCAGACTTTCTAATCTGCGGTCTTGGTGTCAGTGTGACCTGGAAACAGACACTGTTATTGTTGTGGCTTTATAATATTATGTCTTAATACATAGATGGCAGGTTTCCTCTCAGCTACTTGGGAGGCTGAAGCAGGAGAATCAATTTGCTCTGTTTTTCTTTCCTTTTTTTTGGAGACAGGGTCTCACTCTGTTGCCCAGGCTAAAATACAGTGGCACAATCTCAGCTCACTGCAACCTTTGACTCCTGGGCTCAAGCAATCCTCTCACCTCAGCCTCCTGAGTAACTGGAACCACCAGCAAGTGCCACCACACCAAGCTATTTTTTGTAGAGACAGGGTTTCACGACGTTGCCCAGGCTAGTCTCCAACTCCTATACTCAAACAATTCACCCACCTCTGCCTCCCAAAGTGCTGGGATTACAGGTGTAAGCTACTGTGCCCAGCCCACTTTGCTTTTTTGTTTTTTTCTCCCCTTTCAGCTTCCCCAAGTAGCTGGGATTACAGACATACACCACCACACTCAGCTAATTTTTGTATTATTAGTAGAGACGGAGTTTCACCATGTTGGCCAGGCTGATCTTGAATGTCTGACCTCAACTGATCTACCCGCCTCTGCCTCCCAAAGTGTGGGGATTACAGGTGTGAACCACTGCACCCAGCCCACTTTGTTCTTTTTCAAAATTGGCTTAGCTATTTGTGAACTTTTATTCATAGACATTTTGGAAGCAAGATGGTAAACTTAAAAAAAAAAAAAAAAAGGCTCACCTGTCTCATGCCTATAACCCCAGCACTTTGGGAGGCCGAGGCGGGTGGATCACTTGAGGTCAGGAGTTTGAGACCAGCCTGACCAACATAGTGAAACCTCATGTCTACTAAAAATACAAAATTAGCTGTACATGGTGGCACATACCTGTAATCCCAGCTACTTGGGAGGCTGAGGCAGGAGAATCACTTGAACCTGGCAGGCAAAGGGTGCAGTGAGCCAAGATCATGCCATTATACTCATCCTGTGCAACAAGAGCAAAACTCCGTCTCAAAAAAAAAATCCAGGTGGAATTTTTATTGGGATTGCAGAGAATTTATAGATCTAACTTGGGGAGGTTTGATTGCCTTAACATGTTAATTTCTACATTTATCGTAATTCTTTGATTTTTACTAGATTTTGGAAATTTTCTTTTGAAGATCTCAAGTGTTCACTTGTTAATTTCTACATCTGTTACAGGTTTTATTTTTGTGAATGATACTTCTTTTGTTTATTCCTGATGTAGAGGAAATAATACTGGTTTCTATAAGTTGTCCTTATATGCAGCCTTTTTGTTGAATTCTGATATGTATCATAATACTTTGTTGATTCCATTTGGTTTCTTATATAGATGATTAGTGACATCTGCAAATAATTGGTTTTTATGGGCAAATATGGTTTTAGTGTCATCTGCTAAAATTGGGTTTTAGTGTCATCTGCAAACATGGTCTTATGTCCTCCTGCTAGTTCTTATGCCTGTATCTTCTCTGTGATGTGGTGATCGAATCTCTTTTCTGGCCCAGCAGCCTAGCCCTCTATTCCGTAGTGGAAGCAACAGCTCATAGGAGTGGGCTTCCTGGACAACTAGGTCACATCCTAAGGGGGGTTATACCTGAAACTCCGTTAAGTGTGATGATTGTTTGGTATCAGTTCAGGGTATGTAGCCTTTATCATTAAGACAATTTCCTTCTATTTCTTTTTTTCTACAAGTCTTTAATCATAAATAAATGTGGAATTTTTATTAAATGCTATTATTTATCTGTGAGATAATCTCATAACTGTTCTCTTTTATCCTAATAAGACATTGATAGACTTTCTGATATTGAATTGTCCTTTAATTCCTCACCTAAAGTTGTTTGATCATGTTATTTTTTAGTACATTATTAGATTGGGTTCATTTTGGATTCACTTTTTTTTTTTTTTTTTTTTTTTAAAGATAGGGTCCTGCTCTGTCACCCAGGCTGGAGTGCAGTAGCATGATCACAGCTCACTTCAGCCTCAACCTCCTGGGCTCAAGCTGTCCTCCACCTCAGCCTCCTAAGAAGCTGGGACTTCAGGTGCATGCCACCACACCCAGCTAATTTTTTTTTTTTTTTTTTTTTTTTTTTGCTTTTTCATAGAGATGAGGTTTCACTGTTAGAGAACAGCCCAGGCTGGTATTACAGGTGTGAGCCACTGAGCCCAGCAGGTTAGCTCTTTTTTAATGTAGGATTTTTCATCTTTATACTTTGATGAATTACCTTTATCATGTCTTTATCTGGTTTAAGCATTACTGTTATATTAGCCTCATAAAATGTTAGGTGGCTTTCTCTTTTTCTGCTTTTTCAAAAGACTCGTGTAAGATAGACACCGTCTAATCCTTCAAAATTTAGCAGCAGTGCTGAGGCTCTGGGAGTGGTTGGGAAGGTCTTTGGTTACCATTTCAATTTCCTTAATGGTTATTGGACTATTAACATGTACCATTTATATCTTTTTATGTGTGGGACATTTTTTTTTAACTTTCTAGTCAATTACGTTAATTAAATTTAGTATGTGTTTCTTTCTAAATGTGTTGCTAGTCTTGAACTCCTGCACTCAAGTGATCATCCCACCCTGGTTTCCCAAACGGCTGGGATTATATGCGTGAGCCATAGAACCCAGCCGATATATGTGGTTTAAAATAAATGATCATATATAAGTAAATGTTGTTAGGTAGCTGTTATTATTAAAAAGCCATTTTCAACTATTCATTTGAATGGATCTGTAAGTCCAGATATTGTGACCCAGTATTTATTGTTGTTGTTACTGTTGTTAACTGTTATAACTCAAACTTACTACATTTCTTTCAAGCAGATGAGCCAGATGACCGAAGCTGGCTGGAACATCATGTGGTCCATCAGTACTGGACAGCCAGGCCCTCCCAGTTTCCTCATAGCTTACATTTGCACTCCAATTTAGCTGCTGTCTGGTAAGAAGCTAAAGTTTTCATTTAATGTGATAATAGAAAAAACTTTGATGTTTAAACATTTGGCTTTGATTTGTGACTTCACTTCTTCCCTCAAATTTAAATTTGTTTTGGTTTTGACAATTTTTTTTTAACACAGTCTTACTCTAGTTGCCCAGGCTGCAGTGCACTGGTGATATCTCAACTCACTGCAGTCTTCACCTCACCCAACTAATTTTTTATTTTTTATTTATTTTTGGTTGGGGGAGAGAAGGTCTTGCTCTGTCACCCTGTCTGAAGTGCAGTGGCATAATTGTGGCTCACTGCAGCCTCTGCCTCCCGGTTTCCAGCAGTTCTCATGCTTCAGCCTCCCAGGTAGCTGGGATTATAGGCACACACCACCACACCCAGCTAATTTTATATTTTTAGTAGAGATGGGGTTTCACCTTGTTGGCCAGGCTGGTCTCGAACTCCTGTCCACAAGTGATCCACCTGCCTTGGCCTCCCTGAGTGCTGGAATTACAAGTGTGAGCCAGCACACCTGGCCAGTGTTGAAAATTCTAGTTGAATAGTTTTTGATTATTTAATTGTTGCTGAAAATCATAAGATTACAGTATTATTTAATTATAATCTGTATTTTGATATTTTTGTTCATTTCAAAGTAAATGGATTGGTACATATTAGAGCATTATTTGATTTCTGTTTTGGTATACTTACTATAAAAATAGACATATTGTTTTCCAGAAAACAGCATCACATAGTCATAAACATTTGCCTGAATTAGCAATAAACGTAACAATTGCAATTGTTCTGAAAGTGTTTCTCAGGATTTTGAGTGATGTGAAAATGGGGGGGCATTTAAGCCATTTATTATGTGTACTTGCTAATTGATAGCCAGTTAAGGTTAGCACTAAATTGTGAATATGCTTTGAGATAAGTTATTTACTTACTTAGAAACCTTTCTGTTGATGTTTATCTTTGCTGTCTCATAGGGACCAACACTTGTACAGCAGTGATCCATTGTATGTTCCAGATGACAGGGTTTTGGTTACCGAGACTCAGGTTATTCGGGAAACGCTGTGGTAAGATATATTCACTTAATTAATAGTCTTTATTTATGATGCTTGATTACTGAGAAACAAAACTTTTATTAAAGGAAACTGTTAAAGCATTTTCACATGCAAACTAGAAGTAGACCATTAGGTGTAAAGTTCAGACCAGATTTGACTGTGGAGATTGAGAGATTTTGACATGTTTACTTCATTTTTATTTTAAATAGTTTAGCATATGATTTACTTAGATTAGTCCATCACTTCTTTAGCACTTGAGTTCAAAGCAAGGTTTACTACTATTTCTAATAGGCAGAGACTATCAGTGAGGGCCTGTGCCCATACCTGGAAGCCAGGAATCTAATGGAGCACGTGGTGCCGTTACTATTAAAATTCCAGGTCGTGGTGCTCTCACCATAAAGTATGATGTTGACATGCTGGAATTCTTAGAAATAGGAAGATCTCTTTGGGTCATCCAGTATATGGGGGAGATGCTTTGACAATATGTCTTGGACTTCTCTCTAAGATGATGTTGAAATATCTTGAGTCGTAAGGTAATCAGATGAAAAGATTGATGTCTTCCATTTTCTTATTATCTGACCTTGTTACCCCTTAATTCTGAATATTTAATAAAAATTTCCTGAAGTGGGGCATGGTGGCTCACACCTATAATCCCAGCACTATGGGAGGCCAAGACGGGTGGATCACTTGAGATCAGGAGTTCAAGACCAGCCTAGGCAACATGGTGAAACCCCCATCTCTACAAAAAATACAAAAATTAGCCAGGCATGGTGACATTTACCTGTAGCCCCAGCCATTCAGAAGGCTGAGGCTGAAGAATCACTTGAACCCAGTAGATTGAAGCTGCAGTGAGCTGTGATCGCTACTGCACTCCAGCCTGGGTAACAAAGTGAGACCCTATAAAAAAAAACAAACATTTTTTTCTGGGCATACTGTCATGAATTTTTTTCTAGACTTAAAGTACACTCATCTTTTTTATCTAATTTCAGGTTACTTTCAGGAGTGAAAAAGCTCTTTATATTTCAGCTGATAGATGGGAAAGTAACTGTGAGAAACAATATTATAGTAACTCATTTAACACATGTAAGTTATTTATATTTATTGTTATTTAGGAAATAATAGGATTTATGTAAACTGGTAATACAATTTTAGAACATTTTGCAATATTGAAATTAACTATGATTGAACTCATTTGTGTTTCCTTATGCAAAAAATACTAATTTAAAATTATTTAATATCCAGGCCAGGCACAGTGGCTCACGCCTGTAATCCCAGCACTTTGGGAGGCTGAGGTGGGTGGATCACGAGGTCAGGAATTTGAGAACGGCCTGGCCAAGATGGTGAAACCCTGTCTCTACTAAAAAAAATATAAAAATTGGCCGGGCGCGATGGCTCAAGCCTGTAATCCCAGCACTTTGGGAGGCCGAGGCGGGTGGATCACGAGGTCAAGAGATCGAGACCATCCTGGTCAACATGGTGAAACCCCGTCTCTACTGAAAATACAAAAAATTAGCTGGGCATAGTGGCGCGTGCCTGTAATCCCAGCTACTCAGGAGGCTGAGGCAGGAGAATTGCCTGAACCCAGGAGGCAGAGGTTGCGGTGAGCCGAGGTCGCGCGCCATTGCACTCCAGCCTGGATAACAAGAGTGAAACTCCGTCTCAAAAAAAAAAAAAAAAAAAAAAAAATATATATATATATATATATATATATATATATAAATTGGCCAGGCACAGTGGCAGGCACCTGTAATCCCAGCTACTAGGGAGGCTGAGGCAAGACAATCGCTTGAACCCGGGAGGCAGAGGTTGCAGTGAGCTGAGATCATGCCACTGCACTCTAGCCTGGGTGACAGAGCAAGACTCCATCTCAAAAATAAATAAATAAATATTTAATATCCAAAATGAAAAATTGAGTTATGCATCTTTACAGTACTTAAGAGAATTCCTTAATATTCTTTGGGACATATTTAATTTCAATTTACATTTTATGCTGTTTAGATCTGTCATTCTGTATTGTAAAAGCTATATACTGTAATTTTTTTTGCCTTAAGTAGATTACCTTATGTATATTTTTTAAAAATATAACCCATAATTCTCTAGTCTATTGAAATTAATGCTCACCCTTTTTCCTTTGTGTATAAAACTATTCATCGTTTTATGACTTTGTCTTCTACTAAACATACTGTTCAAAAGAATTGTAAAAGAAATATTTTACAGTGAGAGGGAAATGAATTTAAATGTTTACAGAAGCTCACCTTTGAATAATTACAGTTTGCTTCTGTCATAGAGCTGTTTACGATCTGTGCTGGAACAAATAGCAGCGTATGGCCAGGTTGTATTTCGACTCCAGGAGTTCATTGATGAAGTCATGGGACACAGTTCTGAAAGCATGCTGCCTGGAAGTGGGTCTGTTCCTAAGAAGTCACCTGAAGCTCCCTTTAGAACCTACCAGGCTTTCATGTGGGCCCTGTACAAATACTTCATTAGTTTCAAAGAAGAACTTGCAGAAATTGAGAAGTGCATCATCAATAATGGTATTAAATGTTCTTCAGTTTTACTCATACTATACGTAACTCATAATTGGAATGCCATTTAGATTTTTCATTATATAATATTTGAAAGTTGCCTGGCAAATAAGTAGTTCTCATGAATACTTCATTTTTTAAATTAAATTTGTATTTTTAACCCATTCATATCTCTCAAAATCAAAAAACTGCAGAGGATTTAGACTGAAAAATCTAAATTAGTCTTCCTGCACCAGTTCCCCAGCCAGCTGATTCCCCTCCCCAGAGACAGCCAGGTCCTGGGCTTCGTAGTCCTTCCAGAAAGAGTTCAGCAGACACAAGCAGTGCATATACGTACACCCATACCTAACAGTCACTATACTACTCTCTTCAAATATTTCTAACTTAAATTTTGAGGATAATACCATGCAAATATGAAGAGCTTCTTGGTTTTTTATTTGTTTGTTGTTTTTCTGAGACAGAGTCTTGCTCTGTTGCCCAGGCTGGAGTGCAGTGGCGTGATCTCAGCTCACTGCAACCTCTGCCTCCTGGGTTCAAGTGATTCTCCTGCCTCAGCCTCCTGAGTAGCTGGGACTAAAGGCACATGCCACCACGCCTGGCTAATTTTTTGTATTTTTAGTAGAAACAGGGTTTCACCATATTGACCAGGCTGCTCGTGAACTCCTGGCCTCTGGTGATCTGCCCACCTTAGCTTCCCAAAATGCTGGTATTACAGGCACAAGCTGGGATTATACCATACCTGACCATGTAGGGTAGGTTCTTATAAATGGAATTGCAATGTGTGAGTTTGCTGAGTTTTGCCACTTTACTTCATGGGGAGGTACAAGTAAACAAATGGATACTCTTGTGAGCCATGTAGATGAATACCTGTTTCCTCACACTCTTGCCATCTGTGTGTTGTCAGACGTTTTGGTCCTCACCATTATGGCAGATGTAAAATGGTAACCCATGTAGCTCTTTACCCTTAACTTTTAGTTTGACCTACCACAGAAAATAATACAGAGAAGTCCTGTGTTCCCATTACTTTGCTTCCCCCAGTGGCAAAACCTCACATAGTTATAGTACATGATCAAAACTGGGAAACTGACACTGGCACGGCCCATTAGCCAAGCTGCAGACCTGACACAGTTTACCAGTGTTGCAGGAACTTGCTTTGAGCAGAGGTGGGTGTAGTATCTTCGTGTATAGTTCCAGGCCCTTTTATTACATGTCTAGCTCCACATGGTGACTTCCATGTTGAGGTCCCAGCTGTGCCGTCGCCTCACAGGAGCTTGTGCAGCCCTCTGTAGGCACAGCCTCCTGCATTAACATTGGCCCATGGGGAGGTGTTTTGTTTTGTATAATTTTAATTTGCATTCTTTTATTTTAAGTAAGGCAGCATGACTTTCTATATGTTTTAGAACCACTCATCTTTCCTTTTTTGTGAACTGTCAGTTCCTTTATATGTTATTTTTCTGCTGAGTTATCTTTTTCTCCATGACTTGCAGGAGTTTTTCCTTAGGGAATTTAGGTCCTTGTGATGTGAGATCAAAATCCACCATCCTTCATTTTCCCCTGCCTGCCCATAAACCTGATGATTTGCCAGCATTTATGTCACATTTTAGATGCATGTATTTTTCCTTGCTATTGAGTTTGATTTGTTGATATTTGCAGATGCTACAATAACTCTCGCAATAGTGGTGGACAAGTTGTCACCTCGATTGGCTCAGCTCAAGGTTCTGCACAGAGTGTTCAGTACTGGAGTAGCAGAAGTTCCACCGGATACTCGCAATGTCGTCCGGGCTTCCCACCTGCTCAACACCCTGTACAAGGCCATTCTCGAATATGATAATGTTGGAGAAGCCTCTGAGCAAACCGTATGTGAGACTTCTGCCTGAAGTGTGTGACTCCATTCTGCACAGCAGAGGGGTGGGAGACAGCTGGTCATGGTTCTGTGTTAAATGATACTCAAATGGTGACTTGTCGGACAGTTCAGAGTGTTCAAATTAGCTTCCAAATTTGAGGCTGTAGGAAACTAACTCTTCAGCTCTAATTGTCAAGATCCTCAGAAGGATGAGGCAAGGACAAAGCAACATGTGAGAAATACCTAGCTGATGTCTACAGACATTTAGAATAATGCCTTCTTACATAAAAACTAAGTCTATTATATGAAGTATCTGAAGTAGTCAAATTCACAGAAACAAAGTGGAATGGTGGTTACCAAGGACTGGGGAATAGGGAGCTATTGTTTAATGGGTACATAGTTTCAGTTACACGACATGAAAAAGTTCTGGAGATTTGTCACAACAATGTGAATGTACTTAACCCTACTCTGAACTTAAAAATGGTGAGGGTGGGGCACAGTGGCTCATGCCTATAATCCCCAACACTTTGGGAGGCCAAGGGAGGACTGCTTAAGCCCAGGAGTTTGAGACTTGCCTGGGCAATATAGTGAGACCCTGTCTTTAAAAAATAAGTTAAATTGGGCCGGGCGCGGTGGCTCATGCCTGTAATCCCAGCACTTTGGGAGGCCGAGGCGGGTGGATCACGAGGTCAAGAGATCGAGACCATCCTGGTCAACATGGTGAAACCTCGTCTCTACTAAAAATAGAAAAAATTAGCTGGGCATGGTGGCACGTGCCCGTAATCCCAGCTACTCAGGAGGCTGAGGCAGGAGAATTGCCTGAACCTAGGAGGTGGAGGTTGCGGTGAGCCAAGATCACGCCATTGCACTCCAGCCTGGGTAACAAGAGCGAAACTCCGTTTCAAAAAATAATAATAATAAGTTAAATTAAAATTTAAAAAAGAAACAAATAGGTAAGATGATAAATTTTATGTTGTATATTTTATATTGTATTTAAAAAATACAAGTCTAGGCCAGACATAGTGGCTCATGCCTGTAGTCCCAGCTACTTAGGAGTCTGAGGTGAGAGGATCACTTGAGCCCAGGAATTTGAGACCAGCCTCAGCAGCATACTGAGACCCTGTCTCTACAAAAAATTTTAAAAGTAGCCAGGTGTGCTGACACCAGGAATTTGAGACCAGCCTGGCCAACATGGTGAAACCCCGTCTCTACATAAAATACAAAAATTAGCCGAGTATGGTGGTGAACACCTATAGTCCCAGCTACTCAGGAGGCTGAGACAGGAGAATCACTTGAACCCAGGAGGTTGCAGTGAGCTGAGATCATGCTACTACACTCCAGCCTGGGCAATAGAGAGAGCTGTGGAGTAGTAGCCATGCCTGTGGTCCCAGGTACTTGAGAGGCTGAGGCAGGAAGATTGCTTGAGTCTGGAAGGTTGAGGCTCCAGCAAGCCATGTTTGCGCCACTGCACTTCAGCTTGGGTGACCGAGCAAGACCCTGTATCAAATAATATGTAGATTAAAAAAATCTATCTAGAGGCTGTAATTTAGAAAGCTACAGTTTTATTTGGGTATGTATATTAGGTGTATTTTCCAGTTTGTTGGTATAACTTTTTTTCTCACCAATTTAATATTGCATTTCAATATAAAAGAGATTGATTTTCTCTCAGCACTGCCATTTTTGTCCTCTGAGAGCTACTGGAATTAAGTAATTTCCTCACTCTTAATAGACACCTTGCTAGTAGTACGATTTAGATAAGGAAACCTTGCTCACCTGCCAGGGCTGTCTCAGGTCACACCTGCCTCTGTGTCATTTTCACTCTCAAGTTTCCCAGTCTGGACTGCAAACAATATGATGCTTCCATACTTAGGTGAGTTTTTCATAAGGATTTTATAGTATATGTTTTTGGATTTTTTAATTTCAAGGCATTTCAGAAATGTTTAAACCTCCTTCTGTTCTAGTGGCCAGGCAGCCCTGAGAGCTGACCGTGCACAATCTCTGCCTCAGGTCTCCCTCCTGTTCTCTCTCTGGGTGGAAACGGTGCGGCCTTACCTGCAGACAGTGGATGAGTGGATCGTGCATGGGCACCTGTGGGATGGTGCCAGGGAGTTCATCATCCAGAGGTGAGCTGCAGCAGAGCACAAGGTCGTTGAGGGCTGGCGTCACCAGTTTGCTCCCCATGAAAATCAAATCTTTCATTACTTTCAAACAGTACTAAGAAAGTACAGTCCACATCACAGAACTTGTTGTCATCATAGGCTAGTTCTATTTCATTTTTTTGGAAGATGTCAGTAATATAATACCAGCCGATTATTAATATCTTTGTCCAGGTTTTCTCAGTTCACAACTTTTAAGCAAATCGTATTTTTGGATGATAGTGTATTTATGGCTAGCTCGTATACGCTGCTTCCCATAAAATGAGCTTAGGTGATATCAGATGATTTCCGCTATTTCCAGTGTAAAGTATCAGTAAAGAGATACAGAAATACTACAGAATATGCCTCTAATACATTTATTGCTCAGAATTAGCTACTCATTTCTTTTACCTTACTATAATTTTTTTTACTGTTCTCTGAAGTGAATGAATTCAACCAATATCTTAATATAATATTTAATAAAACAAGAAAAATCTTAATCCATTTATGACAATTTCCCTTCATTTATTTAATTTTTCTGAACAGAATCATATAAACTATAATGTAGAGCTATTCGTACTCTTTTAACCCAATTTTAAATGATGTGGTGTATTTAGATGTGCGGTTTCTATTGGTAGCTATCCATTGAACGCATCAGGAAGGGTAACTTTAAGTCCTTAGTGTTCTGGAAGTGTAGCAATGTGTATGCAATGCTCACATAAGTGAACTGACCTCCCTTCAATGTAGTCTCTTGTCTCACTGTGTCCCGGTTCATCAGTCTCACATGAGAATTTCTGTGAAAAATGGGACTCTGACTGTTCTTGTAAGGTGATGATTGACCATAATTTTATTGTTGAAAGTAGTCCAGTTAAGAATTTTGGTAGGGAAAATGGTAGAGAAGTCTGCAAATCAGTTTCACAGGAGATGGTAAATGGGAAAAACTTTATTCTACTTCTAAAGAGTGTCAAATTAGTCATATTTTAAATAATTCCAATTCAGGAAACTTTCTGCTTACTTAAATTTTACCTATACTGTTCAAAGTATTGATTCACTTTTGTCTTTAAACTGAGATCAGATTAAAACTGCCCCATTTGCCTAAAGATTGTTTCAGTTTACTAATAATTAATGTTATGTTTTATAATGTCTGGACAACAAACTAGAATAAGGATACTACTTTTAAGGAAGAGAAGTTAAAGTTTAAAATTATTTTGAATCTCTTTAGAAACAAAAATGTTCCAGTTAATCATAGAGACTTCTGGTATGCAACTTACACATTATACAGCGTGTCAGAAAAGACAGAAAGTGAAGAAAAAATGAGTGATAATGCGAGTGCGAGCTCCGGCAGTGACCAGGGGCCCTCCAGCAGGCAGCACACCATGGTGTCCTTCCTCAAACCTGTCCTGAAGCAGATTATAATGGCTGGCAAGTCCATGCAGCTGCTGAAGAACCTACAGTGTGCAGAGAGCACCACCTGCCAGGCCGCAGCCAGAGGTACCTGTTCCGTGTTCCTGTGTCTTCCTCGGTGTTGAGACACCTGACCCTACTCCTTCTTGTCATCCTGATACCTGATTATTTTGTAGTTTGCAAGTCATCACACCCTCTTATTTCAGTGGTAATTATCAATCGTAATAGAATTAATAATCGTGCTGCCCTTGATTTTTAAAAAGATCGTCTTATTGCAAACTTTTAGTGCTGTGTTTAAAAAAGCAGTGACAATAAGTTCCACATTCATTTTCCTCACTCTGGATTCCTTAGGACTCGAACTTTAAAAAATAAATCCCGGGCTGGGCGCGGTGGCTCACGCCTGTAATCCCAGCACTTTGGGAGGCCGAGGCGGGTGGATCACGAGGTCAAGAAATCGAGACCATCCTGATCAACATGGTGAAACCCCGTCTCTACTAAAATACAAAAAATCAGCTGGGCATGGTGGCGCGTGCCTGTAGTCCCAGCTACTCAGGAGGCTGAGGCAAGAGAATTGCCTGAACGCAGGAGGCGGAGGTTGCGGTGAGCCGAGATCGCGCCATTGCACTCCAGCCTGGGTAACAAGAGCGAAACTCTGTCTCAAAAATAAAATAAAATAAAATAAATAAAAATAAATCCTTGCCATTTGTTTTCTTTTATTGTTTTTATAAACTGACATCATAATTTTACATATTTGTGGAGTACATAGTGGTTTTTGATACATTTATAGTAAACAATATAGTTAGCATTTCCATCACCTCAAACATTTACTACTTCTTTATGTTGGAAACATTCAGTATCCTCCTCTTAGCTCTGTGCAACTCTATATTATTAACTGTAGTCATCCCATAGTGATACAGAACACTAGAACTTATTCCTTCCAGCCAGCCATTTGTATCCTTTTACAAATATCTTCCTTCCTTCCCGCTACAAAATCCAGCATCTAGTATCCTGTTCTACTTTTTACTAACATGAGATAAACATTTTTTAGCTACTACATATGAGTGAAAACATGCAGTGTTTAACTTCCTGTTCCTGGCTTATTTCACTTGACATAATGTTCACCATTTCTATCGGTGTTGCTGCAAACAACAGGATTCATTCTTTTTTACCTCTGAGTTCTATGTGTGTGTGTACCACAATTTCTTTACCCATTCATCTGTTGTTGGACACCTAGGTTGATTCCATATCTTGGCTGTGTGAATAGTGCTGCAATAAACATGGGGGTGCAGATGTCTCTTTGATATCCTGATTTCCTTTCCTTTGGGTAAATGCCCACCAGTGGGATTGCTATATCAGATAGTAGTTCTCTTTGTATTTTTTTGAGGAACCTTCAAACTGTTTTCCATAGTGTCTGCACTATGGAGTTTATATTCCCATCAACATTGTGTCAGAATTCCCTTTTCTCCACATCCTCACCAGCGTTTGTTATTTTTTGTCTTTGTGATAAATAGCCATCCTGACTGGGCTGAAATGATACCTCATTGTGGTTTGACTTGCATTTTCCCTAATAATTAGTAATGCTGAGCATTTTCTCATGTATTCATTGGCCATTTGTATGACTTGTTTGAGAAATGTCTCTTTGGATCATTTGCCCTTTTTTTTTTTTTTTGGTTCAGTGGTGTGATCTTGGCTCACTGCAAGCTCTGCCTCCCTGGCTCAAGCGATTCTCCTGCCTCAGCCTCCTGAGTAGCTGGGATTACAGACAGCCGCCACCACGCCCAGCTAATTTTCTGTATTTTTAGTAGAGACAGGGTTTCACCATGTTAGCCAGGCTGATCCGAACTCCTGACCTCAGGTAATCCGCCCATCTTGGCCTCCCAAAGTGCTGGGATTACAAGCATGAGCCACCGCACCTGGCCTCATTCATTGAATTATTTCACTGTGAAATTTACTTGTTTGTTAAATACCTATTTTTGTTGAACTTCTCATTCAAAACATTCTTTTCCTGATTTTATTGAATGTTGCGTCTCACTGAGTTTCCTTAAGATTTTAATTCTGAATTATTTTTCTGGCATTTCATGTATTTCCTTATTGTAGTCTCTTACTGGAGAGTTACTGTTTTCTTTGGGAGGTGTCATATTTCTTTGCTTTTTCACGTTTGATGTATTCTACATTGATTTCTACACATCTGGTGGGAAGGTCACTTTTTCCAATTTTATGGAGGACATTTTGTAGGGAAACAGTTATTCATATGAATGGGTCTTGGAGTGTCGGTTCAGTGGAATGCATTGGCCTTGGTTCTGGATGAATGCAGTAGTGCAGTCTCCGTGTACTTTCTACAGTTGTAATCCACTTCAGTGATGTTTCCAAGTACCTCAGTGACCTACACTGAGGGAGTTTGCGGCAACAGTGGCACAACTGGCCAGGCGCGATGGCTCATGCCTGTAATCCCAGCACTTTGGGAAGCCAAGGCAGGTGGATCACTTGAGGCCAGGAGTTTGAGACCAGCCTATAAAAATTAGGTAGATGTGGTGGCACATGCCTATTGTCCCAGCTACTTGGGAGGCTGAGGCACAAGAGTCCCTGGAACCCAGAAGGCAGAGGTTGCAGTGACCCAAGATGATGCCACTATGCCCCAGCCTGGGCAGCAGAGCAAGACTATCCCAAAACAAAAAAACAGTAGCCTGGCTTTGCTGGGGTGGGCTTGCTAGACTGTATTTCTCAGGTTGGGGGTATGTGCATGTACACATTGGTTTGGCCAGATTGGGACCACAGGCTGTTACTCTGGCCAGGAACATGAGCATGTGCTTGCTTGGCCAGCCTATAGGCATATCTGCCTGCCAGCAACAGCCTAAGGGGCTATTTCTCAGGCCTGTAATGTGGGCACAAGATGGGTTGGCAGGCCTGGGGGCTCCATGAGGACAGTCCACAGAGTAATTTCTCAAGCCTCGAACATGAGCACAGGCTTCTCAGCTCTCCTGGGAGTATGTTTGCTGGGGCTGGCCTACAAGGCTGTTTCTCAGGCCCAGGATGTAGTTACAAGGCTGCTTGGCTAGCTGGGGTGCATGTCTACCTGTACAGTCCAGGGGGCTCTTTCTCAGGCCTGGGACATGGTCACATGGCTTGTTGGCAGGCCTAGATATGTGTCTGCCAGTGGCAGCCCATGAGCCTGCTTCTTAGGCCCAGCATATAGGTAGAAGGCTACTTGGCTGACCTGGGGGGTGTTTACTGGGGGTGGACTTTAAGGCTCTTTCTCAGGTTTGGGATACGGGTGCCAAGCTGCTTTGCTGGGTTAGAGACATGCCCACCAAAGGCAGACCACAGGGCTGTTTGGCAGGTCCAGTATGCAGGCCTATGGCTGCTCAGCTGGCCTGGGGCCCTGACTCCCAGGCACTGCCTGTGGGGTTTCTTCTCAAGCCAAGAATGCAGCACAAGACCACTCAAGAAGCCTAGGTGCATGCCTGCCAGGGCAGCCTCTGAGACTGTTTCTCAGATGCTGAATGCTGGCCAGGGTTACTGGGTAGGCCACAGGCCTGTCTGCAAGGGGTTGGTGCTATGGGGCTGTTTTTCAGTTCCTGAGCACAGGTCTGTAGCTGCTCCACCAGCCTGGAGGCCTGTCAGCTGGCAGAAAGCTCAGGGTGTTCCCACCCTCTGGAGGTGGCACAGCAGTTTGGCCAGCTCAATTCAAGCGTGGGTTCAGTCTGTCAGGGCTGCCAGACAGTGCAGTGGCAGAGGGTGGTTTTCCTGCTGTGCAGGACCAGAATCTCAGCTGATCCTGGGCCCAGGCTCCACACAGCTGGGATTGTGGTATTCAGCCACCCCTGTGGCTGGGGTGCAGAAGAGGTGCAGTGGCTACTGGCCCAGAGGAGGGCGTGCTCCAGAGGTGATTCTGGTCCTGAGATGGTGTCGTGCTGCAGCAGCTTGGCTCAGAGAGTGGATGGCAAAGACACACCTTGTGCTCCTAACCCAGGGCGAGGCAGCTGCATGTATTCCCAGCAGCTCTCCAAACGGCTCAGAGCTCGTGGGAACTGTGAAATCCTCTTATAGTAAGGACCATAGGTGTTTGTGGGGGCTGGTGGGTTTCTTCTGCTTATCCTTACCCAACAATAGGAAATCCTTCTTGACTCCAGACCAGCCTAATCTGCAAAGGGAAGACGGGGCTGCAGAGGCTGGAAGTCTCCACACTGCCCTCCTATATCTCCAGTCACCAACAGTGTGTCACACTCCTCCACTGCACCCCAGCACTCTCCTTTCAACCCCAGTTAGATCTTAACTGTTGATTTGTTGTCTTGGTCCTCTCTTGCAGTGGGGGGAAGAGTGTCCCCAGGCAGCTGCCTGGTAGGCATCACTCCCTCTGGACTTTTTTTTTTTTTTTGAGACTGAGTCTCACTCTGTTGCCTAAGCTGGAATGCAGTGGCACGATCTGCAACCTCTACCTCCCAGGTTCAAGTGATTCTCATGCCTCAGATTGCCAAGTAGTTGGGACTTCAGGCCATCACGCCTGGCTAATTTTTGTATTTTTAGTAGAGATGGGATTTCACCATGTTGGCCAAGCTGGTCTTGAACTCCTGACCTCAGGTGATCCACCTGCCTCAGCCTCCCAAAGGACTGAGATTACAGGTGTGAGCCATCACGCCCAGTCTCTCTGTCATTTCTTAATGCAGTGCAGCGTTTAACCCTTGAGGATCATGAACCATGGCTGTTAAGAATTTGTTGATGAACAGTTCAGACTCAATCATAGATTTCAAGAAAATGAAGTTTTATCTTGTAATCCCAGCACTTTGGGAGGCTGAGGTGGATGGATCACGAAGTCAGATCAAGACCATCCTGGCCAATGTGGTGAAACCCCGTCGCTACTAAAAGTACAGAAATTAGCTGGGCGTGGTGGTGCGTGCCTGTAATCCCCACTATCGGGAGGCTGAGGCAGGAGAATTGCTTGAACCAGGGAGTCAGAGGTTGCAGTGAGCCGAGATCGCGCCATTGCACTCCAGCCTGGGTAACAAGAGCAAAACTCTGTCTCAAAAAAAAGAAAAAAAAAGAAAGAAAATAGTTTTATCAACTCATTAAAGAGGCTTGGAAGATAGATGTGGCCTTATTTATACATCTCAATCATCTCAGTGTTATATTAATTATATTATTGTATCTACTTGAAATAAATAGATGGAATACTTACTTTCACTTTGTGGAGTATTTCCTTCTTATGTAATGAGCTTTCCAGAGCCACTGTCAGAAGTGTTTTTTCCAGTGAGACTATGACTCCTATCAGTGTTATCATAGTGTTGTGCAGTATGGTAATAACTTTAAAGTATTCTGACTAGAATTTTACTATGTTCAGAAAAAACAGCTTATATGTTGTGATTCTATGAACATTGCAGTTGTTTAACAGAGGATCTAAAAATGTTTAGTTTTGCTGCACTGTAAAGGTAAAAGTAAAGAAACAGGGATAAACCTTCCTAGAGCAAAGGGAAAATAGCACGCTGAATTAGGATGATATTATTTAATATTTCTCTTTTTTTTTGAGACAGGTTTCACTCCTATTGCCAAAACTGGACTGGAGTGCAGTGGCATGATCTTGGCTCACTGCAACCTTCGCAAGCTTTACCTCCCAAACGCTCAAGTGATTCTCATGCCTCAGCCTCCCAAGTAGCTGGGACCACAGGTTCATGCCACTGCGCCTGGCTAATTTAATATTTCTTGGACCAGGTGTGGTGGCTCACACTGGTAATCCTAGGACTTTGGGAGGCTGAGGCAGGTGGATCACTTGAGGTCAAGAGTTCGAGACCAGCCTGACTAACATGGTGAAACCTGTCTCTACTAAAACAAAAAAAATACAAAATTAGCCTGGCGTGGTGACACACGCCTGTAATCCCAGCTATTGGGAGGCTGAGGCAGGAGAATTGCTTGAACCTGGGAGGCAGAGGTTGCAGTGAGCTGAGATCTTGCCATTGCACTCCAGCCTGGGCAGCAAGAGCAAAACTCCATCTCGAAAAATGTTACTTAATATGATTAAACAGAACAGAGTTCACCTTACTTATTTCTTTATGTTTCAGATGCAGAAAGAAAAAGCTTATACACTCTCTTTCTGGAATCTGTACAGTCGCGGCTTCGACACGGAGAAGATTGCACTCCACATGTTCTCACTGAGCAACAGGCAACCAAAGAGAACCTAATTAAGATGCAGTCCATTGCTGAAAGGCATCTTGAACTGGATGATGTTCACGATCCACTGCTTGCCATTAACTTTGCAAGGTGATAACACACCTGCAAGATTGTCAGTGATTGAAATGGCATAATCTGTGCAATGTTTGGTAACTGTTAATTTCTGGAAGGTAGGGTTTTCCAGGGCCAAAAACAAAAACACTTGTAGACTATCCTTTTGTTATATTTTATTTTGTTTTGTTTTTTCCTTCTTTTTTTTTTTTTTTTTGAGACAGAGTCTTGCTCTGTCGCCAGAGCTGGAGTGCAGTGGCGCAATCTTGGCTCACTGCAACCTCTGCCTCCTGGGTTCAAGCAATTCTCTTGCCTCAGCCTCCCTAGTAGCTGGGACACGTGTGCCACCACACCCAGCTAATTCTGTTTGTATTTTAGTAGAGACAGTGTTTCACCATGTTGGCCAGGATGGTCTCGATCTCCTGACCTTGTGATCCAATGGCCTCGGCCTCCCAAAGTGCTGGGATTACAGGCGTGAGCCACCACACCCAGCCTTGTTTTGTTTTTGAGACAGAGCCTCACTCTGTCTCTCAGGATGGACTGCAGTGGTGCAATCTTGGCTCACTGCAACCTCCCGCCTCATAGGTTAAGCAATTCTCCTGTCTCAGCCTCCCAAGTATCTGGACTGCAGACATGTACCACCATGCCTGGCTAATTTTTTGTATTTTCAGGGTTTCATCATGTTGTCCAGGATGGTCTCAAACTCCTGACTTCAGGTGATATACCCACCTTGGCCTTCCAAAGTGCTGAGATTGTAGGCGTGAGCCACCGTGCCCTGTCTGTCTTTTATAATGAGCAGAATACAAAATATGCTCGCCTATTTCAGGTGTATAGTTTGGATTCTATGTTATTTGTAAAAGTCTGCAGACTTGGCCCTGCCACCATGTGGTAGACCATGTGTCTGTGCCCTCGGGCCCCTGAAAGTGTCATCATTTACCCAGGATGTGCTGAAACTCTGGGCCATGAGTGGGCCCTGGACATCCATTGAGTCAGGGTCCCCATTGCCATATATCCTGGGCTTAAGCTGCTTTTAGGCACTTAGCCCAATAGTGTAAGTCATTATTACCCACACAGTTTTGAGTTGTCTAATGGCCAGCATTTGCTACCTGCAGCCCTAATCACTAGAAAGATCGGCTCTAGTACCTGACCCTAGGGCAGTGGCAACTTCAAGACTGGTTCTCTCATAGGATATTTTGGGGAGAAAGATTTTTCTCTTTCTGTAATAGTTGGTAACTTCAGGACTAAAGGTAAAAATGGGAATTTGGGGTTTTAAGAGAATTTTGTTGACAGCCACTCATAAAAAGAAGACTCACATTTTTATCTTGAAGGATGTATTTGGAGCAGAGCGACTTTCATGAGAAGTTTGCTGGTGATGATGTGTGTGTGGATAGATCATCAGAATCTGTGACATGCCAGACCTTTGAATTAACGCTGAGATCCTGCCTCTATCCTCATATTGATAAGCAGTATCTGGATTGCTGTGGAAACCTCATGCAAACTCTAAAAAAAGATTACAGGTAAAAGAGTAATTTGATTTTGGAAGTAGTAAATAGATGATTGTACTTGAAGAGCAGTTGAGATTATTTTAAAACCTACATTTCAATTCCATTTTTATTAGAGTAGGAAATGGATATGCAGTAAACAATTTTTTAAGAGAAATCAATTGACCATCAGTATTTTTTTAACTATGTTGTGAAACTTCATTGGTTGTTTCTGAGGATCTTTCCCAAAAGAAATATGGGAAAAGCTTGTAGAAAAATATTACAAAGTTTGTTACCAGAATGAAAAACACAGAATTACTTAGTGATAGATGACTAGTTCTTTAAACTATGGCATATCCATAAATATGGCATATATATACCCATGTGTGAACTTTGTAAAGTTCATAAAAATTATGGCAGTTAAAAAGTAGGATATATAATATGGTAGGAACTAGGTTAGGTTTTCTTAACTCATAGAAGAGAAGACAGGAAGGAAACATTCCAAATGGTAAATATTAATGGTGCAAATCCACCATGAATCATGGGATTTGGATTTTTTTTTTGTTACATTTCTGCGACTGCCCAGTTTTCTGTAATGTTATAAAAGATCATCTGATGATGATGAAAGGAAAACCTATGCTGTTTTTATTATTGAAACAAGTCTTAAGAGGTGTTAATATTTCTAATTTTAGTAAAGGTAGACTTTAAACTTGTTTCACTAAAAACAGTAGACTACAAAACCTGGTATTGATCCCGAATCCTGCCTTACAAATGTCAGAGATCTTTGTGTCACTCATTTCCTCTCCATTCAGGTTGGTAGAATACTTGCAAGCCATGAGGAATTTTTTCTTAATGGAAGGAGGAGATACTATGTATGACTTCTATACATCAATTTTTGATAAAATAAGAGAAAAGGAAACCTGGCAGAATGTCTCTTTTCTTAATGTCCAACTCCAGGAAGCCGTAGGACAGCGTTATCCTGAAGATAGTTCACGGTAAAATATGGAAGCCACCTATATTTGAATTAGTATAAAATGAACTATGTGCCAGTAAGTCTTCTATGAATTACACATATTGTTTTTCCTTGCACCATTCCTATGAGTTTTACTAATATTATTTTACATATTAGAAAATTGAGGCCAGGTGCGGTGGATCACCTGAGGTCAGGATTTCAAGACCAGTCTAGCCGACATGGTGAAACCCCATCTCTACTAAAAATACAAAAATTAGCTGGGCATGGTGGCAGGTGCCTGTAATCCCAGCTACTTGGGAGAATCGCTTGAACCTAGGAGGCAGAGGTTGCTGAGATCGCACCACTGCACTCCAGCCTGGGCGACAAGAATGAGACTCCAATGTAAAAGAAAAGAAAAGAAAGTTGAGGCAGAGGCTAGCTAAGTGACTCTGCCACTAAACAAGAGAAGACATTGAGATGCTACCATATGGCCAAGTGCAGTGGCTCACACCTGTAATCCTAGCACTTTGGGAGTCCGAGGTGGGAGGATTGCTTGAGCTCAGGAATTTACAACCAGCCTGGGCAACATAGTGGGACCGTGTCCCTACATAAAAATAAAAAAGATGCCACCATACACCCTGTCGGGGCCTGATGGCATCCTTCACATGCTTGGAGTCAGTGCTTCCTCTCTCTCTCTCTGAGCTCCCATACATCACCAGGTTTATCAGTCCTGCCTCCTAGAAAAGGCCCCTGAGCTCTCAGGACCATCTCAGAGCTCCCTGATGGCCTCTGTGTCTCTCTGCCTTACTCCTTTCCACCAAAACGGACTTGACCCTCACCATAGTGACCTCAGAGCACCAGCAGTGACTTCCACCACTCATGCCCAGGCTCTCCGTGGGTGCCTGGTAACAGATGGACTAAGCTTTGTCTCAGGAGGGAAAAGGCTACTGTTTGGCTCCATTTTCCCAGCCTCATGACTTGCACATATACACACCATGTTCTGTCTCACTTCACATTTCAGGGATTTCAGAATATTTCTGGTGTCTGCCAGTGCTGTCCTCCCGCCTTCCTGTGACGTGCTCTCCAGTTGTTGGTCCTGGCAGAGGTCTGCTCACTCCTACATCCCCGTGTCTTCATGTGCTGCACTGGGCTGGGAGTCCCTGGAGGGACGAGAGGCTTTCTATGCCTGTTCAGTGCAGCCGCTAACTTAGTATTCATATTTGGTAGACGCCTACCAAGCACTGAGTCAATGCGTACATGTCAGGCCATTAAGAGCTAGAACTTCTGACTAGAGCCTGTGCCAGGGATCAGCAGTTCATAAGCACACACTGCCCTCTGACAGCTCTGGTATGGAAGTTAACTCCCCACTTTAAACCTTTTTCATGTGCATCCGGGCATCCCCTCTTAGTGCCTCTGACTGTGTAAGAGGACATTATTTCTCAGGAACCACTGATGGGACTATTTTGAGGATTAAATGAGCTAAGGACACATAATAGTTCCTGGCACATGGACGTTTTCATGTCTGTGTTAGTTGCTTGCTTGCCCCTAAGAGTCACATTCAAACCTGTCTCAGGAACTTGTGGATGAAGCCGTGCACAACACCTCTGGTGTAGAAGCAGACCCCATCCCATCCTGATGGGGCTCCCAAAGCAATGCTGTCCCTCGAGCTGCTCTGCTTACCCTCTTCTGCCCACCCCCAACTTCAGCAAAAGCTTCATCTTCCCAGCCATGGCCTGAAGTTTACTGTTTTACCCAGCTTCATCTTTTTTTAATCACTGCCATTGTTAAGTGTCTCTTCCATATCTAAACTCATTATTTAAAAGCTTTCCCCCTCTTCATTATTTTTACATCCAAATTTCTGTTCTGGAATATATGTCAGAAAAGATAAATTTGTTGGAATGTGTGCATTTCTTTTATGAAATGCAGTATTTTGGGGGGAATATTATGTAAATACTATTTTAAAAGAACATTTTTGTATGACATAATGCTTTCACAAACTAAAACAAATTTCTTTTTTTAGTCTGTCTATATCTTTTGAAAACGTTGACACAGCTAAGAAGAAACTACCTGTTCATATCTTAGACGGTCTGACCCTCAGCTACAAGGTATATCCTGATACTCTTTGTATGAACAGTGTTGCCTACTAAAAGTAAAACATGCAAGTAATCGGTTACTTTCTGTTCTAATTTTGTTTTTGTTTCATAGGTCCCGTGGCCTGTGGACATTGTTATAAGTTTGGAATGTCAAAAAATTTATAATCAAGTGTTTCTTCTCTTATTGCAAATAAAGTGGGCAAAATATAGTCTGGATGTTTTACTTTTTGGTGGTAAGATTTGTTTTCCGCAGATACATTGTAATTTAATTTAATTTAATTTTAGTCCTAATAAAACAGGTTGGTGGGAAAGGGAAGCATATGGGGTGGGGGTCGTTGATCGTTTTCAGTGTGTACACAAATGCCAGCATGGCGCATACTCTAGCAGTAGCTTTATGGACGTCAAATACCTGAAAGAAAGATCAGGAAGTTGTATGCACAGTTGATCTGAAATGCAACAACTTGATTAGGAATTTGACCACAATAAATTTTCTTGTGTTATGCAAAAATTTCAAATGACACATTAATGAGACTTTGTCATGTTTCATGACAGTAGTGAGAAAAGTGATAGAGGGGACCTTTTCCACTGCACCTTCCAGAGCCACTGAGGTTCGGTGTCTGCCACCCCTACCAGTGCTTTCTGTGGTGCCAGGGCTGCATCCCTCAGAGTTTCTGCCAGGCATCATGGTGCAGTGGGGTTTGAGCTGATGCTCTTTCTCTCTACTTTGCTCTCCCAATCTTTTGTAGAACTGGTTAGTACTGCTGAAAAACCACGACCTAAAGAAGGCCTTGTACATGAACAAAACACAGTCGCTCAGTTCGGACCACAAAAAGAACCAGTGAGACAGCAGATTCATCGCATGTTTCTCTTAAGAGTGAAGCTCATGCATTTCGTGAACAGCTTGCACAACTACATCATGACCAGGGTTTGTGCCTCTCCCATCTGCTTCAGTTCTGTTGCCTTATCTATACAGTTGTTCATAGAGAATTACTTATAATATCTTATAAATACAAAATACCTACAGACTGTGAAAATGGGACATGTGGCAAATTTAACCATAAAATAACACAGCAGTACGAGGAAGGTTTTTGTAAATATACTGGCATATGTGTACCCAGAGGCTGCTGTCCCTCCTATCCAGTCGCCCTGGGGACAGGCACAGCCACAGCTCCTCTGTTGGAATTACCTTCAGAATGTGCCACATAGGCCTTTAGGTTTCATTACTGATGACAGCTGTCCCTAAAAAATGGCTCCAGTGTTTAATAGCCAATTCACAGGCCATTGTGTGTGGGAGGAAGATGCAGCCAGGTTATATATTTTATTTTTATTTTTTTCTTTTTCTTTTTTTTTTTTTTTTTGAGACGGAGTCTTACTCTGTCACCCAGGCTGGAGTGCAGTAGCATGATCTCGGCTCACTGCAACCTCCAACTCCTGGGTTCAAGCAGTTCCCTGCCTCAGCTTCCCGAGTAGCTGCGATTATAGGCGCGTGCCATCACACCCAGCTAATTTTTGTATTGTTAGTAGAGACAGGGTTTCACCATCTTGCCCAGGCTGGTCTTGAAATCTTGACCTTGTGATCTTCCCACCTTGGCCTCCCAAAGTGCTGGGATTACAGGCATTAAAAACAATTAGTAACTCACTACAAAGTAAATGAAACTGCTCTTCTGATACATCTAAAAGCCAGTTCTAGAGGAAGTTCTGAAAGTAGAGTTCAGATATTGGAACAGGAGCAGTGTTACTAGAGGACAGCATGCATTTGGGGTTTCAGTTGTTGTTTATACCTGTTCTGTTCTGTGAGTTCTGAAGCCTTTCTTGCTTGGATGAAGTGAGCCTCTGAAGCCTGTTTTGGACAGGAAGGCTATGGCAAAGGGGCTCCATGCTTCCCCTGACTGCATTACTGGCCTTCACAAGGCTGACCTTCATTAAGCCCCTAACTGTTAGGAGTAAATGATAAGAGTTTAAGTTTTTTCTTAGTTTGTTTTTTATTTGAAGTATACTTATATTCATTTTAGAGAAAGATGAAGCATGAAAAATGGAACTTAAGAAACATAAATTCACTGTAATTATTTGTATAAAAGTAACACATTGGATTTTTTTTTTAATCAGTGTGTCTTATATACAGTTTAATGTACTCGCACCTTCCTACCAGAGAGTCTGTTAGCCCAGAGTTTGGCGTTCGTTCATTCACTGTGTGGCTGCCCCCACCATCCTCTAGGATCAGAACGCCAAAGTATCCAGCCAGCCTTTGAAGAATGGTACTTGACAAAACTTCATAGATGTGATTATTGAAGGAAGAATTTGAGAGGAATAGAAGAGTTTAGTAAAAAGATTTGTGGACATCACACAAGTCCTCAAAGGAAGTTGCTGACTAAGCTTTTTATCTTTCTCTTCCAAGATTCTACACAGTACAGGCCTGGAGTTTCAACATCAAGTCGAGGAAGCCAAGGATTTAGATCAATTGATTAAAATTCACTATAGGTACCTGTCAACCATCCATGACCGGTGTCTGCTAAGAGAAAAGGTACATGAGCTGTATCCTGCAGATGTGGCCACTGCTGGGTGCACGAGGCTGTCTGCCTGCTTTGGTATTTTATTATTTTTAAGCTTTTGTCCTGTAGAGTATTCTTTAAGGAAGAACCAGATCAAATGAGGTTACAAGCGAATGCCCCAGGCCGGCCACACTGGCTCACGCCTGTAATCCCAGCAGTTTGGAAAACTGAGGCGGGTGAGTCTTATGAGACTAAGAGGTCAAGACCAGCCAGGGAAACATAGCAAGACTCTGTCTTTAAAAAAAATTAAAAAGATTAGCAGACATGGTAATGCACAGCTGGAGGCCCAGCTGCTTGAGAAGCTGTAGTGGGAGCACTATTTGAGGCCAGGAGTTCGAGGCTGCAGTGAACTATGATCACACCACTGCACTCTGCACTCCAGCTTAGGTAACAGAGAAAGACCCAGTCTCTTAAAACAAAGATAAACAGAAGGAGGAGTGCCCTATCAGTAGAAATTGTATCTAAGAGCAACATGAGAACTGTGTTTGATAGTCAACACTCACTCTGCATTGCTCTTGGATTCAGTTGGAAAGTTGGGTCTGCAGTTGTAGAGTAATAGCATGTCCACTTAAAGAATTCAGTAATAAGTAGGGCGTGGTGGCTCACGCCTGTAATCCCAGCACTTTGGGAGGCCGAGGCGGGTGGATCACGAGGTCAAGAGATCAAGACCACCCTGGTCAACATGGTGAAACTCCGTCTCTACTAAAAATACAAAAAATTAGCTGGGCATGGTGGCGCGTGCCTGTAATCCCAGCTACTCAGGAGGCTGAGGCAGGAGAATTGCCTGAACCCAGGAGGCGGAGGTTGCGGTGAGCTGAGATCGCGCCATTGCACTCCAGCCTGGGGAATAACAGCGAAACTCCGTCTCAAAATAAAAAAAATTAAAAAATAAAAAAAAGAATTCAGTAATATTAAAACCTTTCGAACTATTTGTCCTAGTTTCACTGGTGAATGTAAATGGCCATCTCAGGAAAAGGTCTTAATTGTTCTTTTGGTTTGACTATACTGCTAATACCACCTGTACCTTACATTCAGTAAATGCATGGGCCTCTAGTCCCAAATGGGTATGGTTCAGAGCCTAGAACATAGAAATTCCATATACATAGAAGGTAGTCACTGTGGTGATGAGCTTTTTCTGTGATTCATTTAAAATAGGTAAAAGTGTTGGTATCAGTGTCCAAACTTGGTTACACATTTTATATTCTGCAACTTTGGTCTCCAGGTCAGCTTTGTGAAGGA
The DNA here is from genome assembly GCF_030222135.1 of Aotus nancymaae. Classification (NCBI taxonomy): domain Eukaryota; kingdom Metazoa; phylum Chordata; class Mammalia; order Primates; family Aotidae; genus Aotus; species Aotus nancymaae. The sequence continues at coordinate 3,797,942 of NW_026988490.1, read as the reverse complement.
AGCCATCATGAAGGTGTTGAACTTGGCTCTAATGTTTGCAGATGGTTGGCAGGCTGGCCTGGGAGCTTGGCGGTACGTATGTGACTTCTGAAGCATCTGCACTGTAACCATTTCAGCTTCGGCTTTTTTTTTTTTTTTTTTTTTTTAATAGGAGATGGGTTTTCCCAGCTACTCAGGAGGTTGAGAGGGGAAGATTGCTTGAGCCCAGGAGCTTAAGACCAGCCTGGGCAACACAGCAAGACCCAGTCTTTTTCAAGATATCTGTGGAGTAATTTCAAATGTATTTTAGTTTACTTATTTAAAATCCTAAATCTAGGCTGGGTGCAATGGCTCATGCCTGTAATCCCAGCACTTTGGGAGGCCAAGGCAGGCAGATCACCTGAGTTCAGGAGTTCCAGACCAGCTTGACCAATATGAAAAAGCCCCGTCTCTTAGCCTACCTATAAACCCCAACCCACTTACTCATTTGAAATTTACTTTTGTTCCTAGAATGGAATCTATAGAGAAAATGGAGTCTGATTTTAAAAACTGCCATATGTTTCTTGTAACCATTTTAAACAAAGCCGTGTGTAGAGGATCCTTTCCCCATTGTGAGTATATCATGTTAAAATATTTCTACTTTTGTATTTTCTTGTAACTAAGTGTATGTGTGACTGATCCATGAAGAATTAGAATTTCTCACCATTTTCAAAACTGAAAAGTCCCTTAGCAGTTGTGCCATGCCTCGAATTGCTTTTTAAGCATTGCAGTGAGGTGAGTGAATATCAAACGTAACATTTGTAAGCCTGAGGATCTTACTTTCTAGTATACCATTTATTACAACAGATTTCTAAAACTCCCATTAAATAAAGTCCATGGCAAAATAGATTTCTGTCGCACTTCACTATTGTGTAGCTTTTGTAACTATTTCTTTTCAAAGCTAGACTTTTTAAAAGTTTTTTTAGGTATGTAAAGCTCCTGGCCTGGCGCCATGGCTCATGACTGTAATCCCAGCACTTTGGGAGGCCAACCAAATCATTGAGGTCAGGAGTTTGAGACCATCCTGGACAACATGACAAAACCCTGTCTCTACTAAAAATCTAAAAATTAGCCTGGCATGGTGACACATGCCTATAATCGCAGCTACTCAGGAGGCTAAGGCAGGAGAATTGCTTGAACACGGGAGGCAGAGGTTGCAGTGAGCCTAGATCGTGCCACTGCACTCCAGCCTGGGCGACAGAGCAGGACTTGGTCTCAAAAAAAAAAAAAAAAACTTTTTTTCAACTAATTTAAACCTATTGTTTTAACCTTATTTTTATTCTTCCCACAGTGGAATCTCTAGCACTGTCACTCATGGCTGGCATGGAACAAAGTTAAATATCTTCAGTGTAATATCTCAGACTTCACCGTCACACATGTACATTTCCACCATGTGCAGCTGAAAAATGAGAGTCTTTTTATTTTGGTTTATTTGTAAAACTTGTCCACGGTCAGCCAGGTACAGTTGCTCACACCTCTAATCTCAGCACTATGGGAGGCCAAGGCAGGTGGATCACTTGAGCCCAGGAGTTTGAGGCCAGCCTGGGCAACATGGTGAAACCCCATGTCTGCCAGAAATACAAAATGTATCCAGACATGGTGGTACATGCCTGTAGTCCCAGATACTTGAGAGGCCAAGATGGGAGGATTACTTGAGCCCAGGAGGTCAAGGCTGCAGTGAGCCATGATTGCACTACTGCAGTGCAACCTGGGTGAGACAGTGAGACCCTGACTCAAAAACCACTTGTCCACAGTCCAGACAAATGGATTGTAGGTGGTTTTTCTGGAGATTAGTAGATACTATATAGGGTTGTGTATATAAAATTGTGTAAATAGTGCAAAGTATATATAGGCTGTTTACTCTTATATTTCCTACTGTAAGATACAGATTTATGATACTGATACCTTTAAATATAAATTATATCATATTTTGAAAATGTGATTACTGATATTCAAAATAAAGGACTTAAAATTATTTTATTCTCCCTGCTGTCCTTCAGTCACAGAAGCTTTTTATATAGAGTTTTACATGTTGTCTTCCCTAAAAGTTGTCTTAGATTTAGCTGTCCTAGAAATGTTTATATTTTAGCTGAGCATAGTCTCTCAAGCCTGTAATCTCAGCACTTTGAAAGGCTGAGGTGAGAGAATTATTTGAGGCTAGAAATTCAAGACCTGGAAATTTACTTTTATTCCTAGAATGGAATCTATAGAGAAAATGGAGTCTGATTTTTAAAACTGCCATGTTTCTTGTTAAAAGTTAGCCAAGCATGGTGACACGTGCCTGTAGTGCCAGCTACTTGGGAGGCTGAGGTGGGAGGATCCCTTGAGACGAGGTCGAGGCTGCAGTGAGCCATGATTGCATCACTGCACTCCAGCCTGGATGACAGAGCAAGACATGTCTCCAAAAAAAAGAAAAAAGAAATGTTTATATTTTTTATGCACCTGAGAATTTCCACATGGAAAATAGGTTCACCTAATATCAATAGATGAAAAAGGCCAACTGAACTTACGGCCAGCTGTTGGTCTATACCATTGTTTGCTTTGAACAGATCACTCTGTTGCCCAGGCTGCAGTGCAGTGGCACAGTCTTGGCTCACTGCAACCTCCACCTCCTGGGTTCAAGCGATTTTCTAACCCTTACCCTAACCCAGCTAATTTTTATATTTTTAGTGAGACAGGGGTTTCTCCATGTTGGCCAGACTGGTCTTGAACTCCTGACCTCAGGTGATCTACCTGCCTCAAGCCTCCCAAAGTGCTAGGATTACAGGCATGAGTCACTGTGCCCAGCAATATTTCTGAGCAATTTTTGTGAGCTAATCAGTTATATTTTCAATAAAATTATGTGTACCATTCAATTTTTCCATATTTACTTTGTATACTTTTTGCATGTGTGTTAGGATCCTCCAGATAAACAGAATAAATAGGATTATATAGATAGAGATTTATCGTGAAGTCCCATGATCTGCTGTCTGCAACTTGGAGGTCTGGGAAAGCCAGTGGTGTAGTTCTATGCCAAACCTGAAGACCTAAGAACCAGGAGAGCCAATCGTGTCCCAGTCTGAGTTCAAGGGCTGGAGAACCAGGGAGTGCCCCTGTTGGAGGGGAGGAGAAGGTGGACATCCTAACTCAAGCAGAGAGTAAATCTGCCTTTCCTCTCCCTGCCTTTTAGTTCTGTTCAGGCTCTCAGCAGATTGATGATGCTCACCCTCATTGATGAAGGTGATCTTTGCTCAATCTACCAATTGAAACGCTAACCTCTTCTGGAAACACTCAAAAGACACAGCCCCAGGTCATGTTTTCCCAGGCATCTGAGCATCCCTTGGCCCAGTCAGGTGAAACATAAAGTCAACCGTCACAGCATGTCTCTAACGCTATGACTCAGTACCATACTTACCATTTATTTCCTTCTGAAAAATAACCACCGACCTCCAAATAGCCCTCACAGCGAAGCACTGGGGCGCTCTTGCCCTGAGACACAGTCTCTTTCGGCATCAGCATTTCCTGCACACAGACAGCAAAATCTGGAGATTAGCCCATTCACATCCTAGGTTTTATTCAGAAGTCTCAGGATAAATTCACTGGGGAGGCCTTCAAATGAACGGCTACTTCCAAGTCTCAGGAAAATACCATTGTAGAGCCCAGTTCTGAGGTGGAATCAGATGTGGAGCAGGGCCCTGCAGACAGCACAGAGGGAGTGATGGGCCAGAGGTGAGAGGGTCTGTAATGTGGGTGAGCAGAACTGGCCGTCAGGTGGTCCTGTGTAGGATCAAGATGGCTAGGCTCTTCTACGCCTCAGTCTGTCACTGGCTGCAGGTCCCTAGGAAGAGTGTGCCTCTGCAGCAGAGGCGCTGAGGGGCTGGCAGTCCCACCTAAAGGGCTCTGGACATCACATCATCATGTTAACTATCTTCATCAAGTACCACTTGAGTTTTCTGAATGAAAAGACATCTTTACACTGAATCTGAGAACTGTTCCTTTGCTCTTGTGTGTGGAAAAGCAAATGCCATGCTGCATATCGCCCTATCCTGTGTAAAATGGATTGGGTCTCTTTCACTCAATTTTTCTTAACGGTTCTCTAAGACCTTTTTTTTAAAATTGTTAGTCGTTTTCCAGACAGGGACGTAAGAAGCCTGTAAGTCGTGATACCCAGCTTCCCAAGAAAAAAAAATACGACATTGGAAATACCCATTTTCTAGGAATGCATTTGGTATAATATATACAATTCCTTTATGTAAAAAACCGCAAAGCATTGCTCAGAAAGACTAAATGTCTTAATAGGCTGGACGCAGTGGCTCACATCTGTAATCCCAGCACTTTGGGAGACCCAGGCGGGTGGATCACCTGAAGTCAGGAGTTCAAGACCAGCCTGTCCAATATGGTGAAACCTCCGTCTCTACTAATAATATTAGCCGGGTGTGGTGACAGTTACCTGTAATCCCAACTACTCGGGAGGCTGAGGCAGAAGAATCACTTGAGTCCAGGAGGCGGAGGTTGCAGTGAGCCAAGGTCGCACCATTGCACTCCAACTTGGGCAAGCGAAACTTGGTCTCAAAAACAAACAAACAAAAAGACCAAAATTAAAAGATGTACCATGTTTATGAGTTAGAAGAGTAATATGGTTAAGAGACCAGTTATCCCCAACTGATCTATAAAATCAGCGCAGTTCAAATTAATTCCAGCAGGCATTTTGTAGAATTTGACAGGCTGATTCTAAAATGGATACACAAAGGACCTAGAGTAGCCAGAGCAATCTGGAAGGAGAGGAACAATGTTAGAGGACTTACATTATCTGATTTAAAGGCTTTTTTTTTTTTTAGATGGAGTCACGCTCTATCACCCAGGCTGGACTGCCATGGGCAATCTCAGCTCATTGCAACCTCTGTTTCCTGGCTTTAAGCAGTTCTTCTGCCTCAGCCTCCCAAGTAGCTGGGATTACGGGCACGCACCATCATGCCTGGCTAATTTTTATTTTTATTTATTTATTTATTTTTTGAGATGGAGTTTTGCTCTTGTTACCCAGGCTAGAGTGCAATGGTGCGATCTCAGCTCACCGCAACCTCTGCCTCCTGGGTTCAGGCAATTCTCCTGTCTCAGCCTCCTGAGTAGCTGAGATTACAGGCACGTGCCACCATGCCCAGCTAATTTTTTGTATTTTTAGTAGAGACGGGGTTTCACCATGTTGGCCAGGGTGGTCTCGATCTCTTGACCTCGTGATCCACCTGCCTAAGCCTCCCAAAGTGCTGGGATTACAGGCATGAGTCATTGCGCCCGGCCTAATTTTTATATTTTTAATAGAGATGATGTCTCACCATATTGGCCAGGCTGGCCTCGAACTCCTGACCTCGTGATCTGCCCACCTCAGCCTCCCAAAATGCTGGGATAACAGTTGTGAGCCACTGCGCCCGGCCTGATTTCAAGGCTTTTTAAAGCTAGAGTAATCAATATAGTATGGTACTAGCAAACTGATAAAGAAATAGATCAGTGAAGCACATAAAATGTAATGGAGGAAGGAAAATGTGTAAATAACTAGTGCTGGAACTAGGTAACTGTAAAGGAAAAGCAAATCTTTACCTCATACCATAAACAAAAATTAATTTGACATGCACCATGGACTTCAATGTGAAAGCTGGGGCCAGGTATGGTGGCTCACACCTGTGATCCCAGCACTTTGGGAGACCGAGGCAGGAGGAGTACCTCAGGTCAGGAGTTTGAGACCAGGCTGACCAATATGGCGAAACCCTGTCTCTATTAAAAATACAAAAATTAGCTAGGCATCATAGCATGCATCTATAGCTCCAGCTACTCAGGAGACTGAGGCATGAGAATCACTTAAACCTGGGAGGTGGAGGTTGCAGTGAGCCAAGATCACACTACAGCACTACAGCCTGGGTGACAGAGCAAGACACTGATTCAAAAATTTTAAAAATAAAATAAAGGCAAGGTCTCACTGTTTCCCAGCTGATCTGAACTCCTAGGCCCAAGTAGTCCTTTGGCCTCAGTCTCCCAAAGTGCTGGGATTACAGGTGTGCGCCACTGCGTCTGGCCCAAGCCATTTTTTTAATGAGCACAAAGAGGCAAGGAAGGCACCAAAACGGCCAATTAAACCACACGAGCACCACAGCCTCTGGAACAGCTAAAATAAAAAGACCGGCGATGTCAATTTTCAAGGATTAGAACAACTGGAAGTTACAAGATAGTACAAGCACTTGGGGAAACTATATGGCATTTTTGTCAAACATGTATCTGTCTACTCCTGAGAAGCAGCAGTTCACCCTTAGGTATTTATCCAAGATAAATTCTTTTTTTTTTTTTTGAGACGGAGTTTCGCTCTTGTTACCCAGGCTGGAGTGCAATGGCACGATCTCGGCTCACCGCAACCTCCGCCTCCTGGGTTCAGGCAATTCTCCTGCCTCAGCCTCCTGAGTAGCTGGGATTACAGGCACGCGCCACCATGCCCAGCTAATTTTTTGTATTTTTAGTAGAGACGGGGTTTCACCATGTTGACCAGGATGGTCTCGATCTCTTGACCTCATGATCCACCCGCCTCAGCCTCCCAAAGTGCTGGGATTACAGGCTTGAGCCACCGCGCCCGGCCCAAGGTAAATTCTTAAATGCATCAACCAAGAGATTTGTGTCTGAATATTCATGAGCTAAAAGCTAGAGACATCCTGATAACTATGAAGAGGTAGATGGATAAACAGTGAAGAATAGGCCTGCAATGGAATGCAGTTGAGCTGTGAAAACACAGCTCATACATAACAACATGAGGGAATTCAAGAACTTTATGCTGAAAAAAAAAAAAAAACACTCCATGGCCAGGTGCAGTGGCTCAAGCCTGTAATCCCAGCACTTTGGGAAGCCAAGGCAGGCAGATCACGAGGTCACGAGTTGAAGACCAGCCTGGCCTCCAATGAGACATGGTGAAACCCTGTCTCTACTAATAATACAAAAACTAGCCAGGCATGGTGGTATTTGCCTGTAGTCCCAGCTACTGCGGAGGCTGAGGCAGAAGAACTACTTGAACCCGGGAGGCGTAGGCTGCAGTGAGCCACGATCGCGCCACTGCACTCCAGCCTGGGCAACAGAGAGAGAGACTCTATCTCAAAAAAAAAAAAAAAGCCAGACTTAAAAGGATCCATTATTACTCCATTTACATGAAGTTAATGGACAGGTAAAACTAGTCTCCAATGATAGAAATTACAACAGTGGTTGTCTCTGGGCATGACTTATTACCTGAAAGGGGATAAGGAGGAATTTCTGGGGGTGATGGGAGTATACTGTGTCTTCATTGGTTCCACAGATACGTGCATGTGACAGAACTCATTGAATGTAGATTTAAGATCTGTATATGCACTACACCTCAATTTTTTAAATTAAAAGTAATTTTTTACATTCCGTACAATTAGTTACCACTATGCACCTATTAGAATGACAAAACAGAAACTTGACAGTATCAAGTCTTGGCCTGGGTGTGGAGCAACTGGAAATCTCATACATTACTGGTGGAAATGCAGATGGTACAGCCTATTGGGGTTTTTTTGGTTTCGGTTTTGTTGGGTTTTGGGGGTTTTTTTGTTTGTTTTTCTTTTTTCTTTTTCTTTTTTTTTTTTTTTGAGACAGAGCCTTGCTTTGTCACCCATGCTGGATTGCAGTGGTGCAGTGTCTGAAGTGTGTTTTCATTTTTTTTTTTTCTTTTTTTAAAGATAGGGTTTCACCATGTTGGTCAGGCTGGTCTTGAACTCCCAACCTCAGGTGATCCGCCTGCCTTGGCCTCCATAGTGCTTGGATTACAGGCGTGAGCCACCACGCCCGGCCTGAAGTGTGTTTTCAGATGACTTTCACAGTTCTGAAAGCTGAGAACCCAAGACAAAGGCACCAGAGAGTGTCTGGTGAGGACCCCCGTCTGGTTCTCAGTGCTGTCTTCTCGTTGTGTCTTTACGTGGCGGAAGGGAAAAGGCAATTCTCTGGGGTGTCTTTTATAAGGGCACAAATCCCACTCACCAGGACTCTACTCTTGTGACCTGTCACCTCTCAAAAGCCCCACCTCCTCATCCCATCACCGTCGTGACGGGGCTTCAACTTAGTAGTAACATTCATGCCGGGCGTGGTGGCTCAAGCCTGTAATCCCAGCATTTTGGGAGGCCGAGGCGGGTGGATCACGAGGTCAAGAGATCCAGACCATCTTGGTCAACATGGTGAAACCCCGTCTCTACTAAAAATACAAAAAAAAATTAGCTGGGCATAGTGGTGCGTGCCTGTAATCCCAGCTACTCAGGAGGCTGAGGCAGGAGAATTGCCTGAACCCAGGAGGTGGAGGTTGCGGTGAGCCGAGATCGCGCCATTGCACTCCAGCCTGGGTAACAAGAGCAAAACTCCGTCTCAAAAAAAAAAAAAAAAAAAAAAAAAGTAGTAACATTCATTCACAGGCTCCAGGGATTTGACACTAGTATTTGCTGGGGGATGCTTTTTCAGTTTACCAGAGCCACTAAATTCGTAGAAATTTGTCGTAACCATGACAGAAACCTAAAACAGGACAGTAACTTTCTGACGGCCTGCCCTCCAGATTTCAGACTGGCCAAACCAGCCCCCATAGTGCATAAGCCAATTCTTTGCAATAAATCTCCTAACTTGTATCTCCTACTAATTATGCTTTTCTGGCTGAACCCTGACTGACATACATGCCTGTAACTATCAGCCTGACCAAGATGCAGGACATTTCCAAATCCCCAGAAGTTTCCCACACACCTCTTTTCAGTCCATCCTGCTCCTGCCACACGCCTTACCCAGGCAAATGCTTTCTGAGGTTTTTTTTTTTTTTTTTTTTTGAGACAAAGTCTCACTCTCTTGCCCAGGCCAGAGTGCAGTGGCTCGATCTTGGCTCACCGAAATCTATGCCTCCTGGATTCAAGTGATTCTCCTGCCTCAGCCCCCTGTAACTGAGATTACAGCACCCACCACTACAGCCGGCTAATTTTTTGTATTTTTAGTAGAGACGGGGTTTCTCCATCTTGGCCAGGCTGGTGTTGAACTGCTGACCTCAAGTGATCTGCCCACCCTGGCCTCCCAAAGTGCTGCGATTATAGACGTGAGCCACCACGCCCGGCCAATTTCTAACTTCTATCACCCATGAGTAGTGCTGTCTGTCATGGAAGGCCATATAGATGGAATCCCACAATATGTACATTGTCTTTTGTGTGTGGAAAATTACAGAATAATTTTGAGGGTCATCTGTTTTATACTACTACTTGTATCCGTTTTCTTCCCCTTTTAAAAACTTCTTTTCATTATTTAATGTTTCGATTTTTGTGTGGTCAAATACGCATAAAATTTACCATCTTAGCCATTTTCAGTGCATAGCAGTGTTGTCTATTCACGTTGCTGTGCAACTATCACCATCCATATCCAGAACTCATCTTGTAGACCTGAAACCCTGTACCCATTCAACAACTCCCATTCCTCCTTCCCCAGACCCTGGCAGTCACCATCCCACTTCCTGTCCCACAAATAGGACTCTTAGGCACCTCATCTGAGTACAATCACACGGTGTGTCTTCTTTTGTGCCAGGCGCATCTCATTTAGCACAGCACTCTCAAGGTCTGTCCACGTGGCAGCATGTGACAGTTTCTCCACTTTTAAAATCTGAATAATATTCCATTGTACAGCTGTTTTAGCTTTTGTTTATTCATTCATCTGCCAATGGACACTTGGTTATTTCCACATTTTAGCTGTTATGAAGAATGTTGCTATGCTTGTGGTCCCAGGTATTTGGGAGGCTATGGCAGGAGAATCACTTGAACCCAGGAGGCAGAGGCTGCAGTGAACTCAGATCATGCTATTGCTGCACTCCAGCCTGGGCGACAGAGCAAGACTCTGTTAAAAAAAAAAAATGTTGCTGTGAACGTGGGTGGACAAACATCTCTTCAAAATCCTGTTTTCAATTATATTGGGTATATATCCAGGTTATTATTTTTTTTTTGGAAACCTACTGTTTTCCATAGTGGCAGTTTTACATTCCCACAAAGTACACAGAGCTCCAATTTCATCATGTCCTTTTGTTTGTTGATAGGAGGCATCCTGATGAGTATGAAATGGTATCTCCTTGTGGTTTGTTCTTTTATTTTTATTGCTGAGTAATATCCCATTACATGAACAGTATTTGTTTACCCATTCTATTTGTGCATTTTGCATTGTTTCTAGTTTTTTGCAATTACAAAAAAGCTGGTAATATTCATTGTACAAGTTTTTATGCAGAGATTAATTTATATTTCTATTAGGTAAATGCTTAGAAGTAGAATCACTGTCATAGGAGATACATATGTTGAATAAATATATGTTGAATTTTATAAAAGACTTCCAAAGTGATTTCTTTCTGAAGTGTGAGTCAGTCTTTTGCCCTATTTTTCCTGCATTGTCATTTTATTGTTGATTTGTAGGAGTTCTTTACATATTCTTTACATATATAAAAGCCCTGTCTTTTATATATATGTATTGCAGTATTGTCTTGCAATATTGTCTATGCCTTTTCTTTTCACCTTTTTAACATTGTCTTTTGATGAGAAGTTTTAAATTTCAATCAAATCAATTTATCATTTTTTTCTAAAGGCGCTAACCCTACATCTTTGAGAAATCTTACCTACCTCTACTCTATGGTTACAAAATTATTCGCTTATGTTTTCTTCTAGAAGCTTTGTATCTTTAGCTTTCAAACTTAGGTCTGTGATCCATACACAGCCAGTTACTTTTTGTACATGTTGTTGGGGAGGAGGTCAAGGTTCAGTTTTTCCACATGATTATGCAGCTATTCTAGCACCATTAAAAAACAAAACAAAACAAAAAAGCGTTTCTTTTTTTTTTTGAGACGGAGTTTCGCTCTTGTTACCCAGGCTGGAGTGCAATGGCGCGATCTCGGCTCACCGCAACCTCCGCCTCCTGGGTTCAAGCAATTCTCCTGCCTCAGCCTCCTGAGTAGCTGGGACTACAGGCGCATGCCACCATGCCCAGCTAATTTTTGTATTTTTAGTAGAGACGGGGTTTCACCATGTTGACCAGGATGGTCTCGATCTCTTGACCTCGTGATCCACCCGCCTCGGCTTCCCAAAGTGCTGGGATTACAGGCGTGAGCCACCGCGCCCGGCCTTTTTTTTTTTCTTTTTAAGGTGTAATCTCTCTGTTGCCAAGTAGGAGAGTGCAGTGATGAGATCTCCGCTCACTGCAACCTTCCGCCTCCTGGGTTCAAGGGATTCTCCTGTCTCAGCCTCCCAAGTAACTGGGATTACAGGCCAGACCACCACGCCCGACTAATTTTTGCATTTTTAGTAGAGACGAGGTTTCGCCATGTTGTCCAGGCTGGTCTCGAACTCCTGACCTCAGGTGATCCACCTGCCTCGGTTTCCCAAAGTGCTGGGATTACAGGCGCGAGGCACCGCGCCCGGCCACAACGTTTTAAAGTATCACAGCATAACCTGAATTTGGGTTCTATCATGTCATCTACAATGTAAAAATCTTTGGAATCTAATTTTGAGAGTCCGTCCTAGGCACAGCAAAGCAGTAATCTGCTGATTTGAAATGTGGGGACTGGGAACCAGGTGTTATTAAAAATGTGAGGAAGTGATCTCTGAATACCAGTCGCCTGGTAGGTCGTCTCGGGCCGCTGGGCGGGATACATTCAGTGCCAACTTCTTGTCTTCACAGAGCGAGGGGCGGGGGCAGCCGGACCTGCGCCTTCTAGAGGCGGGACCGGAGTATCGACGCCCACACTCGCTGTGCTCCTGAAGGATCGGGGTGCCCGGGCCGTGCCGGGCGTTTAGGGCGGTTTTCCCGAGCTCGCCTGAGAGCAGCTCACCCCGCCCGGCGTTTCCGTGTGAGGTTCGGACTTCACGGGCCTTTCCCGACTGTTTTCTGGGGCGAGCTCACGTCAGGTTTTCCTCCGTGCGCCGTTCCCCAGGTGCGCCCGCGTCTGCCCCGGCTCCCAGGGCGGAGGGTTCCCCGGCAGGCTCGGACTTGCGTCCCGGAGCCCGCCCGCCCAGCGCAGATGCGCGCCTCCTGCCCACGGGGCAGCGCCAGACGGACCCCTGGGAGCCCCCGAGCCCGCCACGCAGCCCTGGCCACCCCCGCGCCGACCCCACCCCCCGCCCTGACCCCGCGCGCCCCGACCCGGGACACGGTGCGGACCCCGTTCCTCCGCCCTCTGAGCAGATGGACCCGCAGGGCGACCCCGCGCCCGCTCCGCCCCCACCCCGCCGTCCCGCGCCGGCTTAGGTGGCCCAGGCCGGCGGGTCTCCGGGGTCTCCACTCGGCGGCGGGGAAGAAGCCCCGAGGGAGGAGGGAGCGGCAGGGGCCGCGGCCGGGAGGGAGGAGCGCCAGGAGGAAGAGGCCGAGCTGGGAGAGCCCCCGCCCCGGGAGGAAGGGGAGGAGGCCGAGCGTTTCCTGGCGCATTCCCGGCCCGCCCGACTGAGTCACTCGGCCAAGGAAACTCCCGGGCCCCGCCCGGACCCCTAAGCCTCCGCGGACCCAGGTAAGGAACCCCGTGCGCCCGCGCCCGCCCTGCGGCCTCCGTGGGGTCCGGGTCGCCCTCGGAACCCGGGCCGGCCTGGGTGGCGGGGCCGGGACTGAGCCCCCCCGGCGGCGCGGCCTCCGGGATCGCCCTAGCCCCAGCGTCCTCAGCTCACGGCCCCGGGCTCGAGGTCCCCGCGCCCCTAAATCGCGCTCCCCCCGGCTTCCAGGTCCTTGCACCCCCTAAACCGCGCCCCCCGGGCTCCAGGTCCCTGCGCCCCCTAAACCGCGCCCCCTAGGCTCCAGGTCCCTGCACCCCCTACACCGCGCCCCCCGGGTTCCAGGTCCCTGCATCCCCTAAACCGCGGCCACCGGGCTCCAGATCCCCGCACCCCCTAAACCGCTCCCCCCGGGCGCTGCGCCCCAGGCCTGTCGGCCTCGGCTCCGAGCTCCCCTCCCCCGCGCTCCCGGCCCGGCGCCCGGATCCCCGATTCAGCTCCCGGCACGTGGCGCGGCTCCCTTGGGGAAGGGACACCTCCGTGTTTCTCGGGTTTTTTTTGGAAAGTAAGGGGCAGGCAGATTGCTAGCGTTGCCCTCAGCTCGCGCAGTGGGATCTGAACCCGTTTTTGTTTCGTGCTCCGTGAGGACCTGAGGGAGCCTGGTCCGCGGGGCCGTTCCGCACATTCTTGGAGAGAGGAGTTTTGGGCTTTGTTGAGGAGGCGCGATTGTCACGGGGGCAGCGCTGTTTCGCACGAGCCTTCCGAATTGTGTATTTTCAGCCTCAAATGCGTGAGCTTCGTTTGCAGCACATTGTGGGTGTGACTAGAAGGGGGCAAGAATAACTGGGAAACGGGGTTGAATGAGCGTTTTTTTTTAAAGCCGAAGGGGTGTCGGGACGGTGCCCGCTCCGCCGTGAAGTCCACTCAGGGAGCGGCTGCGAATGGAGCCCAGCGCCGCGCAGTTGGGGACTGAGGCTTGGAGCGTTTGTTTTCTGGCGGCGGAGGGCACCCTGGCGGCAACGGGAGCGGCGGGTGGACTCCGGGATGAGGCGTGGCCGGAGCCGCGGGGATGCCCGCGCGGGCGCGCGTTGCTGTGCCTGACAGCTTGGTGGCTGCGACAGAGCCCCGGCCAGGCCAGGACCTGCGGGGCCCCACGTGTGCTGCCCTTGCCCGGCGCTGGCCAGTGCTTTCCATGTGAAGTCTAGACCTCCAGGCACGGAGCCTGGATGAACGAGTCACGTTGTGGGTGGGCGCGGGCCGTGGTAGGTGTGCACTTGTAGGGTCCCTGCGACCGACGCGTCCTGGAGTCCTGCGTTAAGACAAGTGTCTGTGCCGCGCTCAAAGAAAATGTACCCCCTAAGTTGGTGTGTGTGTTTAAATTTACTTAAAAATTTACATATAGTGAGATTCACTTTTTGGTGTGCAGTTAGTTCAGTGAGCTTTAACACATGCGTGGACAGCAGCGAGTAACACTGCCGTCAGGATACTCGGGGAGGCAGCCTCTCTCCTCCCCGCTCCTGCAGCCACCTGTCTGTTCCTCAGTCCTGCTCCTTTACCTTTTCCGGGATGTCACATGTGGGCTTGGAGTCTGGCTTGCTTCACTTAGCATAAGGAGTTGGAGATTCAGCCATGCTCTGGTTTGTCCCTGAAGCGTAAAGATACAAAGGTTTTAAAAGTGTGGCTGTCGGATACAGCCTGAGAGAGACTAAAATGATAAAGTGATGAGAAAAATTACGAAAGTATAGTTCATTAAAAACATTAAATAGTACGGAACCGACGCGTATGCTGAAAGTAATATTCCCTCGGTACTTTTAAGTAGTATACAGTCTTTGCTGTGCATACGCAATTTTTTTATAACATAGTGAGAGCATATTGCATATGTTATCATCATGCATTTTTCACTTAATGATATTTGGTTATTTAAACATTTTAGCAATCTCTACATGTTGATATATACAGTGTATACACACAGATTTCCCTCACTCTTTTAAGTGGCTGTATAGTTTTTCGGTTTTTTTTGACGCAGAGTCTTGCTTTGTGGCCCAGACTAGAGCGCAGTGGTGCAAACTCGGCTCACTGCAACCTCTGCCTCCTGGTTCAAGCAATTCTCCCATGTCACCCTCCCAAGTAGCTGGGATTACAGGCATGCGCCACCACACCCTGCTAGTTTTTGTATTTTTAGTAGAGACAGAGTTTCACCATGTTGCCCAGGCTGGTCTTGAACTCCTGACCTCAAGTGATCCTCCTGCCACAGCCTCTCAAAATGCTGGGATTACAGACATGAGCCACTGTGCCCAGCCAGATGACTATAGTATTCTGTAGTGTAGATGTTCCACAATTTTATCAGCCTCCTTTTGATTGATGTTACAGTTACTTACAGTCAGTGCTTGTGTCTGTATCTTTGTGCACATACTCACATTTATCATGCTAAAGCTGACTTTGGGTTTAAATAATAGCTAACGTTTCATGAGTACTTCTTATGCTCCAGGCATCGTTCTAAGCCAGGGTTACCTGTCAAGTATCAAGGTCCAGGTAGTGACTGCTGACAGCCGTGCAGGCCGTGTGGTCTCTGGGCTGTAGCACCCGTGCAGTGTGGACAATATGTTCCGGGAATGAGTCTGGCCGTGTCCCAGTGAAACCTCTGTACAGAAAGAGGCAGTGGTCTGTAGTTTGTTGACCACTGTTCTAAGTTGTATACACCCTAATTATTCTCATAGTCCTCCAAGGGAGGTGCAGTTACTATCCCCACTTTGCGAATGAGGAAACTGACACAGAGAAAGGAGGAGTCCAAGGTGACATGGTTGATCAATGGCCGAGCCAGGCCTTGACTCATCCCTCCGACTTGCATGCTTTAAGTTTAAAGGTTAGAAAGAAGCTGCCAAATGTCTTCTCCTAAATATTAGACCTGGTGGCCGGACCCTCAGGCGCCTGCTGAACCACTGGCCTCTGGTTCTTTGAAAGCCATGTGCTTGCTGGGTACCACTCCGGGCAGCTTTTGGCTGCTGGTTAGGCCAGCACCCTCTCAGCACCTCTCATCGTGTGCCTGTCTATATTCCTGCTTTTGATAAATGTTTCCCGAGCACCAGCCTACAGAGAAGTCAGCTCAGCCAGTGCTTGGGACCACCCAGCTGGCAGGCAGGAGGAAAGACAGACTTTTCCAGCAGGGAAGATCAAGTTGGGTGCTGCCAAGGTTAACTTCCTTTGATGTCTGCTCCAGCAGTAATCACCTGAGCCCAGGTAGGCATGTTGCTTGGCCTACCATGGCCCATTTTCCTTCAGTAATGTGGAGCAGGCCGGGTGCGGTGGCTCATGCCTGTAATCCTAGCACTTTCAGAGGCGAAGGCAGGGCAAATCACTTGACACCAGAAGTTCAAGACCAGCCTAGCCAACATGGTGAAACCTTGTCTCTACTAAAAATACAAAATTAGCCGGGCGTGGTGGTGCATGCCTGTAATATCAGCTAGTTGAGAGGCTGAGGCAGGAGAATCACTTGAACCCGGGAGGCGAGCTCACACCACTGCACTCCAGCCTGGGCAACACAGCAAGACTCTGTCTCAAAAAAAAAAAAAACATTGTGAAGATCAAATGAGATAATGTATAGAAAAAATACTGTAAGCCGGGCGCAGTGGCTCACGTCTGTAATCCCAGCATTTTGGGAGGCCGAGATGGGTGGATCATGAGGTCAGGAGTTCAAGACCAGCCTGGCCAAGATGCTGAAACCCCGTCTCTAATAAAAACACAAAAATTAGCTGGGTGTGGTAGCATGCACCTGTAATCCCAGGTAGTTGGGAGGCTGAAGCAGGAGAATCGCTTGAACCCGCGTGGCAGAGGTTGCAGTGAGCTGAGATCATACCACTGTACTCCAGCCTGGACAACAGAGCAAGACTCCGTCTCAAAAAAAAAAAAAAAAAAAAACTGCATAAGAGACACTGTTTATGCTATGTTTTCTAAAGATTTTATCTTTGTAAAACATATTTTATAGTATGAAGTTTTCTTTTTCTTTTTTTTGAGACGGAGTTTCACTCTTGCTACCCAGGCTGGAGTGCAATGGCGCGATCTCGGCTCACCGCAACCTCCGCCTCCTGGGTTCAAGCAATTCTCCTGCCTCAACCTCTCGAGTAGCTGGGACTACAGGTGCGCACCACCGTGCCTAGCTAATTTTTGTATTTTTTTTAGTAGAGACAGGGTTTCACCATGTTGACCAGGATGGTCTCGATCTCTTGACCTCGTGATCCACCCACCTCAGCCTCCCAAAGTGCTGGGATTATAGGTGTGAGCCACCATGCCCTGCCTAGTGTGAAGTTTTAACTAACATGTTCAAGCTGTTTTCATTGTTTTCCCTATTAAAATTTAGCCAGCTCTTAGAGGCCACAGGTAGAGCTTGTACTAATTACACTGACATAATTTAAAAACCTTATTTTAGCCAGTGCAATAAGGTCAGACAAAGAAATAAAAGGCATACAGATTGGAAAGGGAAAATTTTTCCTATTTGCCGACAACATTATTATCTACATAGAAAATTCAAGGACTCTATGAAAAAGTTACTAGAACTAATACACGAAGTTAGCAAGGTTACAAGATACAAAGTCAGCACACAGAAGGCAACCTTGTTTCTCCATGCAGCAGTGCCCCTTATCCTTGGGAAGATACGTGCAAAGTCAACACTATAGAAGCTGACCTTATTTCTATTTACAACAGTGCCTGTTATCCGTGGGGGATGTGTTCCAGTGCATGTCTGAAACCTCGGATAATGCAGAACCCTTTGTGGACTGTATGTTTTCCTGTACGTCTATGCCTATGATAAAGCTTAATTTATAAATTAGGCACAGTAAGAGACAACAGTAACTAATCATAATATAAGATAATTATATAGTAAGAGTTACATAAATCTGTTCTCTCTTTCAAAATATCTCATTGTATACACTCCCTACCTATTTTTGGAGGGCAGTTGACTTGCAGGCAACTGTAACTGGGAAAACAGAAATTACAGATAATGAAACTACAGATAAGTGGGGACTGCTGTACTAGCAATGTACAATTAGAAAGTTAAATTCAAAAACTCCATTTCTCTGCTTCAGAAGAATCAAATACTTAGGTATACCTTGAATATCACAGGAGCTGTATGCTGGAGATGAGAGAAATCAAAGATCATTTAAGTAAATGAGACATACCGTGGTCAGGGATTGGAACACTCAGCATAGAAAGGACATCAGTTCTCTTTATACTGATTTATAAATTTAACCCAATTTCAATTAAAAAATATTAGCATGATTTAAAAACAAAAATTTTAAACAACTTTATTAAGGTATAATGTACCTACTTTATAAAATTCACCTACTTTTAAGTATCCATTTGGCTGGCCCGTTAACAAGGGGGTTGGGGATGCCAATCCCTTGTGCAGTTGAAAATTTGAGCTTTTTTTTTTTTTTAGGTGAAGTTTCACTGTTGTTGCCAGGCTGGAGTGCAGTGGCGTGACCTTGGCTCACTGCAACCTCCACCTCCCAGGTTTAAGTGATTCCCCTGCCTCAGCCTCCCAAATAGCTGGGATTACAGGCATGCACCACCATGCCTGGCTTTAGTAGAGACAGGGTTTTACCATATTGGCTGGGCTAGTCTTGAACTCCTGTCCTCAAGTGATCTGCCCACCTCAGCCTCTCAGACTGCTGGGATTACAGGTGTGAGCCACCGTGCCCGGCCTATACCTTTTTTTTTTTTTTTTTTTCTTGAAATTGAGTCTCACTCTGTCCCCCAGGCTGGAGTGCAGTGGCACCATCTCTGCTCACTGCAACCTCTGCCTCCTGGGTTCAAGCAATTCTCCTGCCTCAGCCTCCCCAGTAGCAGAGATTACAGGCGCCTGCCACTATGCCCGGCTAATTTTGTATTTTTAGTAGAGACAGGGTTTCACCGTGTTGGCCGGGCTGGACGAGACTAACTTTTGACTTCCCAAAAGTTAAAACTACGTGACTTCCCAAAAGTTAAAACTACAAATAGCCTGCTGTTGACCGGAAACCTTACTGATAATATAAATAGTTGGTTAACACAGATTTTATAAATTATATGTGTTCTCATAATAAAGTAAGCTATAGAAAAGAAAATGTTGTTAAGAAAATCATGAGGAAGAGAAATGTACTCACTACTCATCGAGTGGAAGTGGATCATCAGAAAAGTCCCCATCCTCTGAGACCTCATGCTGAGCAGGCTGAGGAGGAGGAAGTGGGAGGGTTGGTTTTGCTGTCATGGGGTGGAGGAGGTGGAAGCAGGGCTGGAGAGGCAGGCATACTCCATGTAACTTTTACTGGGAAAAATCTGCAAATAAGTGGACCTGCACAGTTGAAACACATGTTGTTTCAGGGCCAACTGTACAATTTTTAGAAGATTTCTGGAGCTGTGCAAGCATCACCATAATCCAGCTTTTTGGGGGTTTTTTGTTTGTTTTGTTTTGTTTTTGAGACAGGTTCTCACCATCACCCAGGCTGGAGTGCAGTGGTGTGATCTCAGCTCACTGCAACCTCCACCTCCCAGATTCAAGTGATTCTCCTGCCTCAGCCTCCTGAGTAGCTGGGATTACAGGTACGTGCCACCACGGCCAGCTAATTTTTGTATTTTTAGTAGAGATAGGGTTTTACCATGTTGGCCAGGCTGGTCTCGAACTCCTGGTCTCAAGTGATCCACCTGCCTTGGCCTCCCAAAGTACTGGGATTACAGACATGAGCCACCATGCCTGGCCTGTTTTTGTGTTTTTTCGTTTTAATTATTTTTTTAATGGAGATGAGGTATCACTGTGTTGCCCAGGCTGATCTTGAATTCCTGGGCTGAAGCAATCCTCCTTTCCTCCTGAAAGTGTTACAGATGTGAGCCACTGTGCTTGGCCTTGTCATCTGTTGATGGACAGTTAGGTTAATTCCATGTCTTGGCTGTTGTGAAAGGTGCTGCAATAAACATGGGGTGCAGATGTCTCTTGGACATACCAATTTTACTTCTTTTGGATACATACCTAGTAGTGGTATTGCTGGGTCATAGGGCAGTTCTATTTTAATATTTTGAGGAGCCCCAGCACTGTTTTCCATAATGACTGTACTGATCTACACACCCACCGACGGTGTGCAACGGTTCCCTTTCCCCGCACCCTGGACAACACTTGCTGTCTTTTGCCTTTTTGACAAGGGCCAATCTAACAGGTGTGAGGTTTTGATTTGCATTTCCCCGATGATTAGTGACGCTGAGCATTTTTCATATACCTGTTGGCCATTTGTACACCTTCTTTTGAGAAATATCCATTCAGATCTTTTACTGGTGAGTTGTTTGAGTTCTTTGTATATTTTCAATATTAATCCCTTATTAGTTACATGGTTTGCAAATATTTTCTCACGTTCTGTAGATTGTCACTTTACTCTGCTGATTGATTGCTTTGCTGTGCAGAACCTTTTTGGTTTGAAATAATCCCATTTGTCTGTTTTTTCTTTTGTTGCTTCAAAATAAGCCAGACACAAAAGGACAAGTACTGCATGATCTCACTCACATGTATCTGAAAACGCTGGAGTCACAGAAGGACAGAGTAGAATCGTGGTTACCAGAGGCTGGGGTGGCTGGAGAACCAGAGAGAGGAAGACGTTGGTCAAAGGATACAGTTAGATAGAAGAGAGAAAGATAGATACTTAGAGTTGGATAGAAGGGGGCAAGTCCAGAAGCGGCAAATACACAGAGACAGAAAAAGGTGATTGCCTGGGGCCAGAAAGTTGGGGAGAGGGGATACGTGAAGAACAGACAGAAAAACTTGAGCATGACTGCTAATGGTTAGGGAGTTTCTCCCCTGCCCCCTCCTCCTTCTTCTTCTTCTTCTTTCTTCTTTTTTTCTTTTCTTTTTTGGACAGGATCTTGTGTGTCACCCAGGCTGGGATGTAGTGAGGCAGTCATAGCTTACTGCAGCCTCAACCTCCTGGGCCTAAGCGATTCTCCCACCTCTACCATCCAGTACTTGGCACTACAGGTGTGCACCATCATGCCTGGCTAAATTTTGTCTTTGTTTATTTTTTGTTTTTCTTTAAGACGTAGTCTCGCTCTGTCACCCAGGTTGGCGTGCAGTGGCATGATCTCAGTTTACTGCAACCTCTGCCTCTTGAGTTCAAGTGATTCTCCTGCCTCAGCCTCCCGAGTAGCTGGGATTATAGGTGTGCACAACTATGCCCAGCTAGTTTTGTATTTTTAGTGGAGGTGGGGTTTCACCATGTTCGTCAGGCTGGTCTCAAATGTCTAACCTCAAGTGATCCGCCCGCTTCAGCCTCCCAAAGTGTTGGGATTACAGGTGTGAGCCACCGCCTGATTTTTGAATTTTTTTTATAGAGATGAAGTATCATCATGTTGCCCAAGATGGTCTCAAACTCCTGAGCTCAAGTGATCCTCCTGCCTGGGCTTCTCAGGCTGAGCCACCGCACCTGACCACATTTATTATTATTATTTTGTGTGTATGTATCTAGTTTTCCCAACACCGTTTATTGAAGAGCCTGTCCTTTTCTCATTGTGTGTGTTCTTGGCACTTCTGTAAAAAGTCAGTTGGCTGTAAATGCATGGATTTATTTCCATGCTGTATTCTTTTCCGTAGGTTTATGTGTCTGTTTTTATGCCAATACTGTGCTGTTTGGGTTACTATAGCTCTGTGGTTTTGTTATGTTTTGTTTTGGTCTGGTTTGGTTTTTTTGACAGAGTCTTGCTCTGTCATCCAGACTGGAGTGCAGTGGTGCAGTCTCAGCTCATTGCAACCTCTGCCAGTTTATTTTTTTATTTTTATTTTTGAAATGGAGTTTCGCTCTTGTTACCCAGGCTGGAGTGCAATGGCGCGATCTCGGCTCACCGCAACCTCTGCCTCCTGGGTTCAAGCAATTCTCCTGCCTCAGCCTCCCAAGTAGCTGGGACTACAGGCGTGCGCCACCATGCCCAGCTAATTTTTATATTTTTTAGTAGAGATGGGGTTTCACCTTGTTGACCAGGATGGTCTAGATCTCTTGACCTCGTGATCCACCCGCCTCGGCCTCCCAAAGTGCTGGGATTACAGGCGTGAGCCACCGCACCCAGCCCCGCTCTGCCAGTTTCAAGTGATTCTCCTGCCTCAGCCTCCTGAGAAGCTGGGGATTATAGGTGCACGCCATCACATCCAGCTAATTTTTGTATTTTTAGTAGAGATGGGGTTTTACCATGTTGGCCAGGTGGTCTCTAACTCCTGAGCTCAGGTGATCCACCCGCCTTGGCTCCCAGAGTGCTGGGATTACAGGCATAAGCCACCACGCCCAGGCTTTATAGTATATTTTGAAGTCAGGTAGTGTGATGCCCCCAGCCTTGTTACTTTGCTCAGGATAGCTTTTGTTATTTCAAGTCTTTTGTGATTCCATACACATTTTAGGATTTCTTTTTCTGTTTCTGTGAAGAATATGATTGGTATTTTTTTTTTTTTTTTTAAGATGGAGTTTCACTCTTGTTACCCAGGCTGGAGTGCAATGGCGCGATCTCGGCTCACCGCAGCCTCTGCCTCCTGGGTTCAAGCAATTCTCCTGCCTCAGCCTCCCGAGTAGCTGGGACTACAGGCGCATGCCACCATGCCCAGCTAATTTTTGTATTTTTTTAGTAGAGACGGGGTTTCACCATGTTGACCAGGATGGTCTGGATCTCTTGACCTCGTGGTCCACCCGCCTCGGCCTCCCAAAGTGCTGGGATTACAGGCGTGAGCCACCGCACCCGGCTCTCTTTATGTTTTATATCCAGAGAGCTGATGGCCACAGCAGCTTCAGCCTGATTTCTCATAGGAGGGTTATCTAATAGAAGGATTCCAGAGCATTCCAGGGACAAGATTTACATTTATATGAATTTTTTTGGTATGAAAAGCCTGTTAGCACATGGTCTCAAGAAAATAGAGATGTGTTTTTTGACCGTTGTGTTGGTTCTGAGCCTGATGTGCATCTGTGCTATTCAGCTGAAGCTCATTCGGCATTTGTTTTTCTGGTCATTCCCCCATCCAGCTTCGTTATGACTGCATTTTCTTCATACACTGGCTATGGCTTGGCCCTCCATGGGGCAGAGATGGTGGCTGTTGAACTGTGGCTTCCAGATTTTTCAGATGGGAATAAGGCAGATGTACAGTGATCACTGCTGTGACCTTGCCATGCCCTGTTCTCTGCTTTCCCCGGCACATTCAGGAACTTTTGCATCACAGGGGAGGGGGGAAAAAGAAAACACTCTGAAAACAGTGGATTCCATCTTGAAACCTGATTCCATAGCCAAGATTTGATTCTCAGAGCCTGTGTGGTCACTCCTTGCACTCATGTTGTCCTGGCCAGCAGAGTGGGGATGAGTGTTGATTTGTCCTTGAAGACACTCACAGAAGGAGGTTTGCTTGCTCTGAAGAACCACATAGCCCCACAGCCAAAGTGGTGAAGTCCTGCATTACATTTGAATCCCTGTCCAAAGCTCGACTTTTCAAGCTGTTCCTAGAAGGACCAGTCTCCACGAAACCAGTGAGCCTTGGACTCTTGGCTCACTGGGACCAGCTGCCCCCAGAGATCACTGAATAACCGAGTGTGTTAAATTGAGCAGACTTGTGCATATGCCCAAAAACTTGACGGACTCTGGAGAGGTAGCCTTGTTCCTGTCAAGGAGACCACAATGATAAGGTTTTTTTTAATGCACAAGTTGTGTTTTCTTGTTTGTCTTGATGACAGAGTGTGGAGGTGGTAGAGATGCTGTATTAGGGTTCTCCAGAGAAACAGAAGCAACAGCCTGTGCGTGTGCATCTGGAGAGATTTACTTTAAGGAACTGACTCACAGTTGTGGAGGCTGGCAAGTCCAACATTTGCAAGGGAGGCCAACATGCTAAAGACCCGGAGAAGAGTTGATGTTGCAGCCGGAGTCTGAAGGCAGCCTGGAGGCAAGATTTCCTCTTTCTTAGGAGAGATTGGTCTTTTTTCTTTCAAGGCCTTCAACTGGTTGGATGAGGCCCAAATTATGGAGTGTGTGTCGGGACTGCCAGGCCAAGTCTGTTGTTGGAGCTGCCGGTGTGTGTGTGTGTGTGTGATGAGGAGGCGTGGGCTCACTCTGTATGGGGGTGGGTTGGGTTGACATATTTAAGCTCAGCATCTGGCTGGGAAAGTTGCTATTCTTGCTTCAGAAAGGAGAAAAAAAAGTATGTGAGGTAATCTGCAAAATTGCTGGATTTAACTCTTCCATAGGAATGCATGTGTCAGCCTCTCATTCTTTGCAGTAAATATTTACAATTTTTATTTGTCAACGATACCCTAATTTATATGAAAACATGCCAGTCCATAGTTTCTGTCTCATAATAAATCAGTCTGGCCCATCCATGAAAAACAAAACCTGGCTCTTTTGCAGTGGTCTGAAGCATTCTGATCATAACTCTGATGTTTACTCCCAGGGCTGAGTGGGCCTGGAAGGTCCTCTCTACACGTTGTCCCTAAGAGGGCGTGGTGCCCAGGCGCCTCTCATGACGGGGGGTGGGCCCAGGGCGGGGGGTAAAAATTTTCTGCCCAGGATTGCGTGACTCTGGGCAAAACCATCCTCTGGGCAGACATGGGCATGCTGGGCAGACATGGGCATCTCTGACTGACGAGACAGGTTCAGCCTGCGATACGTGCCAACGTCCAGCCTGCCCGGGGCATGGGAGTTGGGGGCAACCAAAACACGCGTCCACTCCAGGAACTGGGACGTGTCTGTTTCAGACGTTTCATATGCCTTTTCCTTATGTTCACAAAAGGTTTTCAGGGGGAGATTTAATTCTCACTCATTTTAAATTACTTCAAACTTGCAAAACATTGCAAAAATAAAAATAGGACAAAGAGCAAAATTCCAACAATTCTCCAATCACTTGAGGCCCTTTGCCTCAGAACACATCGGTGTCTGTTTCCTGAGGATGAGGATGTTCTCTCTTTTTTTTTTTTTTTTTTTTTTTTTTGAGACGGAGTTTCACTCGTTACCCAGGCTGGAGTGCAATGGCGCGATCTCGGCTCACCGCAACCTCCGCCTCCTGGGTTCAGGCAATTCTCCTGCCTCAGCCTCCTGAGTAGCTGGGATTACAGGCACGCGCCACCATGCCCAGCTAATTTTTTGTATTAGTAGAGACGGGGTTTCACCATGTTGACCAGGATGGTCTCGATCTCTTGACCTCGTGATCCACCCACCTCGGCCTCCCAAAGTGCTGGGATTACAGGCTTGAGCCACTGCGCCCGGCCGAGGATGTTCTCTTGTGTGTGGCGGGCCACTGCTCGACGGCTGGCCTTGTGTAGAAAACGCTGGCCAAGCCCTGTGAAGATGCTGCCCGTGTATTCGCATGCAAGAATGTTCCTCCCAGGTCAGGACGGCCAGGTACCACACCTGGTGCTGGTTCTGATCAGCAGGAGACAGGACACACAGCCTGTTTGTTGGCCGTGTGGAAGAACACACACACATCAAAATGGTGTTTTGGGAGCATCACCCGGCAGTGTGCGTGCGTTTCGTAATAGCAGTGGGCACAGCATGGACAGGTCAAGTGACTGTATATAGATAATATCCCTTTTATAACAACTCAACTAAAAGATGCTTTTTATTTATTTATTTATTTATTTTTTGAGACAGAGTTTCGCTCTTGTTACCCAGGCTGGAGTGCAATGGCGCGATCTCGGCTCACCGCAACCTCCGCCTCCTGGGTTCAGGCAATTCTCCTGCCTCAGCCTCCTGAGTAGCTGGGATTACAGGCACGTGCCACCATGCCCAGCTAATTTTTTGTATTTTTAGTAGAGACGGGGTTTCACCTTGTTGACCAGGATGGTCTCGATCTGTTGACCTCGTGATCCACCCGCCTCGGCCTCCCAAAGTGCTGGGATTACAGGTGTGAGCCACTGCGCCCGGCCCGCTGAGATACAATTTATGCAGAAGAAAAGGGGCTCAATGCCTGAGGGTGCAGACGGGCGGTAGGGCTCACTGGATCGCAAGCAGGACTCTGACTTTTGGTGTGGGTGGTGGGTTCACACATCTTTGACTTCATTAAACATCACTAATTACAGTGACAGCAGGTCAGAATCCAAGAATTATTATGTATCTGAGGCCCAGTTTTAAAAATCCTCCTACCAATCAGTTTGCTAAAATTTTTATTGATTTCAAGATTACTTTTAAATTAATTCTCTGAGGTTACCTGTACTAGTGCTGCCTTCACACTGTTTCTTACCTGAGGAGTTGTTTGACTTCCCATAGTGGCCACAGCAATTTGCAGAAACTGGGGCTATGATTAGAAACCGCTTCCTTCCCTGGGTTGGGACTTGCAGAGATCTCCCTACTTGATAAATTTATAAGTGAAACAGGAAATTCCAAAGGGAAAGGCTAATATGATAAAAAGTTAAAACTTAGTTTCAAAGAAAACAGTAAGTGAAATGAAAAAGAAAATAGCTTGACCTGGAAAAAGTTTTGTAGTAACTCTCACAAAGCCTTAATATCTTTAATGCCATTAGTATAGTAAGTCCATTTGTCAATTGTTTAAGAAAATACCAAGATTCCAAAGCATTAAAACAAACAAACAAACAGGCCCAAGCTGGCAAGTCACAAATGAAGAAAAATGTAGGGGGAAGTGGCTTGTGCCTATAATTTCAGCATCTTTAGGAGCCGAGGCTGGAGGATCACTTGAGCTCAGGACTTCAAGACCAACCCGGGCAACATGGCGAGACCCCATCTACTAACCTTTAAAAAAATTAGCCAGACATAGTGGTGCACGCCTGTAGTCGCAACTGCTTCAGGGGCCAAGGTGGGAGGATCACTTGAGCCTGAGAAGTTGAGTCTGCAGTAAGCTGTGATCATGCCACTGCATTTCAGGCTGGTTGACAGACCCTGTCTCAAAAAAGAAAAACAAACTGGTTAATGCATAGAAATATGTTTCATCTCAGTGATAATAAAAGAAATGAAAATTAAGGCCAGGCGCAGTGGCTCATGCCTGCAATCCCAGCACTTTGGAAGGCCAATGCAGGTGGATCACTTGAGGTCAGGAGTTCGAGACCAGCCTGGCAAACGTGGTGAAACTGTCTCTGCTAAAAATACAAAAATTGGCTGGGCACGGTGGTGCATGCCTGTAATTCCAGCTACTTGGGAGGCTGAGGCGGGAGAATCACTTGAACTCAGGAGGCAAAGATTGCAGTGAGCTGAGATCATGCCACTAACACTCTAGCCTGGGTGACAGAGTTAGTCTCTGTCTTGAAAATAAATAAGGCCCGGCACAGTGGCTCATGCCTGTAATCGCAGCACTTTGGAGGCTGAGGTGGGCAGATCAGCTGAGGTCGGGAGTTTGAGACCAGCCTGTCCTACATGGAGAAACCCTGTCTCTACTAAAAATACAAAATTAGCTGGGCATGGTGGTGCATGCCTGTAATCCCAGCTACTCGGGAAGCTGAGGCAGGAGAATCGCTTGAACCCAGGAGGCGGAGGTTGCAATGAGCCAGGATCACATCATTGCACTCCAGCCTGGGCAACAAGAGTGAAACTCCATCTCAAAAATAAAAACAAAAATAAATTAATAAAAGAAATACAAATTTAAAGAACATTCGGGTTAAATGATAAAAAAAGAAGTGGCCCCTGGATGCTGTTGGGAAGCACCATGCTGGCTTCTGGCTCCACCTTGTCAGCAGGCCCTTGCAGGAGGGAAAGCCACCTGCAATTTTAAAGACGGTTGTGTGATCTAAGAAAGCTCCTGGGATGTGCTGCTAGGAAGGTCATCTGAAAACACACTCAAGGCTTCTCTGCCCAGAGTGGGTACTGTCAGGCTTGTCTCAGGCCCAAGCAGGAGGAGGGCAGGCCACCTGAAGCAGGCTGCATGGTTCATGCATAGGCCGGTGGTATTTCCTTCACATCTTCTGGACGTGCAGAATATAATGATGGAGAAGATTTGCATGACCTCACTGAAAGTGCTGCTCCCTGCTTTTGTTCCTTTGATGGACAGCTACATGGCCTGGGTGCCTTTTCTGCAGTTTTCATGAAGACCAGGAGGGAGCTGGCTTTAAGATCAGGATTCTGGTTTACCTGAGAAGCTCCCCCGTAGGTCCCTGCTCGGTTCACAGTCGCTGGGGATGTGCTGTGGCACCTCCTGCTTATCAGAACTCCTGCCTCTGCAGAGATGTCTCCAGCGAGGTCCCTGGGACATCTCAAACCACAAGCCAGCTGAAATGGGGCACCCAAAGGCACAGACCGTCCTGTTGCATGGGAACTGTGAGGTCTCTTGGTGCATGTAGAGAAAGCTGGCGAGGTTGACACTAGTGTTTCCTGCCCGAGGGTCTTGACAGCGGGATCCTTGGTAGAGACTGCACAGTGGGGTGTATTGTAGGTGGTAGCCAAGGTCGTGGGTTTGACCTCAGGCTGGAAGCAGTAGGGGATCCCGGGAGACACTCGGCCCAGAGACCGGGCTCAGTGGGAAAGCCGGGGAGACACTTGGCCCATAGGCTGGGTGCACTGGGGGAGCCTTCACCCTGTGGGTGCACTTGGTGCAGGACAAGGGCTGATGAGATGCTACTTGGCTGTGCCAGACCTTGGCAGGGCCAGGCCACACCCAGGCCAGCCATGGGGATTCGGGGGTCCAGGTTCTTACTAGGGGAGGGAGAGACAAGGAGACAAGAACAGGCACATCAGGAGGTGTGGGTGCTGGGTGCGGATGATCTGGTGGCGGCCACGTGACCTTTGGTTATCAACTGCGGCCTCCTGGGCCCGGAGAGGCTGGTGGGGAGGGGAAGCACGGGGGCTAGTTTGCCCATGGGGTCTATTCCTCAGCCTCGCGCCACAGGACCCAGAAGATACATGGCTCATCGGGCAATGAAGTGATAAGGTGGGGGACAAGGTGGGCGGCAGCCAGTTCCCTCCCCTTCAAGCTACAGGAATCAGAGCAGGCTGAGAACCCCCAGCCAGAATGGCCAGCGGTGGAGCTGCTTTTCGAAGCACCCGAGGCTATGCCTGGTACCCAGCTGAGCACATGGCCTCCTGAGCAGGTGGGACTGCCTGGCCACATGGGCCACGCCACTGAGACACATGAGGTAGGCCACGGGGCTGCGGCAGCCTCCCTGCCCCTCCAGGCTCGGTGTCTGCATCTGTGAATGGGGATGCCTACTCTACTCCAGAGTTTGGCAGTGCCCCCTCTGTGGTGTAACTGCCCTCCCGGAGACCGCCGTGGTGGGTCTGCTCTAACAGAAAGAGCAGGTGGAGTGGGAAGCACTATCCTCTTCCCTTTGTGCCTCTTAAACATGCGCAGGATTCGGGTGAGATGAAGGAATGCCCGTCAAGGAGCACTCTGTAGTTAGTCATGCTGTCTTTGTGCAGCCCGGGTGCCCACAGGTCGGGGAGAAACAGCCCCTCCCACCAGCTAGACCCTACCCAGCCCAGACATCTGGCAGGTGGGCTGGCCAGACTTCCCTGAGCTCTGTGTGCCTGGCAGCCCCGCCCCGGCTGAGGTATATGTTCTCATGGTCCTGAGGGCCCCACCTGAAGCAGTGGGAATGGTGGATGGCACAGCGGGTCCTCCGTGACACAGGGGTGTGGGGGCCGAGGGAGGTGGGTGTGGCTGTTGTGTGAGGGATTGAGACTTTCTTCTGTGGAATACTGGACCCCTTCTCTGCCTTTTATTAATTTATTTTAGTATCAGAATAGTTTTTTCATACAAATTGACAGATAAAGACAGAACTGGTCTCCCTTGCAATCCTGGGGCACTCTGGAGTTTCGTGGCACATGTTTGAAAACCACAACTATAGGCAGAGAGAGCCAGTGAAAACATGAGTAGGAGAGTAACGGAGAGAAGCAGAGGTGAGGGCAGGAGTGGCGGCGTCTGGGGCATCCGTGATGGTCACACTGCACGGGACAGCAGCAGGAAGCCTGGAGGGCTGATGTTAGGAGGCTATGACACCACTCAGTCTTGGGAGACCCCTCCCAGAGGCAGCCTGACCCTGGCTGAATGGGCTGCAGCCCACCAGGGGACGGAGGCCGTGTGGCATGGGGGCATGCGCTCTCTCTCAGGGTTCCTTGGCACACTCCATTTTAGATGTCAGCACCTCATCGTGATTTTCTTTTCTTTTCTTTTCTTTTTTTTTTTTTGAGACGGAGTTTCGCTCTTGTTACCCAGGTTGGAGTGCAATGGCACGATCTCGGCTTACCGCAACCTCCGCCTCCTGGGTTCAGGCAATTCTCCTGCCTCAGCCTCCTGAGTAGCTGGGATTACAGGCACGTGCCACCATGTCCAGCTAATTTTTTGTATTTTTAGTAGAGACGGGGTTTCACCATGTTGACCAGGATGGTCTCGATCTCCTGACCTCGTGATCCACCCGCCTTGGCCTCCCAAAGTGCTGGGATTACAGGCGTGAGCCACCGTGCCCGGCCTCATCGTGATTTTCAAACTTGATTTCTGTTTCTCTGTTGATGAGGTCGTTCTTTTGAGTTGGTTTTGAGTGGCCGAATTTGAGAATGGAATTTCAATTTTTTGTGCATTAAAAAAAGCAAATTAACTCACACCTGTAATCTTAGCACTTGGGGAGGCCAAGGCAGGTGGATCACCTGAGGTCAGGAGTTCAAGACCAGCCTTGCCAACGTGGTGAAACCCCGTCTCTACTAAAAATACAAAAAAAATTAGCCGGGCATGGTGGTGTGTGCCTGTAATCCCAGCTACTCAGGAGGCTGAGGCAGGAAAATTGCTTGAATTTGGGAGGAAGAGGTTGCAGTGAGCTGAGATTGTGCCATTGTACTCACCTGGGTGACAAGAACGAGACTCCCTCTCAAAAAAAAAAAGCAAATGACTTCAGTAATAAAGCTTGGCTAGAAGATGTGCTGCTGGTTTTTAACTATGTCCTTGCCTTGCTGGTCATGGCAGCCTGTCTCTGTACTGCAGCCCTGCCATCGGGCCGTGTAACCTGGGGAAAACCAGCTCTTGCCATGCTTGGCCATACAGAAGAGCACATTCTTTCTACACCCGGGAGAGAAAGGGACAGCAAAGTATGTTTTTCTTCTTCATATGATTTATTTTGTGTCATTTTACATGAACAGATTACATAAGCAAATTGGAAGTTTCTACTTTTCTGAAAAGTGCCATTATTTGCATGTGGAAGAGGAAGATCAGCTCACTCCTTGCGCACGTTTGCAGAAGCATTTCGTAGGTTGTCTTGATTTGAGTATGCTGTTTAGTTGGACAAGTGGAATGCTTACGAGTTGTAAAATTTTTAAATGACTAATTTAGAAATGCTGGGAAGACCCTTTTTCTAGCAAAGCACCCTCTCCGCGCGGGCTGCAGTGGTGGGAGTTAGTCTCAGCGTGCCGCCTGTGTGGCACTGATGCCTTCGCTTCTGCATTTTCTGGATTGTGGCTTCTCCATGTTTTGCAACCTTGGCATTGAGCTGTCTTGGCAGTTCTATTTTAACACCTACAGAGACGACTCTGTTCAGTCCACGAGAAGAGCTCCCTCTTGACCTATGATGGAAAGAGAAGTAAACACGTCTCAAAAGTTTATCTTCTAATCTGATAAAATACCCCACCTCTGTGGCCGGGGGCTGACTGGAGCGGGCAGTTCGGGTTGTCCCTGTGTGTGTGGCCACCATTTTGGTGTGCGTTTGCTGGCACCGTGGGGGCCCGGGCCCGGCCAGAGTGGCTACATGCACACTGCTGTCTCAGGGCAGCTGTGGGGCCATCTGGATGGTACGGCCCACCCCATGCCCCTTTTCCAACCCCCACCCTTCCCGGCCACCTGCCCTCGAGCCTCCCCTGAGATGCTGGTCTCCGAAGCCTCTGTCTTGTTTGACTCCTTTGTTTCCTCTGGTGTCTGAGGCGGGTTTCCGACAGGGCCTGTGTTTCTCCCAGGGATACTGGCTCACTGAAGACACGCACTCACACACATACACCCTCATACATAGAAGGTTTCTTTTTCCGTTTTCTTTTTTAATCTATTGGCACCAGCCCTGCTTCCAGGTTAAAGTTACTCTTGGCTGCTTTAATTTCCATTTGTTTTTGCAGCTTAGTGTCTTTTTTTATTTTCAACATGTTGAGTTATGCCAGGATTCAGGGTTATGAACTCCTAACTGAGCCGCCTGCTGAGCAGGAGAGGATCTCTTTCTTCCCAGCCTCCTGCCCTCGTGCTGCCCAGACACAGAAAAGAACCAAATCACATTCATTTTATTTTATTTATTTATTTTATTTTTTGAGAGGGTCTCACTCTTTCGCCCAGGCTGCAGTGCAGCGGCATGATCTCAGCCCACTACAACCTCCGCCTCCCGGGTTCAAGCAATTCTCCTGCCTCAATTTCCCAAGTAGCTGGGATTACAGGCACACGCTACCACACCCAGCTGATTTTTTTTTTGAGACAGAGTTTTGCTTTTGTTGCCCAGGCTGGAGTGCAGTGTTGCCATCTCGTCTCACTACAACCTCTGCCTTCCAGGTTCAAGCTGTTCTGCCTCAGTCTCCCATGTAGCTGGGATCACAGGTGTGTGCCACCACACCCAGCTAATTTTGTATATTTAGGAGAGATGGGGTTTCTCCATGTTGGTCAGGCTGGTTTCGAACTCTCGACCTCGAGTGATCTGCCCTTCTCACCCTCCCAAAGTGCTGGGATTACACACCGGGCCTGATTTTTGTATTTTTAGTAGAGACAAGGTTTCGCCATATTTGCCAGGCTGGTCTCGAACTCCTAAATTCAAGTGATCCATCCGCTTCAGCCTCCCAAAGTGCTGGGATTACAGGCGTGAGCCACTGTGCCTGACCCCAAATCACATTAAAAAAAAAAAAATTCTTTGATTCACTGTTCTTTGTTTTGAAGCATGTGATGACTGTGAAGTTTTACAGAAATCACCCTCCCTTCTCCTGGGACTTCCGCTGTGTGGAGAACTGGGTTCCCCAAGGGCAGTATGGGGAGGCACTGGCTGATGCCCTGAGCCCGTGAGCTTGCAGGGTCGTGGGCGAGGGCTGGCCACATGTGGATGGGTAAAGGACCAGCAGCCGGGCGTGTCCACCTGTTTCCTAGCTGGTGGAAGCACTGCCGCATGCCTCCTTTGCCTTTGCCCCCAGCCTGCTGTCCCCAACTTTCTCTGGCATCCTCAGGGCTCTGCTGGGGCCAGCAGAGCAGGAAAGGGGTTGGGTCCTTGACCCTGCTCCCCTGCCTTCCCGGCCCCTGCCCTCTGACCACCCCCGGGTAGCTCTGTCTGTGGCTCCAGCCCTGTGCTGCCTCTGTCCTCAGGCCTGAGCCAGTCTCCAGCACCTGCACTTGTACTTGGAAAGTCGCCGTGTGGACTTCTGTGCCTCTGGCCTTGACCCCCTCGGTGGGCACCTGGCACTGGGTTGGGGTGGTTCTTATCCTTGCTCCGTGGCTATGGCCCTGGGGCAGCTGGCAACCCTGCCCAGCCTCCCTCCACTCATTTGCCAGTGTGTCAGGGTGACCTCCACTTTAAGGCAGCCATGAGGACCACTTCTTGAGACTACATCTGGGTGGATATGAGGCTGAGGGGCAGCTTAGTGACATGTGGAAGGAAGGAGGTGGATCCATAGAGCCCCCAGCATGCCCTGTGGGCACAGCCCTTCCAGTGGGTGGCACTGGGAACCTTGGCCTCCTGCCCGCCATGGGTCCCCTGAAGCCCACCTGGGGTTCCATGATGGAGCAGGTGAGTGAGGTGTGCAGCATGGTGTGAGCTCAGACATCCAGCCAGTCTGCCGGCTAGTGGATATTGCTCACTCTGCAAATGCTGTGCAGCTGCCTAGAGCAGAGCTGCCTCCAAACCATGAGACACTCGGAGATATGACGCCAGGACACTGGGAACATCATTTTTTTTTTTTTTTGAGACAGAGTCTCTCACTGTTGCCCAGGCTGGACTGCAATAGTGCTATCTCGGCTCACTGCAACCTCCACCTACCAGGAACATACAGTTCTCCTGCCTCAGCCTCCCAAGTAGCTGAGATTACAGATGCCTGCCGCTGAGTCCAGTTAATTTTTTGTGTTTTTAGTAGAGATCGGATTTCACTATGTTGGCCAGACAGATCTCAAACTCCTGACCTTGCGATCTGCCAGCCTCGGCCTCCCAAAGTGCTAGGATTACACGCGTGAGCCACCACACCCGGCAGAGAACGTCATTTGAAGAGTAGCAAAGTATGATGAGTGTGTCTTCCTTTAAACTCTTTATTTTTAAAAAACTATTAAATTTATAAAATAAACAAATTGATGGCTTGTTAAAAGAGCAGTTCCCCTAACATATTTAAATTCATTTTTATTACTTGACAAGCTATAGGGTTTGGAATCAAACTTGAGGGTTGAGAACTGTTGCTGATAGAAAATCAGTCAAGCAAGGAAAAACTGAGACTGGGAGTGTTATTTTCAGGTGGATTCTCCGCCTGGGGAGGCTGGGGACACGGATGACTGGAACTGTGGCACGCTCGCGCGTTGGGGCCAAGCTCCTGCAGGTCCAGCTGGCTTGTTTTGCTTCCAGCAGTGTGCTCTTTCTGCATGGAGCATGTATTGTTTTTCTGATCAGCAAAATACCAGCTCGTGTGGGTTCTTACCTGGCAGACAGTGCAGGGAATCTGGGTCCTGCCTGGGTGACTCTGCCCGACCTGTTCTTGGCACTGTGTTTGTTTGCTAGGGCCACCGTTAACAAAACACCGCGGATCAGGCAGGAATTTCCTTCTCTCAGCTCTGGAGCTGGGAGTCTGAGATCAGGGGGCCAGCAGGGTTGGCCTCTGCTTGTGAATGGCCACCTTCCCTCTGTGTCCTCATGTGGTCTTCCCTCGTGTCTGCCCACCATTGCCCTGCTCTGACCACACCCCAAGCAGTGGACATCAGGGTACCTGTCCTTGTGAGCTGAATGAGCAGGGACAGAAATGTGATCCTGCTGTTAAACTCTGAAGTGCTGGTAGGTAGCGCCGGCGGAGCAGTTTGCCTGCCGTTCCAAACACATAACTTTAATTATGCTGTTGGATATTTGTGCCACTTATAAAGGCTGGTTAGATACAGCCAAGGCTCTATCCCAGGGGCGGTGGACACTGGCTTTGCAGTGACCAGGCCAGACCTGGTGCTCCTGCCTGGGAACTGAGGCGTCTTGTAGACACGGAAGGAGACTAGAGGCTGTGTGGATGCCGGTGCTGGGGAAAATCCCCATGGGAGGACAAACAGGGGGCAGACAAAATCGCAAGGCATGGGCGGCTAGAGCCAGACACTGCCTTGTCCCCAGCGATAGGGTGCTGGTGAGCAGTGCAGGGGCCGCTGGCAGCAGTTACAGATAGAGCAAAGTAGCTGAACTGGGAAGAGATACAGGAGCTGAGACTGTGAGGGCTCAGAGAGCAAGATGGGATGAGATGTGAGCTCTGAGGTGCCTGTGTGGAGTGGACACCACCAGGGCCCCCACGCTGGCTCTGCAGATGGTGCCCGGGCCAGACCCTGCACCCACACTGCCAGGGCTGAGACCTTGGAGACTGGGATTTAGCACCGATTACTTTGAGTCTGTGTGACAGGGTGAGGCAGAGCCTATGCAGATTCACATCTGTGGAAGATGCATGGACAGAGAGCCCTCGGACACGGGCTGGGCCCAGGCCATGCGCATATGGTGACAGCTGCTTGGCCTCACACACCAAGGCGGGCATAGGAGGGCTAAGATCCTGAAAAATGAAGATGCGAAGAACAAGGGAGAGCAGGATCTGCCACCGCAGGGCCGCAGCCAGCAGTCTGCCTGGGGCCCTGATGACTTGAGGCATTTTGTGGAAGCTGGGAGAAAAAAGCAGCTTACAAAGCAGCTTGTATGATAATATCTTGTTTTTGTAAGGGATGATAGGATGATTGATGATAAGGTTTATTTTTCTTTTTCAATGTTTCCTGCTTCATCAGCAACAACGTTGCTATTTTTGATTGTGGTAGAATAGGTGTGACATAAACTTTACCCTGTCTTCACCATTTTAGGTGTATAGCTCAGTGGCATGAAGTACATTCACCTTATTCTGCAGCCACCTCCTCTGTCCATCTAGAGCTCTTCATCTTTGCACACCGAAACTCTGTACTGCTAAACACCAGCTCCCCAGCCCCGCCATGCAGCCCCTGTCACCACTGTTCTCCTCTGTCTCTCAGTTTGACTGCTTTAGGTAATTCATATGAGTGGAATCATGCGGTGTTTATTTACTTTTTTTTTTTTTTGAGACGGAGTTTTGCTCTTGTTACCCAGGCTGGAGTGCAGTGGCGTGATCTTGGCTCACTGTGACCTCCACATCCTGGGTTCAAGTGATTCTCCTGCCTCAGCCTCCGGAGTAGCTGGGATTACAGGCGCCCACCACCACGCCTGGCTAATTTTTTTGTATTTTTTAGTAGAGACGGGGTTTCTTCACGATGGTCAGGCTGGTCTCAAACTCCCGACCTCAGGTGATCCCCTGACCTCAGCCTCCCAAAGTGCTGGGATTACAGTCATGAGCCACCGCACCCAGCTTAAATACTCTTATTTCTATACAAAGAAAGAAGTCCATGAAGGGTACGATGGCTCACGCCTGTAATCCCAGCACTTTGGGAGGCTGAGACGGGTGGATCACGAGATCAAGGGATGGAGACCATCCTGGCCAACATGGTGAAACCCCGTCTCTACTGAAAATACAAAAATTAGCCGGGCATGGTGGTGGGAACCTGTAGTCCCAGCTGCTCAGGAGGCCAAGGCAGGAGAATCACTTGAACCCAGGATGTGGAGGTTGCAGTGAGCTGAGGTCATGCCTCTGCACTCCAACCTGGCAACAGAACAAGACTCTGTCTCAGAGAAAAAGAAAGAAAGAAGAAGTCCGCAAGCACTGACGTGTAACAAGCTGCGCATCTGGTGTTTTTCCGTGGGTGTGACATCGGTGTGTCGCTGTGAGGAATCACAGCTGAGGCACGAGCAGTTCTCTCTGAGGCTGTCTGGGGCCCTCCTCCCTACCCTCCCCTACCGTGGAGTCAGGAGGCAAAGCCCTGTGGGTGCCATGTGGGCTCTGTGGCTTCCCAGGCTGCTTCCCGAGCTGTCTTCTCACTGACCCACTGACCTGCGTGGGGCCTGGGCATGGCTGGACGCGCCCCTAGGCCTCTCCTGGCACTATCTGCGTTCAGGCCACAGAAAGGGCAGACTGAGGGACTCTGGGCTGGAGCCGCAGGACACTGGCCTGTGGGGCTGAGGTATGTCCTCGGGCAGCCTGGCCTCGGAGCAACATCAGCTCGCAGCTGCCTGTGTGGACACCACAAGGCCCCCCTGTGCTAGCTCTGCAGCGGTGCCGGGCTATACCCTGCACCCACCCGGCCAGGGCTGCCCCGCACTTCTCCTTTCTGAAGTGTGTGGAACAGGAAGCTGTGATATAGAAGGAAGTGGATGAGAGTTTCTGCTACATGTAGATTTCTAGTGAGAAACATTCAGAATTAACCTGCTGCTGTCGGGGAGTTCCCTTACATGTGGGACGGTGGGGTAGGGTGGTTCAGGTGGTTGGCAGTGGGTCCAGTGCCTCTGTTCTCCCTGATTCCAGTCAGTTCCTGAGAGAATGGGGGGCACAATCTCCAGAATTGTGCCCTCATACCTGTGGAGCTGGCTCAACACTCCTGGTGGATGCCTGAGCCTCCCCTGCAGAGTCTGTGTGTTTCTATACTTGCATACTAGTGATAAACTTTAATTTGTAAATAAGCACAGTAAGAGATTACAGCAATAACTAATAATAGAACAGTTGTAACAGTGTACTGTCATAAAAGTTACACGAATGTGGTCTCTCTCTCAAAATGCCTTGTGGTACGGAGCTCTCCCTTTGGTGCCCGCGGTGAGACACGGCAGGGTGCGGCGAGGTGAGGGCACGGGCATCGCGACGCGGCCTTCAGCTGCCGCTGAGCTTGACCTCCAGCCTGGCGACACCGCTGCAGTCCCATGCTGGCCACATAGCTGGCTACTGAGTGGCTCGCAGGCAGGCTGCACATACAGCATGGACACATTGGACGAGGGGATGATTCGTGTACTGGTGGAGGAAGAGTTCATCACCTTACTCAGAACAGCGTGCTATTTAAAACTCACGAATTGTTCGTGAATGGAGTTTTTCTTTTTATGTTTTTGAGGGTAGTTGACCTCAGGTGACTGAAATTGCGGAAAATGAAACCGATACTCACGGGTGGCTACGGCATTTGTCCTTCCAGCTCTGTCAGTTCTTGCCTGGAGTAATGAGAAGCTTTTTGGCTGGGTGCCTACACATTTAGGGCTGTTCTGGCTCCTTGGGGAGCTGGCCCCTCTTTTCTCTCTCTCCATAAGTTCCTTGCTCTAAGGCCACCCCGGCTTCCTTTTGGCCAGCGCTGGCCCGGTTCCATCTTTTTCCCCTTTTGCTTTCAACCTACCTACATGTACCAGTATATTTGAAGTGAGTTTATTGTATACATGGCATAAAGTTGGGTTAGCATTTTATTTATCTATTCTGACAATCTTTTTTAATTGGTGTTTTTAGATTATCATAGTTTAATTATCAATATATTTCTATTCAGGTCTACCATTTCATTCTCTGACACTTATTATATTGCTGTCTTTATCATTGCTCTATTTCCTTTGAGGTTTTTTTAAACATAGTATTCTGTTTTAATTTATTCTGAATTATCTATATGTTATCTATTTTGCTTTTGATAGTTTTTTTTTTTTCGAGACAGAGTTTCGCTCTTGTTACCCAGGCTGGAGTGCAATGGCGCGATCTCGGCTCATTGCAACCTCCGCCTCCTGGGTTCAGGCAATTCTCCTGCCTCAGCCTCCCGAGTAGCTGGGATTACAGGCACACGCCACCATGCCCAGCTAATTTTTTGTATTTTTAGTAAAGACGGGGTTTCACCATGTTGACCAGGATGGTTTTGGTCTCTTGACCTCGTGATCCACCCGCCTCGGCCTCACAAAGTGCTGGGATTACAGGCGTGAGCCACTGCGCCCGGCCTCAAGAGCTTTTTTAAAAAGAATTTTTAATTTTTCTTTAAAGAGACAGGGTTTCACTGTGTTGCCCAGGCAGGCCTTGAACTCCCAGGCTCAAGTGATCCTCTCTCCTCAGCCGCCCAAGTAGCTGGGACTGCAGCGTGCACCAGCACGCCTGGCTGTACAGCTTTTCTTGGAGGTTGCTCTAAGGATTTCCAAGTCCATGCTTATTAACGTTTCACATTCTGCTTAGGATGGGAGAAGTCTGCTTTTCACTACTTCTAGTGGTACACAGAAATCTTAACCCATCCAGGTTTACCCTCCCCCTTTTGCATTACAGTTGTCTTGTTTATAAGATGTTGAGAAATGCTGAGTGTATGATAGAATATATTGTTTGCTAGGAAGAACGATGACAAGGAAAACCTTGCTGCTCCCCTCCCCCAAGTAGAAAACTACTTGGGACATTCTAAAGTGGCAGGACAATGTGTAAATATCACACACCAGTTACAATTCCTTAAGTGCGGGACATCTGCCCTGCCCCTGTGGCTCCCTCATGGAGAATACTTTTTAGTTTGTCTGTGATGAGCGGTAAATGGGCACCAGCTGCCTGCTTGGTGTATTTTTGTTATGAGAAAATACCAAACATCTGTTTGTTAATAATGATCACCTGTTCAGAGAGAATGACTGTGTGGGCCAGAGGCTGCTCGGGCCCTCAGCCTGCAATGCTGTCAGCCCCTGCGGCTCTCAGCTCGGAAGGCTGTTGGCCCCCTAGATAGACCCACTTTGCTGTTCTGTCTGGGTGTGTGCTTCTCAGTACCTTCAGCCACACCTGGGTGGGGGTGTCTGCGGCCGAGCTGGTTCTCCGTAACATGATTTATACAATTATATATCTAGAAGTATTTTATAATTTATATGTTATGTATTTATGTAATTTACATGTATGTACACTGGAAGGCTCATCAGATAGTGCTTTGATTTTTGCTTTTGACCACCAAGCACTTTTGAAGAGCTGTGGGGTCGTTGTC
Source organism: Aotus nancymaae (assembly GCF_030222135.1). Lineage (NCBI taxonomy): Eukaryota > Metazoa > Chordata > Mammalia > Primates > Aotidae > Aotus > Aotus nancymaae. The sequence continues at coordinate 3,758,534 of NW_026988490.1, read as the reverse complement.
TGTCCTGCACGCTGCTGCTTACCCTGGCTACTGCCTCTGCTTCATGGTTCACGGCCCATGCCTCTTCCACCTCCCTTCCTGTCAGCCTGAACCGCGAGCCGGCTGGCGTGCTCTTTATTATCCTCCTCTGCCCACATCCTGGCTTCACCTTCCTTCCTGGAGGACACATTCCCGCCATCAGGTAGGATCCCAAGTTGGGACCTCCCCGCTTTAGGCTTAGGCACATTGTGCCCACCCTCTGGCCTGCCTGGTCCCCGGGAGAATCCACAGGCCTCTCACCATGACTCTGTGCTCTGTCGGGTGTCACTTCTCTCCTGCTGTTTTCAACATTCGTTTTCCTTTATCTTTAGTTTTCAGCAGTTTGACTGTGATGTGTCTGGGTGTAGATTTCTTTTTCTTTTCCTTTTTTTTTTTTTTGAGATGGAGTTTTACTCTTGTCACCCAGGCTGGAGTGCAGTGACGCAATCTCAGCTCACCGCAACCTCCTCCTCCCAGATTCAAGTGATTCTCCTGCCTCAGCCTCCCAAGTAGCTGGGATTACAGGCATGCACCACCACATCCGGCTAATTTTGTATTTTTAGTAGAGACAGGGTTTCTCCATGTTGGTCAGGCTGGTCTCAGACTCCTGACTTCAGGTGATCCTCCCACCTCAGCCTCCCAGAGTGCTGGGATCACAGCCGTGAGCCGCTGCCCACCGCAGCCTCCCAGAGTGCTGGGATCACAGGCGTGAGCCGCTGCCCATCTCAGCCTCCCGGAGCGCTGGGATCACAGGCGTGAGCCGCTGCGCCCGGCCTTAGGTGTGGATTTCCTTGAGTTTGTCTTGTTTGCGATCCAAACAAGAGCTTCTTGAATCTGTAGACAAAGTCTTTTTCCAAATTTAGGGAGTTTTCTGTCATTTTTTTCAGCTGTGTTTCATCACTGCGCGCTTTCTCCTTTTCCTTTTGCACTCTCATGACACAGATTAGACTTTTCTTGTCCCAAAGGTCCCCCCAATTTTTTCAGTCTTTTTTCTCTCTGGCATTCAGATTAGATAACTTACATTGCTCTATCTTCAAGTTCACTGAATCTTTCCCGAGTTGTTTTTTTTTATTAACATTTCAGTAGTGTGTGTTTTAGTTTTGAAATTTCCATTTGGTTCTTTTTTATATCTTGCTTTTGCTTGCTGTTTGCTGATTTCCATTTTTGAATTCAGTTTGAAGTGCGAATGATCATTAGAGCATTTCTTAACACAGTAGTTGCTTTAAAGTCAGATGGGTAATTGCAACACCTGTGTTATTCTGGAGTTGGAGGCTGTTGACTGTCTTTTCCCGCAGGAGCTCAGACATTGCTCGTTTTTTGTGTGCTGACGAGTCTGGACTGTAAGTGGATGGTTGGATGTTACAATATACGAGATCTGGGTCTTGTTAAAATGCTAGGAGGATGCTGATATTTTTATTTTGGAGGAGACTTGCCTTCAGTGGGCAGTAGCTCCATGTCAGTTCTGGCTTCGCAGCCCCTGCTCTGCCTCTCGGACCTGTCCCCTGTGTGCCGCTGGTTGCCATGTGGCTGTGGTCTCAGGGTGTGGGTATGGAGAGGATCAGATCCACACCCGTGCAGCTTGAGGATGGGCTCGAAGCTCATGAGCAGTTTTGTCAGCTGTCTCTTCTGAGCTTCTTCCTCTCTACAATGCCACTGCAGCTTCCTGGGTCCCTGGAGCTACCCTTCTCCACCCGCAGCCAGTGCACCGGAACTGACTACCCGTCCCTGCCGTGCACCTCCATGCCTGCGCCAGTGCTGGAGGAGGACAGACTTGGGACTCCTTCTGTTCAGTGTCTCCTCCAGGCCACCTGCTGCTCTTTCCTTCTTAGAATGCCACCCACCTGCCTCTGTTCCCATTCCAGAGCAGGGCTGCCCCTGAGTTCCCTTGAGACTGCAGCAGATTCAGCAGAAGGCAGATTGCCCCCTGTCCCTGGAGCTGGCACTGAAGGTGTGTTTAGACAATGTCTGCCTTCATTTCTTCACCTCTGCTTCAGCTGCAGCGTGGCACTTTCTGTCCGCTGCAGCCGCCCCATACTCTTTGTGATCTCAACCTGTCTGTGCAGCTAGACAGCTGGTGTCAGGCAGCAGAGCACCTGTCTTGTTTATGTCAGTCCCTAAAGAGTTTAGAGCACCACCTGGGAGGTGGCTGCATTCAGGGAGGCTCTGCTGGGCAGATGTGCCCTTGGAGAGGTGCTAGCCCTCCGGCACTGTGAGGGGTTGTCAGAGCCTCCAGAATCCTCAGCACCAGCAACTTGGGATGGGGCAGCCCCCATGGAGGGGTGGCGGGAACCGTGTCCCCCACACTGTGACCCTCCTGGAAGCCAGGAGAGCCTGTTCTCAGTGAGTGTGTGAAGAAAGCTGCACAGGGCCTCCCAGCCCACTGGTCTGCGTGCCCTGAGGGATGCGTAACTCCAAGGACTGATCATGCCATGTCATCCATCTCCAGTGCCCTCAGAAGAGCGGGAAGGGGTTGGAGGCCTGGGTACCCCACCTCGTAGCTTGTCAGGTGCCCCCTCCTCATCACAGAACAGGGGTCCTTGTGTGTCGTTCCAGCCCAGGATGGCGGCCCAGGTGACGCTGGAGGACGCTCTGTCCAACGTGGACCTCCTGGAGGAGCTGCCCCTGCCCGACCAGCAGCCCTGCATCGAGCCCCCACCATCCTCGCTGCTCTACCAGGTGGGTGCCCAGCAGCTGTGGGCATACAGCCTGCACTCCGACCCCACATGACGGTTTTTCTCTTCCTTTCAGCCAAATTTCAACACTAACTTTGAAGACAGAAATGCATTTGTCACTGGCATCGCGAGATACATTGAACAAGCCACCGTCCACTCTAGCATGGTAACACTGCTGCGTGTCTTGCATGTTTCTCTCTGGGAACAAAGCGAAGGGCGTGTGTGAAGGGGAGATGTATACTTTTTGGTATTATCCCATATGCTGTACAGTGAGGAAGAAGGGAAGAAAGTGAATGAAATGCCTTATATCTTTAAGACAGTCTTTGTTTTTCCTTTTTTTTTTTTTTTGAGACGGAGTTTCGCTCTTGTTACCCAGGCTGGAGTGCAATGGCACGATCTCGGCTCACCGCAACCTCCGCCTCCTGGGTTCAGGCAATTCTCCTGCCTCAGCCTCCTGAGTAGCTGGGATTACAGGCACGTGCCACCATGTCCAGCTAATTTTTTGTATTTTTAGTAGAGACGGGGTTTCACCATGTTGACCAGGATGGTCTTGATCTGTTGACCTCGTGATCCACCCGCCTCGGCCTCCCAAAGTGCTGGGATTACAGGCGTGAGGCACCGTGCCCAGCCCTTGTTTTTCTTAGTATAAAAACAATGCTCACTCTTTCTGAAAATTCAGTGTCTCTGGCCCAGAGAAAACCTTTGTCAATGTTTCCAGGGCGTCCTCTGTTAATACTCGTTCCCTGTCCAGATCTGCACACACACACACCAGGTGTGTGCCCATGTGGGATTTAGATTTAATGAACTGCATTATTATAGTTCTGCTTTTTTTCTTTTTTTTTTTTTTTAGACAGTCTTGCTCTGCCACCCAGGCTGGAGTGCAGTGGCGCAATCTTGGCTCACTGCAACCTCCACCTCCCGGGTTCAAGCAATTCTTGTGCCTCAGCCTCCTGAGTAGCTGGGACACTGGCGCCCACCAACACGCCCGGCTAATTTTTGTATTTTTAGTAGAGGTATGGTTTCGCCATGTTGGCCAGGCTGGTCTCAAACTCTAGACCTCAGGTGATCTGCCCACCTCAGCCTCCCAAAGTGCTGGGTTTACAGGCATGAGCCACCACATCCAGCTGGTTATGCATTTTAATAATCTCATGAACATTTTTTCTTTTTTTTTGAGACAGGGTCTCACTCAGGTTGTGCAGGCTGGAGTGCAGTGGTATGATCAGGGCTCACTACAGCCTCAACCTCCTGGGCTCAAGCAATTCTTCCACCTCAGCCTCCTGAGTAGCTGGGACTACAGGCACATGCCACCATGCCCAGCTACTTTTTAATATTTTTTTGTAGAGGCAGGGTCTCACCATGTTGCCCAGGCTGGTCTCGAACTCCTGGACTCAAGCAGTTTGCCCACCCAGCCTCCCAGAGTACTGGGATTACAGGCATGAGCCACTGCGCCTCAACAAGAATATTTTGATGTCATGAAAATGTGCTGGAGAAAGGAATCCTTAATGGCTATGTAAACCATTTTGTAAATGTGCACAATTCAACTATTTCTGCACATTTACTTAGTTTTCCCTTTATCTCTTTTTATTATGTAAAAAAAATGCTGTTGGCCGGGCGCAGTGGCTCACACCTGTAATCCCAGCACTGTAGGAGGCTCAAGTGGGCAGATCACCTGACGTCAGGAGTTCGAGACCAGCCTGGTCAACATGGTGAAACCCCATCTCTACTAAAAATACAAAATTAGCCTGACATGGTGGTAGGCACCTGTAGTCCCAGCTACTCGGGAGGCTGAGGCAGGAGAATCACTTGAACCCGCGAGGCAGAGGTTGCCGTGAGCCCAGATCTCATCACTGCACTCCAGCCTGGATGTCGAGAACAAAACTCCATCTCAAAAAAAAAAAAACGAATGGAAAGCAAAAGCAATTTTACAGGAGTGATGACAGTCCTCTTCCCATGGACACTCTGCCTAGATTTTCAGTGCTGTGGCATGCTCCTAACTTTTCTTTCTGCATACCTGGGGCTGGCAGCCCTGCCTCTAGTCCTCTCTGGGACTGGGCGGTCCTCTGAGCTGGTGAAGAGGCCACGAGGATGCTGTGTGTGCTCACACTGGGAGGGGCGTCTGCCCCGAGCCCTCTGCCTGTGTTCTCAACTGCAGGGCTCATGGCCAGCAGGTGGTTTAGGGCTGGGTGGAGGTGAGGTGTGGCACCCCTCAGAGATGCCTGCACATCACTGACGCCTCTCTCGCCTGCAGAAGCTGTGGGGTGTTTTTTTTTTTTTTTTGAGACAGAGTTTCACTCTTGTTACCCAGGCTGGAGTGCAATGGCGTGATCTCGGCTCACCGCAACCTCCGCCTCCTGGGTTCAGGCAATTCTTCTGCCTCAGCCTCCTGAGTAGCTGGGATTACAGGCACGCGCCACCATGCCCAGCTAATTTTTTGTATTAGTAGAGACGGGGTTTACACCATGTTGACCAGGATGGTCTTGATCTCTTGACCTCGTGATCCACCCGCCTCGGCCTCCCAAAGTACTGGGATTACAGGCTTGAGCCACTGCACCCAGCCGCTGTGGGGTGTTTTGAGTGGTCATTGTGGCCTCCAGCGCCATATTTCAGCGTCACTAGCTTCTCAGCAGCTGTCTCTTGGCATACAGGCTACAGTGCTCAGGATAGTTGATGGCGCTTTGTCTAGATATTAGCAGCTGGCATCTGCTTTCCATGCTAGTTCCCCTGCCTGCCTTTGATTTGCCCTGTGTTCTGTTGCAGAACGAGATGCTGGAGGAGGGCCAAGAATATGCTGTCATGCTGTACACCTGGAGGAGCTGCTCCCGGGCCATCCCGCAGGTGCCCCGCCCGCCTGTCTCTTCCCCTCTGGCCACACCCTGCCAGGCCCGCCCCCGCCCCCCACGCCTGGCCCACTCTCCTCCCGGTTCTTTCTCCACGGCAGGGCAGGATCACTAGCTGTGGCAGCCCCGCGCCGCTTCTGGCTGGACTGAAGCCTCTTATGTCATCCCTGTTTCTTTATTCCCAGGTGAAATGTAACGAGCAGCCTAACAGAGTGGAAATTTATGAGAAAACCGTGGAGGTTCTGGAGCCTGAGGTCACAAAACTGATGAATTTTATGTACTTCCAGGTAAAATGGTAAAATAATCTGGGGGTATAACACCGAGGGGCGGGCTGCTGATGCCTTCCTACCCATCGCTGCCACTGTGAATGCCCTGAACAGAGTGCCTGCAGATTAAAGCAACCGTTAACAGTTTCTGAGACAAAAGAGACCAAAGCCTTTGACAGTCTGAAGTTTCACATGCCCTTTTGGAAACAGTGCTCCTTTTGTGGTTCACTTCTCTTCTCTGAGAGTGAATTCATGTTTCCTCATGGAGCCTGCTTTCTGTCATTTTCAAGTACAAAATGCTTTGACTTTCTACGAGCTTGTACTTTTTTTTTGAGACAGTCTCACTGTTTTCCAGGCTAGAGTGCAGTGGCGTGATCTCGGCTCATTGCAACCTCCACCTCCCAGGTTCAAGTGATTCTCCTGCCTTAGCTTCCCGAGCAGCTGGGATTATAGGCAACTGCCACCTATAATCATGCCCAGTTGATTTTTATGTTTTTTTTTGTTTTTGTTTTTTTTTGAGACGGAGTTTCGCTCTTGTTACCCAGGCTGGAGTGCAATGGCGCGATCTCGGCTCACCGCAACCTCCACCTCCTGGGTTCAGGCAATTCTCCTGCCTCAGCCTCCTGAGTAGCTGGGATTACAGGCACGTGCCACCATGTCCAGCTAATTTTTTGTATTTTTAGTAGAGACGGGGTTTCACCATGTTGGCCGGGGTGATCTCGAACTCCTGACCTCTAGTGATCCACCTGCTTTGTCCTTCCAGAGTGCTGGGATTACAGGCATGAGCCACTGCTCCCGGCCAGTTTGTACTTTTAATTCATCTGGTCTTTCAGGTATTTATTTGCTGTCAGCTTCAACCTGACTGTCCATTTTTGGTGGTCTTCACCCTGTCCTTGGTTAGGCATGGAAGGAGCTTGCTGCTTTTTAAAGAAGTATTTTGGAAACATCTAGATTTTTTATGATGGTGTCCTTTAGCAAAGGGACGAGATGGAACTAACTAGGAGATAAATTTTTGTTTTACCTTGAAAGTTACCAAGAAGAAAACATCTCTCCCCTTTTCACTTCTGAAAATTAGAGCATCTGAGTTTTACAGATGTTTTACTGGAGCATTTACCTCAGTAATTGTGCTGAAATAGTCAGCATGATTTTGTTCCTTTAGTGACGTAGTTGGTACAGTGTAAAACAAGTGATGATGGTGCAGAGCAGGCCGCTGGGAGCTGCTTTCGGTAAGGGGCTGGTTGCCCACGCTGTAAACACTTGGGCCTGGAGCCCCGCTGGGCAGATCTTTACTAATGAGGAGCAGTGACTGCAGGTGCTTGAAGCTGGGACATGGGATTGGCTCCTCACTGACCTGCAGTTTTCTGCCCTCCTGCTTCCTCTGCACAGAGAAACGCCATTGAGCGCTTCTGCGGGGAGGTGAGGCGCCTGTGCCACACGGAGAGGAGGAAGGACTTTGTGTCCGAAGCCTACCTGATCACACTGGGCAAGTTCATCAACATGTTCGCGGTGCTGGATGAGCTGAAGAACATGAAGTGCAGCGTGAAGAATGACCACTCAGCGTACAAGAGGTGAGCGCTGGCCTTGCGCCACACCACGGGCCCTCCTGAGAGCACCCGGCTCAGTGGCCTGTCTTGCGCATAGCACGTTGTGTGTCCATGTGTGTGAAGTCATCACTTCCGGTGGGCAGCAGCTACTTCTCAGTGTCCGGGCTGTGTGAGCACCTGCTCTGAGGAATAAGGTGAGGGGAGTCAGCAGATAAGTGCATATGGCTTTGCAAAGCTAGAGCAGGCTCTGGGCACCCTGGCTGTCCTCACATATCACGGAGAACCTTTGCGCCCCTGGGAAGATAGACATGCACAAGATACAGGCCCAGCTCACACAGCACAGGCCTCGGGCTCAGGGAGCATCTTGGCAAGGTGGCAGGTGGCCTCTGCAGCCCACCTTGGACATCAGGGCTGCGGTCCTTGGTGCTGGTCATTCGCAGGCAGGGGTCCCCAGCACGTGAGCCACCATCCCAGTATCAAAGTATCACGTGAGCCACCATCCCAGTATCAAGTGCTGTCTTGAGGTCACACTGCACTTCCAGGTCCTCCATGCAGCTCCCCTCCCTGGCGGTTTTCTTTTTGGTTGTAGAGAGCTTCTAGAGATGCTGAAGAGACAAGCAGAAGAGTTGGGCACGGCCCGGTGTGTGCTTCTGGAGCACTGCGGGGTGGTGGGTGGCAGACAGGCCATCAGGGCACACAGCATGCTGCCTCCCGATGCGTTCATTCTGCTTACCCTGTGCTCTGTGCTGCTGAAGACATGTTTTGCTAGAATGAGATGCTGACTTCTATTTCTTCTACTAAGTAAGGCATCTCAGCTCTAAAATTAAATTTGAAGAGACCTTACTTTGCATCTCAATATGCTCTAGTTATGTTGCATTTTAAATCATACAACTGTTGCTATGTCTTTATTAAAAAAAAACCCACTTGGGATAAAATGAGGCAGCAGTAGGAGTCGAGCTAGGTCAGGCAGAATTTTAAGCCTCATTCATGTGAAATAAGGCAGTGGTCCATTTATCACCTAAAATCACCAGCTCTGCACAGAAGCCTAGATCTTCAGAACTAGAGAAAGGCCTCTGGAGTTGACCTGTGAGCCCCTCTCGGGTTGGAAGTCTGAAGGGTCCCTGTTTGATAACAGCATCTGTGGGATCCTGACCTCAGGACTCAATGGTTGGCGTGGGCTCATGGTCCCAGCCGCACAACCCAGTCCTGGGTGATTTTCAGCAGCCTTCTCAGCCACTGTTTTGGCTTTTCAGGTAAATAGGGGAGGTGGCCAGCATCAGTGGTTTTCAATATTTAAAAGTACTTAAAAGTTGTGGATTTTTTTCCTTTTAGCAGCAGCGCCTTTATTCTAAAGTCTAGTCTGTAAAGCAGTTTACAGATGGGACTGCTTTGTGCAAGGCGGTGGGGAGGATTCCTCTCCAGCAGCCCCCTTCCCCAGTGTCTTCACCACCTCCAGGTTCCGCTGAGCACCAAACAGTGGGCCTGGGGCAGCTCCATAGCTCTTACAGCTGCCTCTTCCTCTGACCTCTGTCTGGGACCCCTGTTGGTTCACCTTCCCAGACCATCACTCCCAAGACCCCCGCCACACACACTCACACATGCACCTGCTGGTAGCTGCTAGTATGACCTCTTCTAAGTGTCATTGCCAAGACAACTCATAGGGTTATGATGAGGCTTGAGGAAAAAAGAAAATAGTATCCTTGACCCCCTCCATAGTCTCCCCACCCGCTGCCTCAGCAAGTACTCAAATCAATAAAGCAAACATGTCCAGGTGCAATGGCTCACACCTGTAATCCCAGCACCCTGAGAGGCTGAGGCAGAAGGATCATTTGAGCCCAGGAGTTTGAGACCAGCCTGGGTAACATAGAAAGACCCCATCTGTAAAAAAAAAAACAAACAAAAGCCAAAAAAAACTTGCCAGGCATGGTGGTATGCACCTGTGGTCCCAGCTACTCAGGAGGCTGAGATTAGAGAATCACTTGAGACCAGGAGGTCGAGGCTACAGTGAGCTGTGATTGTACCACTGTACTCCAGCCTGGATGACAGAGTGAGACTCTATGTCTATTTAAAAAATAAATAAAATAAAAGGAAACTTTTCTTTTTTTTTTTTTGAGACAGCATCTCACTAGCCCAGGCTGGAGTGCAGTGGCATGATCTCGGCTCACTGGTCTCCACCTCTCCTGGATTCAAGCAATTCTCCTTCCTCAGTCTCCCGAGTAGCTGGGGTTTAAATGGGTGAACCACCACACCCAACTAATTTTTATATTTTTAGTAGAGATGGGGTTTCACCATGTCGGCCAGGTCTTAAACTCCTGACCTCAAAGTGATCTGCCTGCCTTGACCTCCCAAAATGCTGGGATTACCGGTGTAAGCGACCATGCTTGGACTAGGAAACATGTTTTAAAAGGCAAGGAATGTTATTGTATCAGTTAATACTAGGTTTAACTGTATGTAACGGTTTAAAGCCCGGTGAAGTAACAGTGGCTTTAAAAAGATGGCAGTTTTTTTCTGTCTCCTGAAAAGTCCTGAGTTAGGTGGTCTGCAGCTGATTGTGGGCTCCTGTTGTCCTGCTGTTCTGCTTCATGTGTTGCCTCGTGGTCCTAGATGGTTGCTTAGGCTCTAGCTGTCTTTTCTGCATTCCAGTCAGCAGGAAGAAAGGGGAAAGTTGGGCTCCACGCTCCTTTATGAGTAGACTTTTGAGTGCTTGTCAGTGCCTTGCGTTGTATCTCATGGCCCAGTCCTTGGTCACATGGCCATAGCTAGCTGCAGGGTAGGCGAGGCACACGGAATGTGTGGGGCTCCCTGGAATGTGTTTTTCTTCCATGGAAATGTGGGGCTCGTTCCTAAAGAGGAAGGGCAAGAAATGAAGGTTGGGATAAGTTATCAGTCTTTGCCGTGGAAACTTTTAAAACAACCTGCAAGGCTCTGGGTTGCATACACCTATCCGTATGTTGGCCATTTCCACTGAACCTTCCTGGGGGCCAGCCCTAGATGATCAGAATCTTCACACCCCACCTTCGCGCTGCTCTGCCAGACCTCACAGCTCAGCATGGCCTTGCGGTTTTGTATTGTTGGGCCTCATTGTAGTACGGGTCCTTTTGTGCACACCAAATTGTGTAGCTACAAATTAGTGGCAAAAGCCAGGGCTCTGTCTCAGGACTTTGGGCACCAGTGGTCTCTGAGGTGGCCTGGGGAGGTGTGGTCCAGAGGGTTCCCAGCAGAGAACCTCATCAGTGCCAGCTGTCTTCATGGCAGGGCTTGTGGGAGTCACGGAGGTGGCAGTGACCCTTCTCAGACTCGGAGTCGAGGAGCCCTGTGCCCCTAGATGAGGTGGGCGTCTTCCAGTGTAGGGCAGAGGCCAGTGTATAGGGGCCCTGCAGGAAGCCCGTCAGCTGTGACCATCAGGGTGGAGAGCTGTCCCAGGCTGTGCAAGACACGTCTAAGTTGGCAGAAGACTGACCTGGAGTACACGGCCAGAGATGCCTGAAAGGGCTGAAATCATAGCTGGCCTCAGATCAATCCACATTTCTGCAGATGACTGTAGAGTAAAGGGATCCCGTTCCAATCAGGCATTTTTTCTTTTTTATGGGGCATGTTGGTGCATTTTGGGATGAACTCTTTTTGTTTTCAAAGGGCTGCTCAATTTCTACGTAAAATGGCAGATCCGCAGTCCATCCAGGAATCGCAGAATCTGTCCATGTTCCTGGCCAATCACAACAAGATCACACAGGTAAGGCTGGTGTTTGCACACTCAGGTTGATGGGCTCAGCTGCCGGCCGGGCACCAGGCCCGTGCATGAGTCTCTTGCTCTGTGTTTCAGTCTCTGCAGCAGCAGCTCGAAGTGATTTCTGGCTATGAAGAGCTCCTGGCAGACATCGTGAATCTGTGTGTGGATTACTATGAGAACAGGATGTATTTGACGCCCAGTGAGAAACACATGCTTCTCAAAGTACGTGTGTGGGGATGCCAGCCTGTGGCACTGCCGAGGGACAGCCTTGCTCTTGTCAGTAGGCTGTGCTTGCTTCCTCTAGAGTCCTTTTGCCAGCTTTATCTCATTCACATGCTGTCGTGTGCGTGAACAGTGCCCTGCCCTTGCACACACCTGCACGACAGACTCTCAGCACAGCCACGAGTGTGTCACATGCTGACCCTGGGAGAAGGTGCCAGCCAGGAGGTCTGGGTCAACTGCTCTTTTGTTTTATTTTTGAGGCAGGGTCTTGCTCTTGACCAGGCTGGAGTGCAGTGGCACGATCACAGCTCACTGTAGCCTCAACCTCCTGGGCTCAAGCAATCCTCCCACCTCAGCCTCCCAAGTAGCTGGGACTACAGGTGCATGCCACCATGCCTGGCTAATTTTTAAATTTTTTTTTTTTTTTTTGAGACGGAGTTTCACTCTTGTTACCCAGGTTGGAGTGCAATGGCACGATCTCAGCTCACCGCAACCTCCGCCTCCTTGGTTCAGGCAATTCTCCTGCCCAGCCTCCCGAGTAGCTGGGAATTTTTAAATTTTTTGTAGAGAGAGAATCTTGCCATGCTGCACAGGCTTTTCTCAAACTCCTGGGCTCAAGCAACCCTCCTGCTTTAGCCTCCCAAAGCTCTGTGATTACAAGCTTGAGCCACTGCACTCAGCCTTTTTTTTTTTTTATTTGAGACAGGGTCTTGCTCTGTCACCCAGCCTGGAGTGCAGTGGTGTAGAAGACCCAGCCCAGTGTATCCTCAACCTCCTTGGCTCAAGTAATCTTTCCGCCTCAGGCTCCTGAGTAACTGGGACCACAGGCATTGGCACCAATGCCAAGCTAAGTTTTTGAATTTTTGTAGAGATGAGGTCTTACTTTGCTGCCTGGGCTGGTCTTGAACTCCTGGGCTCAAGCAATCCTCTTGCCTTGTCCCCTGCAAAGTGCTGAGATTACAGGTGTAAGCTACCACGCCCAGCCTTTAAGCTGCTTTGTGACAGAAGTTATCCAAGATTCTACTTGTCAAGGATGTGATTCCTAGGATTTCGATACCTGTGTCATCCATCATAATTAAAGTAGCCTTTCGTTGGTTCACCATATTCTTTATTATTATTCATATAATCTGTGTTTTCATCTGTGTTTCTCTTTATTTGTTTATTTTTGAGACAGAGTCTCGCTCTATTGCCCAGGCTGGAGTGCAGTTGCACAATCTCAGATCACTGCAATCTCAGCTCACTGCAACCGCCGTCTCCTAGGTTCAAGTGATTGTCCTGCCTCAGCCTCCCAAGTAGCTGTGATTACAGGTGCCCATCACCACCATGCCCAGCTTTCATTTGCGTTTCTCACAGGAAAACTGGGCAGCAGTTCCCTTTGCTCTATTCTTTACCTCTGCAGGGTGGCCTTGGGGGACCCTTTGCTGGATGTCTTGGCAGTCCAGCCCCCCAGACTCTTCCTGAGCAGGAGAGCACTGGCAGGAACTCAGGGCTGAAGGAGCACTGTCCATGGAGTGCTTTGTGACAGCAGAAACTTTGTGTTTGCACCAGCTGGTGTGAGAGCCCTGGCCACGAGCCCCTGTGGAGCACTGGAGCATGCAGTTGGCTAGTCCATGTTAAGAATTTTTAGTTTAGTGCCGGGCGCGGTGGCTCACGCCTGTAATCCCAGCACTTTGGGAGGCTGAGGCGGGTGGATCACGAGGTCAAGAGATCGAGACCATCCTGGTCAACATGGTGATACCCCGTCTCTACTAAAAATACAAAAAATTAGCTGGGCATGGTGGTGCGTGCCTGTAATCTCAGCTACTCATGAGGCAGGAGAATTGCCTGAACCCAGGAGGCGGAGGTTGCGGTGAGCCGAGATTGCGCCATTGCACTCCAGCCTGGGTAACAAGAGCGAAACTCTGTCTCAAAAAAAAAAAAAAAGAATTTTTAGTTTGTGGCCGGACACAGTGGTTCGCGCTGGTAATCCCAGCACTTTGGAGGCTGAGGCGGCTGGATCACTTGAGGTCAGGAGTTCAACACCAGCCTGACCATCATGGTGAAACCTTGTCTCTACTAAAAATACAAAAAAAAAAAAAAAAAAAATTAGCCAGGCATGATGGTGATGGGTGCCTGTATTCCCAGCTACTTGGGAAGCTGAGGCAGGAGAATCGCTTGAATTTGGGAGGCGGAGGTTGCAGTGAGCTTAGATTGCGCCACTGCACTCCAGCCTGGGTGACAGAGCGAGACTCCATCTCAAAAAAAGAAATGTAGTTTGCATACACCAAAATGTAACTGGTTACATATGGCTACACATTGGACATTACTTTTAATGGCAAAAGAACCACAATTACTTTTGCACCAAGCTAATAGCTCTAGAATAGCCCTACTGCTTGGGTTATGCTAGTAGAGGATTTGTTTTTTCAGCTTTTAGCAACTGACCTGGAAGCCCAGCCCCCACTTTGTAGCACAGTTTCAGTGAGGATAAAATGATGCATTTCGAGCACCAGACAAGCAGCCTAAAGATAGAGCTTTGTGATGTGTTTCAAATTGTGCCTTCGAAGTTGTCAGCTGTTACAGTGTAAGTCCTTATGGGTAGTTAAATTTGCAGTTCTGAGCTTTATTGCATCATTCATTTTGTGGGTTTTTCAGGTGATGGGATTTGGTCTGTACCTGATGGATGGGAGTGTCAGTAACATCTATAAGTTAGATGCCAAGAAAAGAATAAACTTATCCAAAATTGACAAATACTTCAAGGTGAGTTACATGTTTTTAGATCAGTGTTTTTATTGACTTGTGTGCAGTTTGAATTTTGGGGACGTGAGTCCTGTGTGAAAACCCTGTGTGAAACCATGATTGCATCAGGAAATGCTGAGGCTGGGTGGAGTCTGGGACACGTGCTTTCTCCTGTCTGCAGAGGCAACCTCGCTGTCTTTCCTTCTGTGCTGCACTGGCTTTGCCTGGGTGGAGCTTTATACAGAGGGAATTGTGTTGTTTGTACTCTTCTGTGTCTAGCTTCTTCTTTTTTTTTTTTTTTTTGAGATGGAGTCTTGCTCTATCGCCAGGCTGGAGTGCAATGGCGCAATCTCAGCTCACTGCAACCTCCGCCTCCTGGATTCAAGCAATTCTTCCGCCTCAGCCTCCCGAGTAGCTGGGACCACAGGCATGTGCCACCATGCCTGGCTATTTTTTGTATTTTTAGTGGAGACGGGGTTTCACCATGTTGGCCAGGATGGTCTTGATCTCTTGACCTCGTGATCCGCCCGCCTTGGCCTCCCAAAATGCTGGGATTACAGGTGTGAGCCACCACACCCGGCCTCTGTGTCTAGCTTCTGTCACCAGCCTTTTGTTTGTGAGGTGCATCCTGGAGGGAGCCTGTAGCTCCAATTCATAACTTTCCATCGTGGTGTAGCTTTCCGTCTTACGATTACACTGTAACTTCTCTGTTCCAGTGTTGACTGTCCTCTGTGGGGTGCATACCCAGGAGAGGGACCGGGGACCACAGGGCATGTCTGTTTTCAGGGTTAGTGGTTACCTACGGCCTGACAACTTTCCAGCACAGCTGTCCTGATCTGTGTTCCCATCAGCAGTGAGAGAGCACTCCCCTGGTGCCACATCCTTGCCAGCACTTAGCACTGTCTTATTTTGGGGGGTGGGCATCCTGAGGATGAATACGTCGTTGCAATTGTATTGGCTCGTGTTTCATTGCTGTTTCATTCAGGTTTCCCTATGGCTTTCCATGTTGTTAGCGTGTTCCCTTTGTGGTGTGCCACTTCAAGTCTTTTGCTCTTTTTTCCCTACTGATTCGTAGTTCTTTATATATTCTGGGTACATGTCCTTTATTGGGTACAAGTGAGATTTTTTTGGTTTGTTTGGTTTGGTTTTTTTTGAGTCAGGCACTTGCTCCGCCATCTAGGCTGGAGTGTAGCAGGCCACAGTGATTCCTCCCACCTCAGCCTCTCAAGTACCTGTGACTACAGGTGCTTGCCAGCACGCCTGGCTAGTTTTTAGACTCAGTGGTGACAAAGTCTCCCCATGTTGCCCAGCCCTGACTGCCCAAAGTGCTGAGATTACAGGCCTCAGCCATTGCACCTGGCCTTATGTTTTAACATACATGTATTCTCCCCTAAGAGGATTACCCTTTCACTTTTTTCCTAACTTTATTAAAATATAATTGACAAATAAAAATTGTATATGTTTATGGTGTACAGTGTGATGTTTTGATACACATACCATCGTGAAATGATGAATTCAAGCTAATTGACATTTCCATCACCTCACACGGCATTTTTTGTGTGTGATGAGAACAGTTAAGCTCTGCTCTTTCTGCACATTTCAAGCATCCAATGCATTATTAACAATAACTACTGCCATAGATGAGGTCTCCAGAACTTACCTGAGCTGCGAAATTGAAACTTACATGCTTTGACCAATAGATTCCCTTCCTCCTCCCACCTCCAATGGCTTTTTTGCTTTCTCGATGGTGTTACTTGCTGAACAGAAGTTCGTAATTTTAGTACAGTCCCATAGATGGATCTTTTCATTAATGTCCGCCTAAATAAAGCTTTGTTGACATCCAGCTCATGAGACTTTTCTGCTGTGTTAGCTTCTAGAAGCATTCTGTTTCCTTTTTCATCTAGATCTGATCCCCCTGGAACTGGCTTCTGTGCGTGGTAGGAGGTAGGGGTTTCACGTCCTTGGCTCCTTCCCAGGGTGGCTCCCCAGTTGGGCCCGCCCATTTATTGCAAAGCCCCTTGTTCTGCGGTGCTGCTCAGGTGATGAATCTGTCTGTGGCTCTGTCCAGGTTCTCTGTCCTGTCCACAAGGCTCCCCCGCTGTTCCAGGCCACACTGCCTTCACAGTTGTAGCTTTCTAACAGCTCTCCTCATTTGAAAGGGTGTGTCTTCCAGTTTTGTCCTTTAATACCGTGAGCCAGCTTGGCCGGAGAGGTCCCACCCAGGCGGCGCTGAAGGAATTGAGAGGCAGACACCCAGATAGAACAGCAGAGTGGGTCTGTTGCTGGCAGGAGACAACAGCCTTCTGAGCTGAGAGCCTCAGGGGCTGACAGCATTCCGGGCCGAAGGCCCTGAGTAGACACTGACCTTCGCATTTGTTCTCTGAACAGGTGATGATTGTTAACAATAATCGGTATTTGATCACGACACAAAATACACCAAGCAGGCGGCTGCTGCCCGCTTACCACTAATCACACACAAACTGAAAAATACTCTCCACAAGGGCGCCGCGGGGGCAGGGGCAGGTGTCTTACAGAATTGTTTTAACTGGTGTATGATATTTATACATTGTCCTGCCACTTAGGAATGCTCCAAGTAGTTTTCTACTCTGGGGCGGGGGCTCGGCTAGGCTTTCCTTGCCATTGTTCTTCCTAGCAAACAATACATTCTGTTATACACTCGGCATTCATCAGTATTCATAAACTTAACATTTCTCAACACTTCAAGACCGTCTCAGATGTCATCACTTCACCTTTGGAAATGCATTTTAGAATTGGTTTCCTGACTTACACACGATTCCCCCAAAACCATTCTTCTCTTCCTGGAATATTGCTTGGGATTGATGATAGATCCATGTTGAGAGAGTGGACGTTTAAAAAACCTGAACCCTTCCTAGGCACAAACATGGTCTATTTCTCCATTTATTAAGAACCTTCCCTAGAATTTATGCGATAGTATTTTTGTTTAGAGGTCTTGCACATTTTTTTTTTAGATTTACTCATGCATTTTTTTTAGTGCTATTGCAAAGTATTTCTCTTTAATTTTTTGTATTCTAATTGTTGTTAGTATATAGAAATGCCGCTGATTTCTTCATGACTGTGAATCTAGCAACAGGATAGGTTAATTTTAACATTTGAATAGTTTTTGTAGATGTTGGTTTTTAAATTGTATTTTATTCCTCTCAAACCGAATGTAGAAGTTATTTACAGTTTTTTTGTAATGAATTATTTGCAGAGGTAGCATTCAAACAGAGTAATTATTAGCATTGCACAGTTTCCTTGTGCTTCTGTATTTGGTGACTAAACATACATAATGACCGTATTTTTTTGTTCTTTGAATACAGCAACTCCAGGTGGTTCCACTGTTTGGGGACATGCAAATAGAACTGGCAAGATACATCAAGACCAGCGCCCACTACGAGGAAAATAAATCTCGGTAGGAGGAGAGAAAAGCTGCCTGGTTTGAGCTTTCTTCAGTGTCCTCATCTTGCAGTTTGAGAACATCCTGCTTATTTACCTAGAAATAACACTGTTAACATTCTCAGGCGGGAACCGAATGTCCTTTCCCACATGTGGCTATTTACATTTAAGTTTATTGCAAAATACAATTAAAATTTTAATTTCCTTAGAACAGCCACATTTTGAAATGTTCAATAGTAAGCTGGGCGTAGTGGCTTACCCCTGTAATCCCAGCACTTTGGGAGACTGAGGCAGGCAGATCACCTGAGGTCAGGAGTTCGAGTCCAGTCTGACCAACATGGAGAAACCCTGTCTCTACTAAAAATACAAAAATTAGCTGGGCATGATTGTGCTTGCCTGTAATCCCAGCTACTCAGGAGGCTGAGGCTGGAGAATCGCTTGAACCCAGGAGACAGAGGTTGCAGTGAGTCGAGATCACGCCATTGCACTCCAGCCTGGGCAACAAGAGCGAAACTCAAAAAAAAAAAAGAAAAGAAATGTTCAGTAGTTAGTAGCTACTGTGTTGGACAGCACAGATATAGAACATTTTCGTCATCCTAGGGATCCCTATTGGACAGTGCTGGGTGATAGTCTTTACAAACGTTGTCTTCAAAAAAAAAAAAAGGCAGGGCATGTGGCTCACACCTCTAATCCCAGCACTTTGGGAGGCCAAGGTGGATGGATCTCTTGAACTCAGGAGTTTGAGACCAGCCTGGGCAACATGGTGAGACCTCATCTTCACAAAAAAGTACAAAAATTAGCTGGGCGTGTTAGCACATACGTGTAGTCCTCGCTACTCGGGAGGCTGAAGTGGGAGGATCACTTGAGCCTGGGAGGTGGAGGTTGCAGTGAACCAAGATTACTCCACTGCAGTCCAGCCTGGGCAACAGATCAAGACCCTGCCTCAAAAAAAGAAAACAAGAAGAAACTGACAGTACGTCAGATGTGACCTGTGCAGACAGTGTGGCCCTAACTCCTAAACTGTATACCATCTTACTCTGTGTGGAGAACCGCCAGCCCCACTATAGGGATCCATAGCACAGTTCCAGATGCTGGCAGACACGTGGTCCTTGCACTGCAGACTCTACAGAGCCATCTGATCCTCGGGAGGCTTTCGTGCACTTATACTGAGAACTGTGCCCATAGCCAACCTGCGGTCGCCATTCAGCCACGATTTTGACAAAGTTGCATCTCAGTCTCAGGGGTTGAAAACCCTTTTCAGTAAAGGACAGACAGCAAATATTTTAGGCTTGACAGGTCACAGGTGGTCTCCATCGTGTATTCTTCTGTGGTTTTTTTTAACAACGCTTTAAAAATGTAAAAGCTGGCCAGGCGCGGCAGCTCAAGCTGGTAATCCCAGCACTTTGGGAGGCCGAGGCAGGCAGATCACATGAGGTAAAGAGTTCAAGACCAGCCTGGCCAACGTGGTGAAACCCCTACTAAAAATACAAAAATTAGCCAGGTGTGGTGGCACATGCCTGTAGTCCCAACTACTTGGGAGGCTGAGGCACAAGAATTGCTTGAACCCGGGAGGCGGAGGCTGCAGCAAGCCGAGATTGCGCCACTACACTCCAGCCTGGGCCATGGAGCAAGACTCCATCGCAAAAAAAAATTTAAAAGCCGTTTGTGTGTCTCCGGCACCACACCAGCATCCGTAGCGGCCCCCGTGCTATGGCTGCCAGCACTTCTGTGGGTAACACGGGTACTTTCTCTGCACACAGGTGGACGTGCACATCTTCCGGCAGCAGCCCGCAGTACAACATCTGTGAGCAGATGATCCAGATCCGTGAGGACCACATGCGCTTCATCTCGGAGCTGGCGCGCTACAGCAACAGTGAGGTGTGCCTACGGCGCGGAGCCGCACGGGCACCCGAGGGTCGCCTGTGTGTCTTAGCACCCAAATCTTAGGTTTAATTGCTTTGAAAAACAGTTTACTACCAGATACAGTCATATGTCACACAATGACAAGGACAGGTGCTGATAAACGTGTCGTTAGGCATTTTCATCACTGTGGGAACGTCATCGGGTCCTCATGTTAACCTGGATGGCACAACCCGCGGCACACCTAGGCCACAGGTGCAGCCCATGGCTCCTAGGCCACACACCTATGGAGCACGTTGCTGTGCTGAAGACTCTGGGTAGTTGGAACACAATGGTATGTCTTTGTGTATCTAAACATATCTAAACATAGAAAAGGTGCAGTGAAAAGATGGTATCATAATCTGTCCACCGTTCCGCACGCTGTCATTGACCAAATGTGGTGCGTGATTGTACTTCAAAAGCACCCATTGTAATTGACAAGGCAGTGAAATCCATGTGGTATCTGTCTGTTCAGCTATATAAAAAGCACCTTTTTTTTTTTTGAGACGGAGTTTTGCTCTTGTTACCCAGGCTGGAGTGCAATGGCGTGATCTCGGCTCACCGCAACCTCCGCCTCCTGGGTTCAGGCAATTCTCCTGCCTCAGCCTCCTGAGTAGCTGGGATTACAGGCATGCGCCACCGTGCCTAGCTAATTTTTTGTATTTTTAGTAGAGACAGGGTTTCACCATGTTGACCAGGATGGTCTCGATCTCTTGACCTCGTGATCCACCTGCCTCGGCCTCCCAAAGTGCTGGGATTATAGGCGTGAGCCACCACGCCCGGCCCAAAAAGCATCTTTTTAAATTTTTTTCAGGAAAATATAATAGGGATCCCAAGAGAAAGGACAGAGACAAGATAATTAAGTAGTATTTCCTAGTCTAGTACCATGATTCTAAGCAACTCGAAAGATGGGTAGAGAAGGGAAGACACTGGAATGAAAGGGTGTTTCTGACCCGGGACCTCTTTAAGTCTAGAAAGGAAGGAAGTCCTGAGGCCAGAGGTGAGCAGGAGCCTCTGGGCTGCTGTCAGGAGACCTCCCAGGGGCATTGGGTCTGTGTATCCAGGAGGTGGGCCTGGAGTTGGATGCAGAGGACAGGTGCTTTCTCTTTAGCTCCTTCCAGCTTTGCAGCTGGGTTTGCAATGTCTGCGTTTTGGCTACTCCCATTCTCCCCACCCACCCAGGTTGACTGGGAGCCACAGCCTCTGGCATGTCTGTGCTGCAAATTACTGGCAGGGACCGCAGGTTTTAGGGCATATGCCCAGGCTGCTTTGCTGGACTGGTTGGTCTTTAAAGGGTCTCAGGAGGACCATTGACCTTAGCAGGGACAACTCTGTGGATGTTGGCCCCACCTACAGTACTACTGCACGACAATGAGAAATAAGCACCCCTGTCCCCCACCTACTGTGGTTACCAGTCATCATGTAACCAAAATCACTGACAACCCAGTAGTCTAGAAATCTTGGGTTATCTGCTGCTTCTAACACACACCCCTGGTAAGCGTTTGGGCACGTGAGACATGGAGGCCGTTCTGGGTGGGTGGAGGAGTGAGTGGGTGAGTGAGTGGTGAGTGAGGGAGTGGTGAGTGAGTGTGTGGTGAGTGAGTAGGTGATGAGTGAGCAGGTGGAGTGAATGAGTGAGTGGTGAGTGTGTGCTGAGTGAGTGATGAGTGGTGAGTGTGTGCTGAGTGAGTGAGTGATGAGTGGTGAGTGAGTGGTGAGTGATGAGTGTGAGTGTGTGTGGTGAGTGTTTGGTGAGTGAGTGGTGAGTGAGTAGGTGGAGTGAATGAGTGAGTGGTGAGTGTGAGTGAGTGGTGAGTAGGTGGTGAGTGAGTGAATGGGAAGTCCTCAGACATTACTGTGCAATCGTGTAGACTTTATGAACACTGTGTGCTTAGGCTATGCTAAATTTTTAAAAAGTAATTTTCTAGCCAAGCGGTGGTTCACGCCTGTAATCCCAGCACTTTGGGAGGCAGAGGCAGGCGGGTCACGAGGTCAGGACTTCAAGACCAGCCTGACCAAACGTAGGTGAAACCCCATCTCTACTAAACGTAGGAAAAAAATAGCTGGGCATGGTGGTGTGCACCTGTAAACGCAGCTACTCAGGAGGCTGAGGCAGGAGAATCGCTTGAACCCAGGAGGCAGAGGTTGCAGTGAGCCGAGATCACGCCACTGTACTTCAGCCTGGGTGACAGAGCGAAATTCTGTCTCAAAAAAAAAAAAGTCTTTTTCTTTCTTTAATAGTAAATTAGCCTTAGCTTACTGTAACTTTTTTACTTTATATACTTTTTACTTTTATAAAGAGCTTTTTGGGCTGGGCGTGGTGGCTCATGCCTATAATCACAGCACTTTGGGAGGCCGAGGTGGGTGGATCACCTTAGGTTGGGAGTTCAAGACCAGCCTGGCCAACATGGTCAAGCCCCTTAGTTGTGGCACCTGACTGTAATTGGTTCTCTGGCATTATCTAAGGTAACAAATCAGTTTTTTTTCTGAATACTATTTTGAAGTGATTCCACTTTAGGTTTGTTGATTTTCTTTTTTCTGAAAGCTGAACATCCTGGTGAACGATGCCAGCATAATTTGATTTATGTCATAATCTAGTCTTCAAAAAGCAATGCCAGCACTACTAATTACAGTGACTAGAAATTGCTTTAGGATTTATAGGCCAGGCGTGGTGGCTCACACCTGTAATCCCAGCACTTTGGGAGGCCAGGGTGAGTGGATCACAAGGTCAGGAGATCGAGACCATCCTGGCTTACGTGGTGAAACCCCATCTCTACTAAAAATACAAAAAATTAGCTGGGCATGGTGGCGCATGCCTGTAGTCCCAGCTACTCGGGAGGCTGAGGCAGGAGAATCACTTGAACCCAGGAGGTAGAGGTTGCAGTGAGCTGAGATCGCGCCACTGCACTTGAGCCTGGGTGACAGAGCGAGAAATACCAGATATAGGTGATGGGGGCATGGAGGCAGCAAACCATCGTGCTATGTATGTACCTATGCAACAATCCTGCATGATCTGCACATGCACCCCAGAACCTAAAGTACAATTTTTAAAAAAATGCAAAAAAAGAAAAAAAAATAGCTTTACGATCTGTTTTGCAGGTGATTTTGCCCTTGAGCTTCTTGCTCAGAGGATTTTAAGTCACACCATGGTGTTTAGAGCTGCTCAGGGTGGGTCCTCTCAGTGGCTATGCTGTGAACTCCAGACAAGTTCCTGTTCCAGCCAGTTTCATTTTGCTTTTGACTTCTAGGGATTGCATTTCCCATCTCATTTAATTGTCCTAATTACATAAAATATTTGCATAGTCCTAACATCATATCTATAAAAGGATGTCTAATCAAAGAAGCCTGCCTTCTCCAGGCTGCTCCTTCCTCCCCATACATCACATTTTTAAACTTAGGAGGTCGTTATCTGATAGACACAAACCCATGTGACTTGGGCGTTGCCTTCCCCAACCTAGTGGAAGTGTGCCAAGCCCACGTTCGTAACAGCCCCGAGCCTGGCCCGCGGTGCCCCCAGGTGGTGGCGGTGGCAGCGGCCTGTCCCTTGCTCTGCGCTCTACAGCACACCCTTGGCCACCCTTTTCCCGGGGGGAGTTCCCAGCGCCCACGGCATTTCATGTTTTCACGCATGTGACTTTGGGTGGATTCTCTGGGTGGATCCCCAGGGTGGGTGGAGCGGATGGAGGGAAGGCATGGCTTTCTCACAGGACTGCGCCCGCCTTGTGCAGGTGGTCACAGGACCAGGTTGGGGGGGGGCATGGCTTTCTCACGGGACTGCGCCCGCCTTGTGCAGGTGGTCAGAGGACCGGGTGGGGGGAGGGCATGGCTTTCTCATGGGACTGTGCCCGCCTTGTGCAGGTGGTCACAGGCTCAGGCCGCCAGGAGGCCCAGAAGACAGATGTGGAGTACCGGAAGCTGTTCGACCTGGCGCTGCAGGGCCTGCAGCTGCTGTCCCAGTGGAGCGCGCACGTGATGGAAGTGGTAGGCCCGGCCCCCCACCCCAACCCCCCTCCAAAGTCTCCTTGGGCACTTTATTCACATTAAATTTTGGTCTTTGGGCTTTTTTCTTTGGCCCCAGAAAGACGAACATCTATCAGCAGAAATGTTTCCAAGGTGCCTGAAAGTACATTTCATGTATGTGTGTTATAAACAAAGGGCCTCATTTTAAAAAACCTCTTGATGGAATTAAATTTGTGCCATTACGATGGTCTTTAGGTCTCTCTCTTTTTTGAGACAGGGTCTCACCCTATCATAGTATTGATGCATAATAGGGGTACATAGTTTCAGGATACATGTGATAATTTAATACAGTCATACAATTTGCAAAGATCCATTTGGTGTGATTGGGATGTCCTTATGCTAGAAACATTCAAGTTCTTCTCTGTCTATTCTGAAATGTAGCATAAATTATTTTAATGAATAGCCACCCTAATTGATCCATCCAACACTGGGTCTTATTTCTAACGTCAAACTGTGTATTTGTACCCATTAATGTCTCTTTGTCCCCCGCATTTTTAAAGTCACATTTTCTCTTTGGAGCTCCAGCCATCAGTGTCTCAATATCTTTTGTTGAACATTAGTAAATTGTTCAGGTGCCATATAAAGATTTGGATACCGTAAGTTATAAATCACCCTTTTGTGATTTATTTTGATCACATATAAATTATCAAATTGGAAGAGTACATGATCATTTGAAAGGCAAAATCTTTTTTATTTTACTTATTATTTTAGTTTTTATAGAGATGAGGCCTCACTATATTGCTTAGGCTGGTCTTGAACTCCTGGGCTCCAGTGATCCTCCCACCTCGGCCTCCCAAAGTATTGGGGTTATAGGCATGAGCCACCGTGCCCGGCCCACTGTCTTTTTTAAAATGAGGATGAAATGCCTAGAGTCTTAGATACCTAGCACTCACTATTCAGGCCATTTTGCCAGGTAGGTTTTTTAAACGAGACGTTACAGGGCCAGGGTCTTTTGCCCATCTGTGGAGATGGATGGTGTGTGTGCCCTTTTGTGTGACTTTCAGAATGCAGCAAAGGTTAGAAGGCCAGCCTTCTGGCTTTGGCTGCCGTCATGTGAGTCAGACCAGAAGCCAGGCGTTTTGCATGCAGTATGGAACATCTCTCCTCTTTTGGCCACCGCAGTATTCGTGGAAGCTCGTGCACCCCACCGACAAGTACTCCAACAAGGACTGCCCCGACAGCGCCGAGGAGTATGAGCGTGCCACGCGCTACAACTACACCAGTGAGGAGAAGTTCGCCCTGGTGGAGGTAGGACGCACGGCCGCCCACGCTGCCACGCACTGCTCTGGCCTCACACTGGCTTCTCTGTCAGAAGCACACTGGCAGTTGCTGCCTGTTGACTCATCGCTTCTGCGTGGGCTGCCCTTTCCACCTGGCAGAGTAGTCAGAGTAGAATGTGTTAGAGAAACAGTGGTTGTCGGTCCTGGGTCTGCACTGACAGCTCCCTGTGCGCGGAGCTGGACTCCTGGGCCTGCGTCTAGTTGGAGAGGAGTGTCGGGTACGGGGAAGGGAGGTGAAGGAGGTGTTACCCCTGCTTACTCCTGTGCTTGCTTCTAAAAGTTTTTGTTTTTGTTTTGAGATGGACTCTTGCTCTGTCGCCCAGCACGATCTCAGCTCACTGCAACCTCCACCTCCTGGGTTCAAGCAATTCTCCTGCCTCAGCCTCCTGAGTAGCTGAGATTACAGCACCATCGTACCCGGCTAATTTCTGTATTTTTAGTAGAGATGGGGTTTCACCATGTTGGCCAGGCTGGTCCTGAACACCTGACCTCAGATGATCACCCGCCTCAGCCTCCCAAAGTGGTAGGATTACAGGCATGAGCCACCGCGGCCGGCTTCTTCTAAAAGTTTTATAGTTTTGCCGCCTAATTTAAATATTTGATCCACTTTGAGTGGATTTTTATACAACATGTGACAAGGTTGTGTCAGGGGCCCTCCAGGCCACCCTCCATCCCCCAACTGGCTGGGAGGACTCACAGGGCTTGGTAGTTGTTACACTGAAAGTTGTGACTCATTGCAGCCAAAACGCAGAGAGTCGGGTCAGCAAAGGGAAAAGACATATTGATGAGGTCTGGAAAATCCAGGTGTAAACTTCTGTCTGTGCCCTGATGGTGGAACTGCACAGAATGTGCTTATTTCTCCCAGTGATGATGTGTGAAAACACATGCAAAGTGCAGCCAACCAGGGCAGCTCCTCAGAGCCTTGGGGTCCTGGGTTTCTACTGGGGGCCAGTCACATGGCTGACCTGGGCTACTCAGACTCTAGGCCCTCAAAACTCACAGAAGAGGTCACCGTGAGTCACCTTGTTAGCAGAGACTGTCTGGTCAGACTAGTACAGCAATAGGCCCTGGGCCCCAGGCATATAAAAACATACTCTCTAGGCAGGACACTCCCAGGTCTCAGAGCTGCTTCCTGGGATGTCCTCAGCCAGTCCTGACTATGGGCCTTTCTTCGGGATGTGCGGGGTTTCATTCTCCCAAGCCTGCTGCGTTAACCCTTTCCTGCACAAGGGTCCAGCTTTATTCTCTCCCACGTGCACATCCAGTTGTCAGAACTATTTGTTGAAAAGATGGTCTTGTGCCGGGCGCGGTGGCTCAGGCCTGTAATCCCAGCACTTTGGGAGGCCGAGGCGGGTAGATCACGAGGTCAAGAGATCGAGACCATCCTGGTCAACATGGTGAAACCCCGTCTCTACTAAAAATACAAAAAAATTAGCTGGGCACGGTGGCGCGTGCCTGTAATCCCAGCTACTCAGGAGGCTGAGGCAGGAGAATTGCCTGAACTCAGGAGGCGGAGGTTGCGGTGAGCCGAGATCACGCCATTGCACTCCAGCCTGGGTAACAAGAGCAAAACTCCGTCTCAAAAAAGAAAAGAAAAGATGGTCTTTCCCCATCGAATTGTTGGGCACCCTATTGAAAATCAGTTGACTATAAATGTACGTTAACTTCTGGACTCTTAATTCTATTCCATTGATCTCCATCTATCCTATGAAAGTATTTTCTCATCATCTCTTTTTTTTTTTTTTTTTTTTGAGACAGAGTCTCATTCTGTCACCCAGGCTGGAGTGCAGTGGCGCGATCTCAGCTCACTGCAACCTCCACCTCCCAAGTTCAAGCGATTCTCCTGCCTCAGCCTTCTGAGTAGCTGGGATTACAGGCACATGCCACCGTGCCCAACTAATTTTTGTATTTTTAGTAGAGACAGGGTTTCAACATCTTGGCCAGGCTGATCTCGAACTCCTGACCTTGTGATCCACCCGCCTCAGCCTCCCAATGTGCTGGGATTACAGGCGTGAGCCACCGCGCCCGGCCGCTCGTCATCTCTTAATCTGTAAACTACTACTAATATCCCCATTTTCATTCTTAATGCTGGTAATTTGTGTTTCTCTCTTTTTTTTTTTTTTTTGAGACAGAGTCTTGCTCTATTGCCCAGGCTAGAGTGCAGAGGCACAATCTTGACTCACTGCAACCTCCACCTTCCAGGTTCAAGCTATTTCTGGCTAATTTTTGTATTTTTAGTAGATACGGGGTTTCACCATGTTGGCCAAGCTGGTCTTGAACTCCGGACCTCAAGTGACCCGTCCTTGGCCTCCCAGTGTGCTGGGATCACAGGCGTGAGCCCCTGTGCCCGGCCTGCTTCTGTCTTTTGTTGTTGTTCTTTACTTGCTGGACATTTGTCAGTTTTATTCATTCTTTACTGAACAGCTTTGTCTTTGTTGGTCACTCTTGATTATATGCTGGTTTTCTGTTTCATTAATTTTTGCTTTTAGTTATTTTTCTATTTTGGGGGGAGTTTGCCGTTTTCTATAAATTTGTGATGAATGTTTGATAACGATGATTTTTATCCTTTTTAGTTTTCTAATGCATGCATCTAAAGCTCTCAGTTTGCCGTCAGCATGCCTTTTCCTTCTTCCTGTAGGTGTGAATACATAGTGTTATCATTTTCACTTAATTGGCTTTTTCTTCATTTGCTTTTCTAAATAGAACTTTTCTTTCTTGTTGATTAGAGAAGAAATATAGAATCATCAACCAATTTTCCAAAGCAAGCACTCTGAAAACACAAGCATGGCATTAAGAAGGCACAGTGCCTGCGGTGCCATCACGGAGATGGCGCTGGGCAGTTGAGTGCATTTTCTTCCAGATTTTTTCTTTTCTAAAATTTTCATTAATTTAATCACGTATAGACCATGAGTCTTACATGAAAAAAGTCTATTTGGAAATTATTTACGTTATATAAGGATGAATTAAAAGCAGACTGTCAACTTTTCCACCTCAAAATTTTATGAAAAAGAAAAACACCAAACTCATGTAAGCCATGTTTCACATACTTGTCAGAAACGTCTGCATTTACCCATGCATCAGGCTGTTAATAAAGCCATAATGAGGAACACAAAAGGTGTGAATAAAACTGGAAAGCAGGCCGGGCGCGGTGGCTCACGCCTATAATCCCAGCACTTTGGGAGGCCGAGGCGGGTGGATCACGAGGTCAAGGGATCGAGACCATCCTGGTCAACAAGGTGAAACCCCATCTCTACTAAAAATACAAAAAAATTAGCTGGGCGTGGTGGTGCGCGCCTGTAATCCCAGCTACTCGGGAGGCTGAGGCAGGAGAATTGCTTGAACCCAGGAGGCGGAGGTTGCGGTGAGCCGAGATCGCACCATTGCACTCTAGTCTGGGTAACAACAGCGAAACTCCGCCTCAAAAAAAAAAAAAAAAAAAAAAAACTGGAAAGCGATAGAGGGAGACTGTGTGAAGTATTGGAAAAACACATTTGTGTTCTTGTAGAGTGAACTTCAAACCAAGTTATCCAGGAGGCTGAGGCAGGAAATTCGCTTGATCCTGGGAGTTCAAGGCTGCAGTGAGCTATGGTCACGCCACTGCACTCCAACCCTGGTGACAGAGCGAGATTTTGTCTCAAAAAAAAAAAAAAAAAGCTGCATTAGTTTTGAATCTGTCAAAAACTTAAAAAAAAAAAAAACCCTTTTAAAATTATTACTGTGGACTGAAGACCATTTTCAGATGTTGAAGCGAGTGTTTTGTTTTGTTTGAAAAAGGGTCCAGCTCTGTCTCCCAGGCTGGAGTACAGTGGCATACTCATGACTCACTGCAGCCTTGAACTCCTAGGCTTGGGTGATCCTCCTGCCTCAGCCTCCTGAGTAGCTGGGACTACTCACTCATACCACCACACCTGGCTAGTGTTTACATTTTTTGTAGAGATGGAGTCCGGCCATGTTGTTCAGGCTGATCTTGAACTCTGGTCTCGTGATTCTCCCACATCAGCCTTCCAAAGTACTGGGATTATAACTGTGAGCTAACGTGCCTGGTGAAAGAAGGGTTTTTAAGATTTTCCCAGATGTATTAGTCTTAAGTACAACGTTCTATTTAAAAAATAAAAGGAAGTGAATTATGTTTTACTGGTGCTATGAAATGTTCTGCTTCGGTGTCTTATACGTCAGATGTCCACACGACAGGGTGGACTTGGGGTAAGTTTGTCTTGCTCTGCCTCACTTGCTGCTTTCAGAGAGATTTCTGGGTCTCAAATAGCCATTGGGAAGTTGGCTGTAGAAATATTTATAAACTGCAAAAGCAGTAAGAAAACTCATGCCCTTGTAAAGGTCATGCTTGGTTTGCACCCTTCAGTTGTTTATTCAGAAGTAATAAAGCACAGCGTAACTGCAGAATTACTGGCTGCAAACAGGGGAATAATTAGCCACTGGCAGCATTTTTCTGTCCCAGGAATTACTCTGGAAGCTCTTTGTCATGTAATTATGTTCAATTGAAGTCTTCAGGCTTTTTCTGTGAATGGTAATTCAGTGTCCCTTTGTTGTGACAATGTGGGATTTGGGTGTGTTTTCAGTCAGATGCTCCCTAGCCTCCAGGTGCTCATGGTCTGATGGGAAGTCAGATGCAGGCACAGCTGCATTGCCTACAGCTCTGGAGAAGACATTTTGGGAGAGGGCAGCTGCAGGGCAGGAAGGTGGGAGGGCCTGGGAGAGGTGCTGTGGCCCAGGAAGAGCAGCCCCGAGCAGTGCCGCCCTAAGAAGGGCCGTCCCTGTGACCGTGTCCCCGCAGGTGATCGCCATGATCAAAGGCCTGCAGGTGCTGATGGGCAGGATGGAGAGTGTGTTCAACCATGCCATCCGGCATACTGTCTACGCCGCACTGCAGGACTTCTCCCAGGTGACCCTCAGGGAGCCACTGCGGCAGGCCATCAAGAAGAAGAAGAACGTCATCCAGAGGTCAGCCTTTCCCATACCCGGTGCCCGCTGCACCCACACGTCCTAGGATGAACGTGGGTTCAAACAATAGGAGTGTTAAATTCTCAAAAATGATTTTAATACATTCATCTTCAACCTCCAGATGCCCTCTTGCTGAATTACCTCTAAAATAATGCATAGGTCCAATTACTACCCAAACAGTGGACATATAAGTAAACTGCAGAATGTCCAGGGCGTGTGAGGACCCGGGACAAGGTGCATTTATCCCAGGCTTCGGGACAAGGTGCATTTATCCCAGGCTCACAGTGTCTGGCTTGTGCATGGTGTCCATGGGGGTCTCCGCACGGTGGATCCCTGTTGGAAATGGGGTTGTGTTCTAAACCTGTCGAGAGACAGGCCCAGGCTCCAGTTATGTGGGTGACTTCACATCCCTCTTGGTTCCTGGGGACAGCTGGCTGTAGGCAGGTGGGGCCCAGCTCTGCTGCTGGCGGAGGCTGTTTTCTGCCCTCTCCCTGCCCACAGCATGACTCCCAGCTACCTCGCTGCCGCCCCAGGCTAAAGGGGATGCCAACTGCAGCTCAGGACAGTCTTTTGGGGGTGGCAATGCTCTCCAGAAGGCAGCCTGCTTTTAAACTTTCCTGTTGGGCTGGTCCGTTACCACCTCCCTCCACGGCCCACAAAGGAATTCGTATTTTCTTGGGGGCTGTTCTGAGACAGTAGTTGGGCGAGGAGATGCTGCGATTGCGAGGTTGGGGGTCTCAACCTCTGGGCCTTGCTGGTAACTTGGCGGGGCGTTCAGTGTCCTGCAGGCCATCAGGAAGACCGTGTGCGACTGGGAGACGGGGCACGAGCCCTTCAATGACCCCGCCCTGCGGGGCGAGAAGGACCCCAAGAGCGGCTTCGACATAAAAGTGCCACGCCGCGCCGTGGGACCCTCCAGCACTCAGGTTCTCGTCCCTTGAGCCCCCCTCTGCACCCTCTCCCTGGGGGGACCCACCCTGAGCTGTAAGTGGGTTGGGCTGGCGAGGTGGGGGTGAAATGAGGTCCCCGTTGCCTGCTCAGACAGAACAAGCGGCGCCTGTGGTTTCTGCTGCTCCTCTGTTTCCCGCCTGAGTGAGTTGGGAGTGAGTGAGTCATGCCTTGATTGTCAGATGTGTCACGTGCACTAAGAAGTCTGACTCCATTTCAACGCCGTCCCAAAAATGTGGGCACCGGTCCACATGTCCGTCTTCATCCTGTGTTTCTTGATGGGTGTTTGTGTCTGTATGATCTTTACGAATAACCATCCCACAGACGGGGCATGGGAAACTGAGGCTCTGCTTCGTGTCCCGTGGTCCTCTCTCCTGGTGTGTTCAGGCCTCCGCAAGGTGCTTCTCGCAACTTTCACACCGGTTTAATCCGCTCTTCTGCGTCTGTCCTCTGTCCTCTGGCTGGTCTTCTCCCTCATCTCTCTGCTGGAGGGTTTGAATCTCTTTGCCACTCTCTGGAAAGTCACCAGCAGTGCACACTACTGGCTCTGCAGGAGGGCCCCGGGGACGGCCCTCGGCCCGTGCGTGGTGCCGGCTGCCCTCCCTGTCTCCCTCTGCGTGCGCCCCGTGTCCTTCCCTGCCTGGAGCATGTGTCTCGTGACTAACATCTCTCTCCTGCCTCTCCCTTCTGTCTGTCCGTGTCTAGCTCTACCTGGTCCGCACCATGGCCGAGTCCTTGGGCTCGGCCGAGCTGCTCAGGCAGCTCAAGTCTCTGGGCATGGAGAGGCTCTTGCATGCAGTTAACACGTTTCTGAGGCGGTCGTGCACCTACCTCCCCCTTTTAACCTTTGGTGGTAAGACATCGTTTGTTTCTCTTGACGTTTATCACGGAGACAAGCTGTTCTTTTCCCCAAGCAGCAGCAACGCAGCCGCATAGGCAGGCACCGGACCCCTCGGGGAGCCGGTGCGGGACCCTCTTGGCCAGGGCATAGCGGAGCAGTCCTCTCGTGGGCTTTCTGAGTTTGGCGTAACTAACGTACCTTGTATATTTTCTCCCCCACAAATGTTTCCTTGGATAATCCAGCTTTACATGGTGAGAACTATGCTAGAGTCCCTCATTGCAGACAAAAGTGGTTCCAAGAAAACCTTGAGAAGTAGCCTTGAGGGGCCCACCATATTGGACATTGAAAAATTTCATCGAGAGTCATTCTTCTACACTCACTTGATAAATTTCAGCGGTAAGAGATACTGCTGACCAGCGTCCAGCCCAGCATGACCTAACACCACTAACGTGTCTAGAATGCTTCCGCCTGCCTGACCGTCCCCCACCCCGTCCCTTGGTGCACCCAGACAGTGACTGGTCCTGCCCTCTCTGGCGGTTGCTGTACGTCCCTGGCCTGAGCTTGCTCCACAGGGCGTGGCCCCTGTAAGGGTAAGAACTGAGGAGCCCGGGCTGGCCCCACGACATGAACAGAAAATCTTTTCAACCCATGCGGGATTAGAAACACAGGCAAATGTAATCTGGTGCCTGAGTTGAGACACAGGTATTGATAAACACCAAAATGGCCCCCAAAGACCATGACATGGGGGAAGGTAGCAGGTGCCCTGTGCCAGGCAAGCCCATCCTGGGTGGCACCTGGCCCCCTTACTGGCCACCAGTGGGTGCACTCTGCCCTCCGTGTGTCTGCCCCATGTCCTCATCGAGTCGTCCATGTCCACCTCTTGCTCAGAACAGGAGCCCCGCTGCCTTGGCTGGGGTGCTGCAGGTATGGAGGAACTGGCACCACTGCTGCTGTTGACTCCGTGGAGGGATGGAGGTCAAGTGCGGTCTCCTTTTGCGTTAGCCAGACCTCCCTGAGGGTGCCTGTAAGGGTGCAGCCTGGACGCTGCTTTTTATACTGAGTAAAAGTAAACAAGTCCCAATTTTGGGGCCGGGCGCGGTTGCTCACGCCTATAATCCCAGCACTTTGGGAGGCTCAGGTGGGTGGATCGCGAGGTCAAGAGATTGAGACCATCCTGGTCAACAAGGTGAAACCCCGTCTCTACTAAAAATACAAAAATTAGCTGGGTATGGTGGCGCACGC
Organism: Aotus nancymaae; assembly: GCF_030222135.1. NCBI lineage: Eukaryota > Metazoa > Chordata > Mammalia > Primates > Aotidae > Aotus > Aotus nancymaae. Next base: position 3,725,927 of record NW_026988490.1, on the reverse strand, counting down.
CTGTAGTCCCAGCTACTCGGGAGACTGAGGCAGGAGAATTGCCTGAACCCAGGAGGCGGAGGTTGCGGTGAGCCGAGATCGCGCCATTGCACTCCAGCCTGGGTAACAAGAGCGAAACTCCGTCTCAAAAACAACAACAACAACAAAATAAAGAAGTCCCATTTTTATGTCTCCTTTTGAAAAGAACATTTTTAGGTCAAACACAGTGGCTCACACCTGTAATCCTACCACTTTGGGAAGTCAAGGCAGGAGAATCACTTGAAGCTGGGAGCTTGAGACCAGCCTGGGCAACATGGCGAGACCCCCATGCCTACAAAAAATACAAACATTAGTTAGGTTTGGTGGCACACGCCTGTGGTCTCAGCTACTCGGGAGGCTGAGGCAAGAGGATGGCCTGAGCCCAGTTCAAGGCTGCAGTGAGCTGTGATCATGCCACTGCCCTCTAGCCTGGGTGACAGTGAGAGACACCCTACACCCTGTATCAAAAAAAAAACAAAACAAAAACACTTTCCCCCTGGATCCCACTGAAGGGCTCAGAAGGTTGATGAGGTGACTTTACCTGCAGCCATGCCCAGCCGGTCCTGTCTCTAGTGCAAGGCCTCAGTGATCCCTTCTGCACTCATGTCCACGCCGCATGGCTTGCAGCTGAGGGAGGAGGAGCTGGCGCCAGGCACACAGCCCCTTGTGTCGTCTCTGCTAAAGGTTTTTCTGCTGGTGGGAGATGACATGGTGTGTTTGAACCTCCCAGAAACGCTGCAGCAGTGCTGCGACCTTTCGCAGCTGTGGTTCCGAGAGTTCTTCCTGGAGCTGACCATGGGCCGCAGGATCCAGTTCCCCATCGAAATGTCCATGCCCTGGATCCTGACGGACCACATCCTGGAGACCAAGGAGGCGTCCATGATGGAGTGAGTGTCCCACGGGCTTGTCTCTGGCCTTTGCAGGTGGCAACCGGGGGTCCTCAAAGAAGGTGGAGGAGGGGCCTGGACTGTTTTTAGTATTTTATGTGAAATCACGTCTCTGGGCCTGGGCAAAATACCAAGACCCAGTCTCTACCAAAATAAGAAAACTTAGCCTGGTGGGGAGGCTGATGTGGGAGGATTGCTTTGCCGCTGAAATTGGAGGCTGCAGTTAGCTGTGATTGCACCACTGCACTCCAGTCTGGCCACGCAGCAAGAACCTATCTCCAAAAAAAACAGAAGTCATGTTTCCTGAGGTAAAGCTTTGGAGATTAATGCAAGTAACCAGTTTATTGGCCTCAGACTGGAATTGAGAGCTCAGGCACTAGAACCAATTACGTTCCTACTTTGCATGGGTGCTGGCTGGGGCCTGAGGCCTGAGCCTGGACCAGAGAGATGGATAAAGCTGGGCCTTCCCAGGCCTTTGTAATGCAGGCCCTGTGAGATGGCTGGCCGGCCATGCCCGGGAGCTGTGTTGCAGGAGCCCCCGTGGCCTGGCCTTCGTGTGCAGCAGCCTCTGACCCAGGTGAAGTGGAGAAAGGAAGTATTGATCAAACAGCTTTGTTTTGGGGATCGGGACACTGGACCTAGATGAAGGGGTCAGTCTTTCAAAATGTGAAGTCTGTGTAAGGGAAAATGCTTGGAAAAGGATATGTCTTAGAGGGAGAGACTGGGGAGCAACCCAGCAGGTCTGTCTTCTGAGCACCACGAGTGGGAAGCTCTGAGTTCCTGTGCATCAGTCCTCACACTTCCCTCATGGTGCCCGGGAGGTGGTGAGGACAGTCGCCTTCCACTCTGTGGCCATGGCGTGGCCATGCCATCTGTGTGGGCAGAGCCTCTGATGGCTCATTTCATAGCATTGGGGTGACTTGAGGAGCTGGAACCAGCTCAGAGGCCTCCTCTAGGCATGGGCCTCCTTGCCCCTGGGCGTGGCCTTTGTCCAGACATGAAGTAGTGGGGAGACGGGCCTTCAACCATGGGCGCACGCCAGACACGCTCCTGGTCAGCTGTGGGATCCAGCACCTTCACTGTGGGCCCACGCCGGACACACTTCTGGTCAGCTGTGGGATCCAGCACCTTCACCATGGGCCCACGCCGGACGTGCTCCTGGTCAGCTGTGGGATCCAGCACCTTCACCGTGGGCCCATGCCAGACACACTTCTAGTCAGCTGTGGGATCCAGCACCTTCACGATGGGCCCACGCCGGGCACGCTCCTGGTCAGCTGTGGGATCCAGCACCTTCACCGTGGGCCCACGCCGGACGTGCTCCTGGTCAGCTGTGGGATCCAGCACCTTCACCGTGGGCCCACGCCGGACGTGCTCCTGGTCAGCTGTGGGATCCAGCACCTTCACCGTGGGCCCACGCCGGACGTGCTCCTGGTCAGCTGTGGGATCCAGCACCTTCACCGTGGGCCCATGCCAGACACACTTCTGGTCAGCTGTGGGATCCAGCACCTTCACCATGGGCCCACGCCAGATGTGCTCCTGGTCAGCTGTGGGATCCAGCACCTTCACCGTGGACCCATGCCAGACATACTTCTGGTCAGCTGTAGGATCCAGCACCTTCACCGTGGACCCATGCCAGACATACTTCTGGTCAGCTGTGGGATCCAGCACCTTCACCGTGGGCCCACGCCGGACACGCTCCTGGTCAGCTGTGGGATCCAGCACCTGCATCATGGGCCCACGCCGGACACGCTCCTGGTCAGCTGTGGGATCCAGCACCTTCACCGTGGGCCCACGCCGGACACGCTCCTGGTCAGCTGTGGGATCCAGCACCTTCACCTTCGTTCTTTTGTTGTTATTTTTCATTTTTTTGGTGGTGGTTGTTTATTCTTCTCTCTCTTTTTTTTTTTTTTTTTGAGACAGAGTCTTGCTGTGTCACCCAGGCTAGAGTGCAGTGGCACAATCTCAGCTCACTGCAACCTCTGCCACTTGGGTTCAAGCAGTTCTCCTGCCCCAGCATCCCAAGTAGCTGGGACTACAGGCACCCACCACCATGCCAGTTAATTTTTGTATTTTTAGTAGAGATGAGTTTTATCATGTTGGCCAGGCTGGTCTTGAACTCCCAACCTCAAGTGATCCACCCACCTCGGTCTCCCAAAGTGCTGGGATTACAGCCATGAGCCAACGCCCCTGGCCCACCTTTGTTCTTTTCCAGTCAGTTCGTTCATTTTTTTTTTCCCCAGCAGATATAGAGTCTTACTCTATTTATTGCCCAGGCTGGAGTGTGGTGCAAAGACAGCTTACTGCAGCTTCAACCTCCTAGGCTCAGGCGATTCTCCTACCTCAGCCTCCTGAGTAGCTGGGACTCCAGCCATGCACTACCACACCTGGATAATTGTTTTATGTTTCATGGAGTTGGGGTCTTGCTCTGTTCTCCAGCCTGGTGTCAAACTCCTGGTCTTCCCACCTCATCCACCCAATGTACTGGAGTTCATTCTCTCTCTCTCTCTCTCTCTTTTTTTTTTTTTTTTTTTAAAGTAAGACAGAGTTTCACTCTTGCTACCCAGACTGGAGTGCAATGGCATGATCTCGGCTTATGATCTCTGCTCACCGCAACCACTGCCTCCTGGGTTCAAGCAATTCTCCTGCCTCAGCCTCCCGAGTAGCTGGGATTACAGGCATGCGCCACCATGCTCAGCTAATTTTTGTGTTTTTAGTAGAGACAGGGTTTCACCGTATCGGTCAGGCTGGTCTCAAACTCCTGACTTCATGATCCACCCGCCTCGGCCTCCCAAAGTGCTGGGATTACAAGCGTGAGCCACTGTGCCCAGCCTATTCTCTTATTTTTTTTTTTATAGAGTCTCACTTTGTCACGCAGGCTATAGTGCAGTGGCATGATCCCGGCTCACTGCAGCCTTGACCTCTCAGGCTCGAGTGATCCTTCAACCTCAGCTTCCCAAGTAGCTGTGACTACAGGTGTGCGCCACCATGCCTGAATAATTTTTTGTACTTTTGTTAGAGACACAGTCTTGCCATATTTCCCAGGCTGATCTGGAACTCCTGACCTCAAGTGACCCGCCTACCTTGGCCCCCAAAATGCTGGGATTATAGATGTGAGCCACCAAGCCTGACCCTTGGAGTTCATTCTTGAAATAAGAAAATAACTCAATTTTCTTGTTGTTGAAAAAAATGCTATGGGCCTGGCGCGGTGGCTCACACCTGTAATCCCAGCACTCTGGGAGGCTGAGGCGGGTGGATCACGAGGTCAAAAGATCGAGACCATCCTGGTCAACATGGTGAAACCCCGTCTCTACTAAAAATACAAAAAAATTAGCTGGACATGGTGGCGTGTGCCTGTAATCCTAGCTACTCAGGAGGCTGAGGCAGGAGAATTGCCTGAACCCAGGAGGCGGAGGTTGCGGTGAGCCGAGATCGCGCCATTGCACTCCAGCCTGGGTAACAAGAGCGAAACTCCATCTGAAAAAAAAGAAAAAAAAAAAAAAGAAAAAAAATGCTATGTACTTGTAGTGAAATGTTTTAAAGCCTGGTAAATGAGAAGATGCAGGCAGGTGGAGGACCTTGTCCATATGTGGCTATGAGTGAGCGTGTAATGTCCCGAGCATCCTCACTGCCTGGTGGGTGCAACGGCCACCTCAGGTGCAGCCACCAGGGGCTTTCGCAGGAGCACCATCTGGTGTTAGAAGTGAAAATTGTTTTTCCTTACATGAGAGGTAAAAAATGGCATTTAGTTTCTGAGGCGAGGAGGCTGTTAGAGCTGCGAATGCGTAGCGGAGGCTGCTGCTGATACAGCTGCTGTCCTCTGCAGGTACGTGCTCTACTCCCTGGACCTTTACAACGACAGCGCCCACTACGCGCTCACCAGGTTCAACAAGCAGTTCCTCTACGATGAAATCGAGGCTGAGGTGAGGCCCACGCAGCTCCATTTCTGTTCGTTTCCTGTAACTAAATATCCTTTCTCATTTTGTTTTCTTCCAAGTAATAAACTTCCTTTCAAATATAAGACAGTGTAAGCCACGAGGCGAGCATGTGGGAGCGAGCCCTTCCTCTGTGGGTCTGCTCCCGTGGCGCGTGCGGGCTGCGCTTTTCCACCTGACTGTGTGTCACTGTGGAGTCTGCGTCCTCGCCTGTTTTTGGTTATGAACGTGATCTTGCACTGAAGCAACTTTTGTTTTATTTCTCTAGTTTTTTTGTTTTGGATGTTGTCATTTTTTGTTTTTTTTTTGAGATGGAGTTTCACTCTTGTTACCCAGGCTGGAGTGCAATGGCACGATCTTGGCTGACCGCAACCTCCGCCTCCTGGGTTCAGGCAATTCTCCTGCCTCAGCCTCCTGAGTAACTGGGATTACAGGCACGCACCACCATGCCCGGCTAATTTTTGTATTTTTAGTAGAGACGGGTTTCACCATGTTGACCAGGATGGTCTCGATCTCTTGACCTTGTGATCCACCTACCTCGGCCTCCCAAAGTGCTGGGATTACAGGCGTGAGCCACCGCGCCCGGCCTTGTTTTGGATGTTGTAAACACACACTGATGAACTGCCTGACATCATATGATTTCTATAGGACAAATTCCCATGGACAAATTCAGGTGGAATTCTAGTGTGTGCACATCTAAGGAGATGAAGCTCACTCCACACATCGCCTCCTCTGCCTCCTCAAAAAGACCACCTGCAATGGTTCTTCAGGGAGATATCACAGGTCCCAGCACTGCAGGGTGGGAGGAGGGCAGAGATGCCCTTCTTGGCCCTGTCTGCCAGGCACTCTGGGTCCTGAGTCCCGCTTGCCACCAACCACAGGTATCCTTCTCACAGTTCCAGGAGGTAGTGCTAGCCCCATCTGCAAGTAAGGGTCTTTTGAAGGTGTCTCTTGACGAACCTCACACCCAGAAGGACCGCTTTGTTCCCGGGAAGGCCCAGGAGCCGGCCCTCCGTGGTGGCTCCTGCAGTGACAGTAGGCGGAGCTGCCCAGGGTGGAATGTCACCTGCAATGCACAGTATCCCCTGTGGTCGCTGCACATGGTGAAGAGAGACTCGTTCATTCTCTCTTGCAGTTAAGAGAATGGAAAATTTTTATCCCTCAGTGAGACTGGTTCTGGTCTAATTTTCTGTGGCAATGTGGTAGTCATCCTGGCCACGCTGCAGTTTATTTAGTATGTTGTTGGACAGTAAGATTATTGCTAGTTTCTTTTGTTTTTTTGAGGTGGAGTCTCGCTCTGTCACCCAGGCAGGAGTGTAGTGACGCAATCTCTGCTCACTGTAACTTCCACCTCCCAAGTTAAAGCAATTGTCGTGCCTTAGCCTCCCAAGTAGCTGGGACCACAGGCACGTGCCACCATGCCAGGCTAGTTTTTTGTATTTTTAGTGAAGATGGGGTTTCACCATGTTGGCCAGGCTGGTCTCAGACTCCTGACCTCAAGTGATTTGCCCACCTTGGCCTTCCACAGTGCTAGGATTATACGTGTAAGCCACCACGCCTGGCCTAATTTCTTTTTCCTAATAAGAGCCTCAGGCTGGGTGCGGTGACTCACTTCTGCGATCACAGCACTTTGGGAGGCCAAGGCAGGTGGATCACCTGAGGACACAAGTTCAAGAGCAGCCTGACCAACATTCTGAAACCCCGTCCCTACTAAAAATACAAACATTAGCCCGACATGGTGTGGTGATGGGCACCTGTAATGCCAGCTGCTCAGGAGGCTGAGGCAGGAGGATCACTTGAATCTGGGAGGCACAGGTTGCAGTGAGCTGAGATCGCCCCACTGCACTTTAGCCTAGGCAACAGAGTAAGACCCCATCTCAAAAAAATGAAAGAACCTCAGTTAGTAGCCTGAATGTAACATTTTGTTTTTCAACTTGTATTTTGATCTTGCTTTAGGGAATCAAACTGTAACGTGTACTTTCTTTTTCTTCAGGTGAATCTATGTTTTGACCAATTTGTTTACAAGCTGGCAGACCAGATATTTGCATATTACAAGGTTATGGCAGGAAGGTGAGTATCCGGTGTGTGATTTTGATTCAAAATGTTGCATAATTTGTTCTGACATTCCCATTACAATTTATAGTGTATGAAAAACTTCCTGTCTTCCTTCTATACTAGTTTGCTTCTTGATAAACGGTTACGATCAGAATGCAAAAATCAGGGAGCCACGATCCACCTCCCGCCTTCTAACCGCTATGAAACGCTGCTGAAGCAGAGGCATGTGCAGGTGAGCGGAGCTGGGCCGTGGTGGAGACGTATAGCATGCATTGAAAAAACTGGGTTTTCATCTGGGCGCGGTGGCTCACACCTGTAATCCTAGCACTTTGGGATGCCGAGGCAGGCGGATCACCTGGTCAGGAGTTCAAGGCCAGGCTGGCCAACATGGCAAAACCCTATCTGTACTAAAAATACAAAAATTGGCCGGCCGTGGTTGTGGGTGCCTGTTGTCCCAGCCACTCTGGGATGCTGAGGCAAGAGAATCACTTGAACCCAGGAAGTGGAGGTTGCAGTGAGCTGAGATTGTACCACTGCACTCCAGCCTGGGGCGACAGAGTAAGTGAGACTCCATCTCAAAAAAAAAAAAAGAAAGACAAAAAGAAAGAAATTTGGGTTTCACCATGTTGACCAGGATGGTCTCGATCTCTTGACCTCGTGATCCACCCGCCTCGGCCTCCCAAAGTGCTGGGATTACAAGCATGAGCCACCACGCCGGCCCCAAAATTAGGATTTCTTATAGCTAACTTGGTTTTACTAGATATCACCATGGCTTGTGACTTCAAACGTTCTTATAAATTGTTAGGCAGGCCAGGCACAGTGGCTTATACCTGTAATCCCAGGACTTTGGGAAGCCAAGGCAGGTGAATCACTTGATGTCAGGAGATCGAGACCATCCTGGCTGACACGGTGAAACCTCATCTCTACTAAAAATACAAAAATTAGTCAGGCATGGTGGCACACACCTGTAGTCCCAACTAATCAGGTGGCTGAGGCAGGAGAATCACTTGAACTCAGGAGGCAGAGGCTGCAGTAAGCCAAGATCGCACCACTGCACTCCAGCCTGGGGGACAGAGTGAGACTCCATCTCAAAAAATAATAATAATAAAAAACTTGGGCCGGGCACAGTGGCTCACGCCTGTAATCCCAGCACTTTGGGAGGCCGAGGCGGGTGAATCACGAGGTCAAGAGATCAAGACCATCCTGGTCAACATGGTGAAACCCCGTCTCTACTAAAAATACAAAAAATTAGCTGGGCATGGTGGCGCGTGCCTGTAATCCCAGCTACTCAGGAGGCTGAGGCAGGAGAATTGCCTGAACCCAGGAGGCAGAGGTTGCGGTGAGCCGAGATCGCACCATTGCACTCCAGCCTGGGTAACAAGAGCGAAGCACTCCGTCTCAAAAAAAAAAAAAAAAAAAAAACTTAGGCATTGAAAGACACTCCGTTTGTATTGGGTCACCTCACACACAGGGAGCATCTGCAGCATTCTCTGTCTGCCCTGCGGCTCCTGGGGGCGGGCATAGCCTGGAAGAGCCGGCCCTTCTCCAGGAGCCCAGAAGCCAGAGCTTAAAAAGAACGAAGGTGAGAAACACTCATCAGCTCAAAGCACCAGACAGAATTTTCTCCTAGCCAGCCAGAAGAATTTAAAGATATATAGTACTTATTTTTTTACAGGTTTTTTACAAAGTGATACACATTGCATGCCTGTATCAAAACATCTCATGTACCCCATAAATATATATACTTACTGTGTACCCACAGACATTAAAAAAAGAAAAAAAATTTAGAAATTAAAAGTTATATTACATTACACACATAAAACTGGTAAAATGTGGGAAACTGTAAAAAAAATTGCATTTAATTCTACTCTATCCATCAGTAATCACCGTGCACATTTTGGGACATTTTTCACCAGGGCTTTGTCATATTTTTATGCTGAAACAGCACTGAAGGATGGATATGTTCCTAGTATGTTGAAATAGAGATGCAGTCATTTTCTCTTATTTATTATCATAACACCTGTAAAAAGACACACCACACTGCTGTGTCTGTGGGGAGATGGGTCCTGAACATCATTGTAAATGTTGTCGTTACCAATATACCGGCTTCTCCAGGGTCCCTGGTGAGGCTTTTATTGCTTTCGAGCTGCTCCTGTTCACTCTTTTCCTGCCATCCTCCCCTGTGCACACCAGCTCCTCGGCAGGTCAATAGACCTCAATCGTCTGATCACTCAGCGCGTCTCAGCAGCCGTATATAAGTCCCTGGAACTGGCGATTGGACGATTTGAAAGTGAAGATTTGACTTCCATAGTTGTAAGTACTGGAACAAATTTAACTTTGCCCTATTGATAAATTGAAGTAAGAGTAGGTCCAGTTGTTGTATAGGTAATAAAGGAGACGCACTCACTGAGCATGGCCTATCCCAAGCCTCTTTTCAGCATCTACATTCAGTGTTCACGATGCTAAATTGACCTTAACGAACAAATAACCCCAATCTTGAAAAAAATCGCCAACTATAGCAAAAGGTAACACACCACTTAATAACATGTTTATATTTTAGTAGTAATGAGCTAGGAGATAAAAATGTTTAACTTTTTACCTAATAATTACTAAAAGATGTGTATTTTTGGAAGTGAACCTGACATGATAAAATTTATACGAAGGAATGTAAGAACTCCAATGCAAATTCTTTTTCTTGAGTAAATTGAAAAACAAAGCATTCTTTTAAATGGAAAAACTTCAATGAAAAGCATAAAAATTGGCCAGGCACAGTGGCTCACACCTGTAATCCCAGCACTTTGAGAAGTCGAGGCAGGCAGATCACCCTGAGGTCAGGAGTTCAAGACCAGCCTGGCCAAAATGGCGAAACCCCGTCTGTACTAAAAATAAAAAAATTAGCCAGGCATGCTGGCGGGCACCTGTAATCCCAGCTACTCAGGAGGCTGAGGCAGGAGAATCATATGAACCCAGGAGACGGAGGTTGCATTGGGTCAAGATCATGCCACTGCTCTCCAGCCTGGGTGTATATGTCAGTAATAAATGAAATAGCGTGGTGTTTTTTTGGAAAGCAAAAGTTAACCAGCCCAGAGGAACAGAGTAGAATAGGGTACTTCGCCTGGAGAGCTGGGGAGGGGTAGTCATGCTGGTCACGCTTGTCCTCTTTTTTTTTTTTTTTTTTGGGAGAGGGAGTTTCGCTCTTGTTACCCAGGCTGGAGTGCAATGGCGCAATCTCGGCTCAACACAACCTCCGCCTCCTGGGTCCAGGCAATTCTCCTGCCTCAGCCTCCTGAGTAGCTGGGATTACAGGCACGCGTCACCATGCCCAGCTAATTTTTTGTATTTTTAGTAGAGACGGGGTTTCACCATGTTGACCAGGATGGTCTCGATCTCTTGATCCCGTGATCCACCCGCCTCGGCCTCCCAAAGTGCTGGGATTATAGGCGTGAGCCACCGCGCCCGGCCCGCTTGTCCTCTTAATGGAAGGGAAGAGCAGAAGGTACCTTCATAAGACTCAGCTTCTGATTCCAAGTAGAGTGCAGTGGTTTGTGGCAGGCCGGCAGTACTGCAGAGGACAACCAGGAAGGCTGAATCAAATGCAAAAATCAAATGGGAAAGCCATCCCAGAACTGCAAGTCCATAAGGACGGGAGGGACCACAGTTCCAGAGAGGGCAAACCCCTCAGCCCAGAGTTTGGGGATTACAGTTGCTTTTGCAGTAGAGGACAGCAGGAGAAAGAGCCAAGCAGCAGAATCTCCAGAAGCAGAATTTCCCAGGCTCATTGTGCTGAGGGTTAGAGACCTGCTGGGCTCCTAACTGAAAGATGACTAGAAGCCAAACTAGAGGTACACAGGGTGTCACCAGAACTGCAGCCCAGCCTTCACTCAGTTCTGTCCCTAATGGGACCATGGTGTTCAGGCCCCAGTTTTTTATGCCTTGCAGGGGAAAGCAGGGATGTGCTCTGTGAAAACAACTGCTGTAGGAGCCTCCACAGTTTTAAAAATATACAATGCTTAGCACTCAATTAAGAATTCCTAGACACAAAAGAACCTATGACCACACCAAGAGAGAAGATTGACAATATAAACAAACCCTTTGGTGATATTGACTTAACACACAAGGACTTATCATAATTCTGATTAATATGCCCAAGAAGATGGAAGAAACGATGGATTAAAGAGATAAAAAGGAGACTTCCTTTTTTTCTTTTTTCTTTTCTTTCTTTCTTTTTTTGAGATGGAATCTTCCTCTGTCACCCAGGCTGGAGTGCAGTGGTGCAATCTCAGCTCACTGCAACCTCCACCTCCTGGGTTCAAGCAATTCTCCTGCCTCAGCCTCCTGACTAATTTTTGTATTTTTAGTAGAGACGAGGTTTCACCGTGTTAGCCAGGATGGTCTCTATCTCCTGACTTCATGTGATCCACCCGCCTCAGCTTCACAAAGTGCTGGAATTACAGGTGTGAACCACCGCGCCTGGCCAAAAAGGAGAATTTCATCAGAGAATTAGAATCTATAAAAAAGAATCAAATAGATATTCTAGACATAAAGAACATAATAATCTTGATTATGTATGTAGCAATTTGGTTCGTTTTTGTTTTCTATGTCATGCTTTTTTTCGGTTTATTATTTTTTATTTCAATAGGTTTTGGAGGAACAGTTCGTGTTTGGTTACGTAGATAAGTTCTTTAGTGGTGATTTCTGGGATTTTGGTGTGCCCATCGCCCAAGCAGTGTGCACTGTACCCAATGTGGAGTCCTTTATCCCTGACCACCCCAACCTTTTCCCTTGCGTCCCCAAAGTCCATTGTATCATTCTTAGGCCTTTGTGTTCTCATAGCTTAGCTCACACTTACGAGTGAGAACATACGATGTTTGATTTTCCATTCCTGAGTTGCTTTGCTTAGAATAGTGGGCTGCGATTCCATTCAGGTTGCTGCAAATGCCATTATTTCATTCCTTTTTATGGCTGAGTAGTATTCCATGGGTAAATATACCACATTTTATTTATCCATTCCTTGATTGATGGGCATTTGGGCTGGTTCATATTTTTTTGCATTTGCGAAGTGTGCTGCTATAAACATGCAGGTGCACGTATCCTTTTTGTATAATGACTTCTTTTCCCCTGGGGAGACACCCAGGAGTGGGGTTGCTGGATCAAATGGCAAATCTACTTTTAGTTCTTTGAGGAATCTCTACACTGTTTTCCATAGTGGTTGTGCTAGTTTACATTCCTACCAATACTGTAAAAGTGTTCCCTTTTCACCACATTCATGCCAACACGTATTATTTTTTTAGGTTTTGATTAAAGCTGTTCTTACAGGAGTAAAGCAGTATCACATTGTTGTTTTGATTTGCATTTCCCTGATACTGGTGTTCAGCATTTTTTCATGTTTCTTGACCATTTGCGTGTCTTCTTTTCAGAATTGTCCATTCATGTCCTTAGACCACTTTCTTTTTTTGAGACGGAGTTTCGCTCGTTACCCAGGCTGGAGTGCAATGGCGCGATCTCGGCTCACCACAACCTCCGCCTCCTGGGTTCAGGCAATTCTCCTGCCTCAGCCTCCTGAGTAGCTGGGATTACAGGCACGCGCCACCGTGCCCAGCTAATTTTTTTTTGTATTAATAGAGACGGGGTTTCACAATGTTGACCAGGATGGTCTTGATCTCTCGACCTCGTGATCCACCCGCCTCGGCCTCCCAAAGTGCTGGGATTACAGGCTTGAGCCACCGCGCCCGGCCCCTTAGACCACTTTCTGATGGGATTTTTTTTTCTTGATGATTTGACTTCTCTGTAGATTCTGGATATTAGTCCTTTGTTGGGTGCATAGTTTGGGAATATTTTATCCCACTCTGTGAGTTGTGCTGAATTCACTTATCAGGTCTAGGAACTCTTTGAATGAGCTTTTTCTAGGTGTATGATCTTATCATCGACTAACAGTGAGAGTTTAACTTTTGACTTGTTTACTGTCCTGATTATTTCTTGGGCTGTGCAGAATCTTTTTAGTTTAATTGAGTCGTGTCTATTCATCCTTGTTTTTGTTGCATTTGCTGTTAGGTTCTTGGTTTTGAAGTCTTTGCCTACGCCAGTGTTATCTTCTAGAATTTTAATTGTTTCAGGTCTTAGATAAGTCTGTGATCCATCCTGAATTGCTTTTTGTATAAGGTGAGAGATGAGGATCCAGTTTGATTCTTCTACATGTGCCCTGCCACTTATCCCAGCACCATTTGTTGAATAGGGTGTCCTTTTCCCACTTTTATAGTTTGAAGTCAGGTAATGTGACACATCCAGATTTGTTCTTTTTGCTTAGTCTTGCTTTGACTATGTGGGCTCTTTTATGGTTCCATAGGAATTTTAGGATTGTTTTTCTACTTCTGTGAAAAATGACGGTGGTATTTCGATGGGAATTGCATTGAATTTCTAGAGTGCTTTTGACAGTATGGTTATTTTCACAATATCGATTCTACCCCCCCATGAGCATGGGCTGTGTTTCCATTGGTTTGGGTCATCTATGATTTCTTTCAGCAGTGTTTGATAGTTTTCCTTTTGAGGTCTTTCACCTTCTTGGTTAGATACAGTTTTAAGAGTGGGTGTGTGGGCCAGGCGTGGTGGCTGACGCCTGTAATCCCAGCACTTTGGGAGGCCGAGGCGGGTGGATCACGAGGTCCAGAGATCGAGACCATCCTGGTAAACATGGTGAAACCCCGTCTCTACTAAAAATACAAAAAATTAGCTGGGCCTGGTGGTGCGTGCCTATAATCCCAGCTACTCCGGAGGCTGAGGCAGGAGAATTGCCTGAACCCAGGAGGCGGAGGTTGCGGTGGGCCAAGATCGCGCCATTGCACTCCAGCCTGGGTAACAAGAGTGAAACTCCGTCTCAAAAAAAAAAAAAAAAGCCGGGCGCGGTGGCTCAAGCCTGTAATCCCAGCACTTTGGGAGGCCGAGGCGGGTGGATCACGAGGTCAAGAGATCGAGACCATCCTGGTCAACATGGTGAAACCCCGTCTCTACTAATACAAAAAAAAATTAGCTGGGCATGGTGGCGCGTGCCTGTAATCCCAGCTACTCAGGAGGCTGAGGCAGGAGAATTGCCTGAACCCAGGAGGCGGAGGTTGCGGTGAGCCGAGATCGCGCCATTGCACTCCAGCCTGGGTAACAAGAGTGAAACTCCGTCTCAAAAAAAAAAAAAAGAGTGTGTGTGTGAGTGTGTGTGTGTGTTATAAAAGGGGTTGAGTTCTTCATTTGATTCTCAGCTTGGTTGCTGTTGGTGTGTCGCAGTGCTAACCGATTTGTGTATGTTAATTTAGTATCCTGAAAGTTTAATAAATTCATTTATTGGTTCTAGGAGCTTTTTGGATGAGTCGTTAGAGTTTTCCAGGTGTGTGATCATATCAGCAAACAGCGACAGTTTGGCTTCCTCTTTACCAGTAAGATGCCCTTTCTTTCTTTTGTTGGATTGCTCTGGGTAGGACTTCCAGTCCTGTATTGAATGGAAATGGTGAAAGCGGACATCCTTGTCTTATTCCGGTTCTCAAGGAGAATGCTTTTGACTTCTTCAATGTAGTGTTGCAGTGGGTTTGTAATAGGTGGCTTTTATTACTTTTTTTTTTTAAAACAAAGTCTCACTCTGTCACCCAGGCTGGAGTGCAATGGCAGGATCTTGACTCACTGCAGCCTCCACCTCCAGGGTTCAAGTGATTCTCATTCCTCAGCCTCCTGAGTAGATAGCATTACAGACACGTGCCACCACACCTGGCTAATTTTTTTTTTTTTTTTTTTTTTTTTTGTATCTTTAGTAGAGACGGGATTTCACCATGTTGGCCAGGCTGGTCTCAAACTCCTGACCTCAGGTGATCCACCCACCTGGGCCTTTTAAAGTGCTGGGATTACAGATGTGAGCCACCATGCCAGGCGGCTTTTATTAATGAAAAGTATGTCCCTTCTATACCAATTTTGCTGATGGTTTTAATCTAAAGAGATGCTGGGATGCTGGATTTTGTCAAATGTTTTTTCTGTGTCTATTGAAATAATCATGTGATTTTTGTTTTCAATTTTATTTATGTGGTGTATCACATGTATTGACTTGCATATGTTAAACCATCCCTACATCTCTGGTATGAAGCCCACTTCATCATGGTGGATTATCTTTTTATTTTTTATTTGATATGCTGTTTGATTTGGTTAGTCAGCATTTTGTTGAGAATCTTTGGATCTATGTTCATCAGGGACATTGGTCTGTAGTTTCTTTTTTTCTTACATTCTTTCCTAGTTTTGGTATTAGGGTAACCCTGGCTTCATGAAATGATTTAGGGAGGATTCTCTCTTTCTCTCTCTTTTGCTATACTGTCAATAGGATTGGTATCATTTCTTCTTTGAATGTGTGATAGAATTCAGCTATGAATCTGGTCCTGGATTTCTTTTTGTTAGCAATTTTTTATTACTATTTCACTCTTGCTGCTTGTTGTTGGTCTGTTAGGGTATCTAGTTCTTCCTGATTAAAGCTAGGAGGGTTGTATCTTTCCAGGAATGTATCCCTTGCCTCTGAGTTTTCTAGTTTATGCGCATAAAGGCATTCATAGTAGCCTTGCATGATTTTTCTATTTCCATAGTGTCACTTGTAATAGCTCCCATTTTGTTTCCAATTGAGCTTATATGGATCTTCTCACTAATGGTCTGTTTATCTTTTCAAAGAACAAGTTTTTTGTTTCATTTATGTTTTGTATTGTTTTTCATTTGTTTCAGCTTCATTTAGTTCTGCTCTGATCTTTGTTATTTCTTTTTTTAGACAGAGTTTCGCTCTTGTTACCCAGGCTGGAGTGCAATGGCGTGATCTCAGCTCACCGCAGCCTCCGCCTCCTGGGTTCAGGCAATTTTCCTGCCTCAGCCTCCTGAGTAGCTGGGATTACAGGCACGCGCCACCATGCCCAGCTAATTTTTTGTATTTTTAGTAGAGACGGGGTTTCACCATGTGGGCCAGGATGGTCTCGATCTCTGGCCCTCGTGATCCACCCGCCTCGGCCTCCCAAAGTGCTGGGATTACAGGCGTGAGCCACCGCGCCCGGCCCAGCAATTGTTTTATTACTATTTCACTCTTGCTGCTTGTTATTGGTCTGTTAGGGTATCTAGTTCTTCCTGATTAAAGCTAGGAGGGTTGTATCTTTCCAGGAATGTATCCCTTGCCTCTGAGTTTTCTAGTTTATGCGCATAAAGGCATTCATAGTAGCCTTGCATGATTTTTCTGTTTCCATAGTGTCACTTGTAATAGCTCCCATTTTGTTTCCAATTGAACTTATATGGATCTTCTCACTAATGGTCTGTCTGTTTTGTTTATCTTTTCAAAGAACAAGTTTTTTGTTTCATTTATGTTTTGTATTGTTTTTCGTTTGTTTGTTTCAGCTTCATTTAGTTCTGCTCTGATCTTTGTTATTTCTTTTCTTTTGCTGGGTTTGTTCTCCAGTTCTTTGAGGTGTGACGTTAGATTGTTTGCGCTCTTTCAGAACTTTCTGATGTAGGCATTTAATGGTATGAACTTTCCTCTTAGCACCACTTTGGCTGTGCACCAGAGGTTTCGATAGGTTGTATCATTATTATCACTCAGTCCAAAGAATTTTTAAATTTCCTTCTGGATTTCATTGTTGACCAAACAATCATTCAGGAGCAGGTTGTTTCATTTCCATGTATTTGCATGATTTTGAGGGTTCCTTTTGGAGTTGGTTTCTAGATTTAGTCCACTGTGGTCTGAGAGGGTACTTGATATAATTTTTAGATTTTTTTTTTTTTTTTTTTTTGAGACAGAGTTTCGCTCTTGTTACCCAGGCTGGAGTGCAATGGCACGATCTCGGCTCACCACAACCTCCGCCTCCTGGGTTCAGGCAATTCTCCTGCCTCAGCCTCCTGAGTAGCTGGGACTACAGGCACGTGCCACCACGCCCAGCTAATTTTTGTATTTTTAGTAGAGACGGGGTTTCACTTTGTTGACCAGGATGGTCTTGATCTCTTGACCTCGTGATCCACCCACCTTGGCCTCCCAAAGTGCTGGGATTATAAGCGTGATCCACTGCGCCCGGCCTAGATTTTCTTAAATTTATTAAGACTTGTTTTGTGGCCTATCATTTGGTCTGTGTTGCAGAATGTTCCATGTGCTGATGAGTGGAATATATATTCTGTAGTTGTTGGGTAGAATATTCTGTAAATATCTGTTAAGTCCATGTGTTCTAGGGTATAGTTTAAGTCCATTGTTTCTTTGTTGACTTTCTGTCTAGTGCTGTCCGTGGAGTATTGAAGGCCCCCACTATTATTGTGTTGCTCTCTGTCTCATTTCTTAGGTGTAATAGTAATTGTTTTATAAATTTGGGAGCTCCAGTGTTAGGTACATATATATTTAGGATTGTGATGTTTTCCTGTTGGACAAGTCCTTTTCTCATTGTATAATGTCCCTCTTTGTCTTTTTGAACGCTGTTGCTTTAAAGTTTGTTTTGTCTGATATAAGAATAGCTACTTCTGCTCATTTTTGGTGTCCATTTGCACGGAATATCTTTTTCCATCCTTTTACCTTAAGTTGATGTGAGTTCTTACGTGTCAGGTGAGTCTCTTGAAAAACAGCAGAAAGTTGGTTGGTATCAGTTCCGCAACTCTGTATCTTTTATGTGGAGCGTTTAGGCTGTTGGCATGCGACGTTGGTATTGTGATGTGAAGTACTATTCTATTCATCCTGCTGGTTGTTGCCTGAATACCTTTTCGTCTTTTTTTTCTTGTATAACTTCTGTGAGATTTATGCTTTCTGGAGGTTCTGTTTTGTATATTTTGAGGATCTGTTTCAAGATTTAGAGCTCCTTTAAGCAGTTTTTGTAGTGCCGATTTGGTCAGTGGTAAATTATCTCACCGTTAGTTTGTCTGAAAAAGACTGTAGCTTTCCTTTATTTATGAAGCTTAGTTTCACTAGATACAAAATTCTTGGCTGATAATTGTTTTGTTTAAGGAGGCTAAAGATAAGACCACAGTTCTTTCTAGCTTGTAGAGTTTCTGCTGAGAAATCTGTTATTCTGGTAAGTTTTCCTTTATAGATTACCTGATGCTTTTGCCTCACAGCTCTTAAGATTCTTTCCTTTATCTTGATGTTAGATAACCGATGACTGTGTGCCTAGGTGATGATCTTTCTGTGATGAATTTCCTGGACATTCTTTGAGATTCTTATATTTGAATGTCTAGGTCTCTAGCAATGCCGGGGACGTTTTCCTTGATTATTCCCTCAAATATGTTTTCCAAAGTTTCAGATTTCTCTTCTTCCTCAGGAGCACCAATTATTCGTAGGTTTCGTTGTTGAACAGAATCCCAACTTCTTGGAGGCTTTGTTCACGGTTTAAAATTCTTTTTCGGGCCGGGCGCGGTGGCTCAAGCCTGTAATCCCAGCACTTTGGGAGGCCAAGGCAGGTGGATCATGAGGTCAAGAGATCAAGACCATCCTGGTCAACATGGTGAAACCCCGTCTCTACTAAAAATACAAAAAATCAGCTGGGCATGGTGGCATGTGCCTATAATCCCAGCTACTCAGGGGGCTGAGGCAGGAGAATTGCCTGAACCCAGGAGGCGGAGGTTGTGGTGAGCCGAGATCACGCCATTGCACTCCAGCCTGGGTAACAAGAGTGAAACTCCGTCTCAAAAAAAAAAAAAATTATTTTTTCTTCGTCCTTGTCAGATTGGATTAACTCAAAAACCTCGTCTTTGAGCTCTGAAGTTGTTTCTTCTAGTTGTTTGATTCTTTTGCTGAGACTTTCAGGTGCATTTTGCATTTCTCTAAGTGTGTTCTTCATTTTCAGAAGTGAGTGTTTTTTTTTGTTTTTTTGGTTTTTTTTTGAGACAGAGTCTTGCTCTGTTGCCAGGCGCCAGGCTGGAGTGCAGTGGCACGATCTCGGCTCACTGCAACCTCCGCCTCCCTGGTTCAGGCAATTCTCCTGCCTCAGCCTCCCAAGTAGCTGGGACTACAGGTGTGTGCCACCATGCCCAGCTAATTTTTGTAGTTTTTAGTAGAGGTGGGGTTTCACTATGTTGGCCAGGATGGTCTTGATCTCCTGACCTTGTGATCTGCCTGCCTTGGTCTCCCAAAGTGCTGGGATTACAGGCGTGAGCCACCATGCCTTGCCAGAAGTGAGTGTTTTTTATTTATGCTGTCTGTTTCACTGGAGACTTTTCCTGTTAGGCACATCACTCACATAAAGAGACCAGCAGGCAGGTTTTGTGTGAGCAACATGGCTGTTTATTCATCTGGGTGCAGGTGGGCTGAGTCTGAAAAGAGAGTCAGCGGAGGGCAGTGGGATAGGAATTGGTTTTATAGGTTGGGGCAAGTGGTCAGTTAAAGGTAATAATCTATCTTGGGGAGGGGAAGGGTGTCACGGGATGCATGGTCATAAGGGTAGGGGTCATCTGTAACAAACAGGCAAGATCATAAGGGTGGGGGTTATCAGTTGCAAGCAAAGGGGAGGGTGAGGTAAATTACACAGTTATAGGTGTGGGGATCTTGGGAAACCCAGTGTCCAGGGGGGATATTCCTCAAGGCTGAGTAGGAACAGTGGTTACAGGTTGCAGGTTGAAAGGGGAGAGCAATTAGTTGAGGCAGGAACAAGTTGTTTAACTTCTTTCTGTGGCCACCTGGTTACTTGTGGTTACTTCAGACTTTCTGGCTCCTGGGGACCATCCAGAGGTGTAGTGTGGGTCACCAAGGCTATAATGACCAGGCTTGGACACCTGACATTTCCATTCATTTTTTTTTTTTTTTTTAATTAAGTTGGTTTTCACCTTTCTCTGATGCCTCCTTGAGTAGCTTAATAATTGACCTTCTGAATTCTTTTTCTGGCAATTCAGAGATTTCTGCTTGGTTTGGATCCATTGCTGGTAAGGTAGTGTGATCTTCAGGGCATGTTAAAGAACCTGAGAAAGCAAGCAGGGCTTTCAGGCTTCCTGCCTCCCCTCTGTGCCCATACCTGCACTCCTGGTTCACCCCCTCACCCAGAGTCCATCCAGGAAACTTCACATTCGTTGAAATCGTTCCAAAGTGCAGCTGCAAGTTGCCTTCTCCCTCTGGTCTTTCCCCAATTCCACTGGCAACCCTCCCCAAGGATCCCTGTGAGACAAAGTCAGAGACAAAACCGAGAGAGTCCACAAGCCTCTTCCTTGCTGATTCCTCTGCCCCTCCATTTGGCTCGGCTCTCTAAATTCATCCGAGCTCCAGGTAAGGTCCAATCCTTCTCCCATTATCTGGGCATCAGGTTTCCCCGTGAGGATGTGTGTTCAGGGGCTGATGCTCCCCACATCATCTTTGGGCTCTCACCGTTTTTTGACTGTCTCCCGGGGCCTGTAGAGGCAAGCCGCTTCCTTCAGAGGGTCTGTGGGTTCTCTTGACCTTCCTGGTGTGTTCCTGTGGTCTTTCTTGAAGCAAAAGTTTGCAGTGAGGCTTCACATGCTTTATTTGTCTGTGTGGGAGCCTCAAGTTCGTCCCGCCGTTTTTCCCTGTGTCTGTAAACAATGTGAACACAGGAAGAGGCGAGACTAAGGAACAGGAAGACAGGCATTAAGGCCGGGTGTGGTGGCTCACGCCTGTAATCCAAGCACTTTGGAGGCCAAGGCGGGCGAATCACCTGAGATCGGGAGTTCAAGACCAGCCTGACCAACATGGTGAAACCCCGTCTTAAAAAAAAAAAAAAAGACAGGCATTAAAAACATCTGAATTGGGGAAAAGAGAAAAGTAACAGTGAATGAAACAGAAAAGAGCGTAAGAAGTGTCGGAAACAGGAGTGTCAGGAGATGAGAGTGTGAGTGGTGTCACGGAAGACTTGTCTGAAGAGAAGATGGCGGAGAGACCTTCACATGGACAGGGGACACCAGCCTGCCTCTCTGCTGTACCACCAACTACGCGTGCCGGAGCTAGGGCCAGAGCCACGGGAGCCTCCATGAGCGCCCCCACCGTCCAGCCGCAGCTCTGGGGATCATCTCACCACCCCCAACTCAGACTCTTGGCTTGCGGAGTCTTTGAATCTTCAGGATTTCATCAGAGCTGGTCTGCAGTAAGCGTTAATGGGCTGGTCGTCTCCCCTCCTCCAGAGCACAGTCACTGCAACGCACGGCCACACGTCACTTCCACTGGGTGAGCAGGGCAGGGTTCACAGTACGCATTTTCTAACAGTCCTCCAAGGAGCTCCGGGTCCAAGAACTGATTGAGGAGCCGTGATTTCTTTTATGATGATTCAAGTTAGACTTGTATTTGGTAGACCCAGGCTTTTCCCTTTATCCACATCAAATGAAACTTACAAAGGCTGATCGTTTGTTCCAGCCCTGGGGACACCACAGTCCATTAACCAACATCAGCATCCCTGTGCATGTGCCAGGCCGTTTGAGTACACATGGGCTGTGCCGCCCACCGCTTGGCACCATTGGAGTCAAGGAGCCCAAGCTAAGGGCCTGCAGAGAAGAGCTCCCACAGAACTCTTCAGAGATACCGGAGATGAGATCGGGTTTGACGGAGCTAGAACAGTAGGCCCTGCTGACTCTGGAACTGAATAAATCGAAATTCCCTCCTGACACAAAGCTGCCCACAGGAGAAGCTGCTGGGAATAGCATGCAGGCTGGTAAGTGTCAGGATGCTGGGAGGGGAGCCTGAGAGGCCAGTCTCGGAAGGCTTGAGCCGGTGCTGTTACGGTTGGCCCTGGCCCACCCCTCTTCCTCTTCAGAAGCATGAGGGCGCTTATTTCACTTCCAGTCGAGCCACAGGTAAAGACAATGGGCCAGTCCCCTTTAGACATATTACAGTAAAAAAGAAAATGTGAGTGCACAGCAGTGTCCCTACAGACAGTGGAGGCACGACCGGAACCTCACCTTCCACAGTAAGCCAAAAGAAATTAAGAAAGTGGTAGTCGCTCTGAAAGAATAATATAAATCAGAATTTTTAGAAATCCAGAAATAAGGTTATTGGGAAAAAAGTTTTGAAAAGAAAAATGATAAAAACTCATGAAAAAAAATCAAAAAGAGAAAAAAATATTTCAAAACTGCAGACCTACACCAGAAACAACACAATGGATGATGACTTAGAAATAAGAATGCAAAGAGGAACATTTTTAAAATCAAAGAGAAATAAAGCAGAAAAAGGAGTTGAAGGCTGTGCGTGGTGGCTCACGCCTGCAATCCCAGCACTTTGGGAGGCTGAGGTGGGCGGATCACGAGGTCTGGAGTTTAAGACCATCCTGGCCAGCACGGTGAAACCCCTTCTCTACTAAAAATATAAAAAATTGCCAGGCATGGTGGCACGCACCTGTAGTCCCAGCTACTCGGGAGGCTGAGGTTGCAGTGAGCCAAGACTGCACGATTGCACTCCAGCCTGGGTGACAGTGAGACTCCCTCTCAAAAAAAAAAAAAAGAAAAGAAAAGAGAAAGGATTTGAGAGGAAACGACTCAGAAGGTGGATGATGAAGATTCAGTGTACCTGTCAGATAGATTCCTCAAGAAGCAAACCAAAGCAACAGAACAGGGCCGACTGGCATTTATTTCAAGAAAATATTGATAAAATAGAAGACACCTTGAAAGTGTCTATTAAAAGCATATATCAGGTACTTGGTAAAACCAGCCCAAACTGGTCAACACTAAGAAATACTGCATCTTAGGCTGGTGAAAGATAAGAAAAATAAATCATAAATATAAGAACGATATTGCAGTGACGGAAGAAGTCTTTGGCCTGTCTGAGCAGAGCCGGCAGGGAGGAAAAATTCGATTGTCCTCAGACCTTTGCCAGAGCCAAGGGAAGGAAATGTAGATCAAGGGTTTGGTTGCCAGCCACATCAATCTTCTAGGAGTAAAGGCTGCAGACAGATGGTAACGGATGTGCCAGGGATCGGGAGGATCGTTCATTCCTGGAGAGCAGACCTTGGCTGGCAGACACTGGGCGCTGGCAGCACGGCACGTGTCCCTTTGAGCATCTCTGCACCACAGAGCAGGGCCCTGCGTGTTTTTCCTTAGAGTCAAAGAGGCTGGGACTCAGAAAGAGACCACGCCCCCTCTGAGATGCCGGGTAGAGCCTTCTGTGGCGGCCTTCTTCTGCGAGTGTCATTTGGTACAGGCCATGGTGTTTCCGTTGGCATTGGCCAAATATGATTCTGAGTAAAATCATTGGTCAAGGCTTCGACCAAGGCCATTACTGTCCAATAGAAATAGAATGCAAGTCATATCCGTAATTTGAAATTTTCCCATAGTCACATTAGAAAAGGAAATGAGTGAAGTTGTTTTTAATGACATACCTAACTGAACCTGCTGTACGTCCATGTTACTAGTTCACAGCATCATTCCTGTGGCAGTGTAATTGAGGTGGACATTTGGCTAGTCTCTCTCTTCCTTCTCAGTCTTTGAAATCTGGTCTCAGGTGGGAGCAGCTGAGCTCCGGCCCCGGCAGCCGCATTGGAGGGTGCAGCCTGGACGAGCTCCAGCAGCAGCACACATGAGGGCTTGCAAGGCCCGTGGGAACGGGGACACGTGCCCTACCACCCACGCGTGCCTTTCAGCGACTCCAGGTGCCTCAGAGGAAGCCGCTCAGCTCCGACACCCAGGGAGGCACACCGCCGGCTGGGCTCTGCTGCGGGGCAGGGCGGGGGCTCAGCGGGTGCATGCAGGGAAGGGTGGCAGGAACAGGCCATGCGTACACTCTGCCCCAGAGGGTACTGGACGGCAGAGATCAGTGGCGTGGAGGTGACTGCAGTGGAGAAAGGCATGGCCCAGTAGGGGTGACTGAAAAAGTGGGGTGCCAAGAAGCAAGCTCATGTCACTTGTCAGAGCCTGCGCTCTCCGGGGGCTGCCTCGATGCAGCCCTGCCGGGGACCATGAAGCCCGGGTAGGATCAGAGGCCACCAGCGCCTCCTGCCCTCCTGGACCAGCTCTGTCCCCCACCCGTCTTTGGTCCCACAGGAGCTGGACGGCCTGTTGGAAATCAACCGCATGACCCACAAGCTGCTGAGCCGGTACCTGACACTGGACAGCTTCGATGCCATGTTCCGGGAGGCCAACCACAACGTGTCGGCGCCCTACGGGAGGATCACCCTGCATGTTTTCTGGGAGCTCAACTACGACTTCCTGCCCAACTACTGCTACAATGGCTCTACCAACCGGTGAGTGTGCCTGTCACGCAGGTGCCCGCAGGGGAGGAGCTTGGGGACCCACGTCCTCTCAGTCTTCCTCCGTGCCACCAGGTCCCTGTCTCCCCACTCTTTCCGCTCCCCATCACGTCTCACAGAGCACGCAAGCCATGCAGGCCCTCCATTGTCTTCTGTGTCCACCCTCGCGTGGACAGTCACTGCTTTGCACGTGGACCTTGAGTGAGGCTGCATCTCCTGGCTTGCTGTCTGCCTGTCGGTGGAAAGTGGGTGACTGCTTCTCATGCTTCTGTACTAGGATGATGGGATTTGGGGGAGCCACCCATGGTGCCACTGTGTTGGACAGCATGAAGTGATGTGATTGGTGGTGAAATGATAGATGCTGGCAGTATCCTGAGTTCAACCTCCCAGTGGGGCCTGAGTCCTGGGACAGCCCTGCCTTGGGCTCTGCATGCCGGGCAGCCACCATTCTGGCTGAGGTTCCTTCTCTGCACGCTGAGCTTGACTCGCATACGGTGTCAGCGTGTGCCAGGGACGTGTGTGTGTCGCTCACCATGCCTTCCCACAGACACCAGCAGCCTGGGTGATGACTAGGGCCCCAAGCAAGGTGCCTGGCTGCTGAGCTCCATCCAGAGATAGAGGAGTGCAGGTGTGTGCACACACGTGTTAGGAGCACTTTTACACATAAGATCTCCGTGTCCCACCCACATGTGGCTGAATTCTCCCGACTCAGGCCCAGAGTTTTGTGTCTCGGGAGACAGGGTGCCAAACTACGAGGGCAGAGGAGAGGAGCAGCTGTCCCGAGGGCCAGTTCTGCCTGCTGTGGCCGTCGTCTGTTCAGGACCCCCGGGGGCAGGGCCGCGTTTCCTGTGGGACCCTGGGTCAGTGTCACTGAGGCCATGCTCCAGGGTCGTGGCCGTCAGCTCTGGGCTGTGGATGGTGGTGCCCGGCTTGGCTTCTGAGCTCACGGGGCCTCCAGGCTGGGCTGGAGTGGTCCATGGCAACCAAACTGTGAATGTTTAACTCACCTTTACGGTGCCCATTTGCCTCAACATTTTTAAAAGATGTTCATGCTTGGAATTAATTGAAAAAATATTCATTTTTTTTCTTTTTTTGAGACGGAGTTTTGCTCGTTACCCTGGCTGGAGTGCAATGGCACGATCTCGGCTCACTGCAACCTCCGCCTTCTGGGTTCAGGCAATTCTCCTGCCTCAGCCTCCTGAGTAGCTGGGATTACAGGCACGCGACACCATGCCCAGCTAATTTTTTGTATTTTTAGTCTAGACGGGGTTTCATCATGTTGACCAGGATGGTCTCGATCTCTTGACCTCGTGATCCACCCGCCTCGGCCTCCCAAAGTGCTGGGATTACAGGCGTGAGCCACCGCCTGGCCCTGAAAAAATATTCTTACACAAGTAATGCATCAAAATTATAGAAAAATGAGAAATCGTGGATACATAGATGAGAGAAAAATTAGTGAACTCCCCAGAGGTTTCCTTGGTAAAAATGTATTTGTCCTCTAAAGCAAGGCATGGGTGGCCCTCAGCCCCTCCATCCCCTGAGGCTGCACCCCTGCAGGACCACATACATCACAGCAGCAGAGAAAGATGGCCAGGCACCTCCTTCCCCACACCTCGGGAGCTGACATGAACACCCTGTGTGCAGATCAGCACAGTGCACCCAGTGCCATGCGTGCAGCTGCTCAGGGCCGTCTGTGGGGGCCTTAGGCCCAGGCAGTTGCACTCGTCCCCACCGTGGGTAGCAGGAGGCTCCTGGATACATGTGGGTCCTGGACACATGGGGGCCCCTGGACACAGGCAGGCTGGCTCCATCTTATCTGGAACCCAGTTTCATGTGTGTCACCTGTTTCCCCAAGAGACCCAGAGCTGCTCCCTTGGACCACACCTGTTGGGCAGAAGTCAGCATGCAGTCACCTGAGCCTCCTGGTGGCCTGGTGCCTGGGGATTCTTGAGGTGCCATTCACGGGGAACCCTAGCTTGTCACAGGGGCATTTTCTGCAGAAAAGCTCCAGTTTACTCAGCAGCCTCCACCTTCCATGAGTGTTGGTAGAAGCCATTGTGCCTGCATTTCCCACAAGTCTTCTGGTGGAGTCAGGAAAGCTTTGTTATCTGGAAAAGACATTTTAAAACAGGATATTGTGTATCCAAGTTCTGTGCTGAATCCTGAGAAGACACACAAAACCATGTTACCCGGGATTTTAGTCCCATGCCTGAGGGTTTTCTGAGAGCTGCGTGACACGAGCCAGGACTCCTCTTGTTACCTGGCCTAGCTTGCGGCTAGTGAGTTAATGCATCGTGGCTCTGGGAGGTGACTTAGGGGTCTGCGGCTGGAATTTAACCTGTACATGAATAAGCGTGTGATAATGCTGCAGCTCTGGAAAGAAGCTGGCTGAAGGGTATTTCCTCGGGTCCAGAGTCAGGCCTGTTTGCTGGAAGGCCATAGATGGAGGGTGTGTCCTCAGTGAGGCACACCCGGAGCCCAAGGCTGCACCTGTCCCCTCCCTGCTCATGGTGACTTCTGTGCCTGGGGTGCGGTGGTAGCTGCCCTGTGTCCCCACTACCATGTTACCATTTTTCAGTTTAAAAGTTATAAATAGTTTGTAGGGAGATAATTTGAGATGATGTAAACAAACTCCCTCATTAAAATTTGACCCGGTCATTTAAGATCTGTTGACGATTCCTTCCCGAATCGGTTATCTTCACAGTGCTGGTGGTTGAACAGTGAGCTGTGGTTTGTGTTGTTTTGTTTTGTGTTATTTTGTTTTGTTTTGAGACGGAGTCTTACTCTGTAGCCCAGGCTGGAGTACACTTAGGTGATCTAGGCTCACTGCAGCCTCTGCCTCCCAGGTTCAAGGGATTCTCCTGCCTCAGCCTCCCAAGCTCCTGGAATTACAGGTGCATGCCACCACGCCCAGCTAATTTTTATATTTTTAGTAGAGACGGGGTTTTACTATGTTGGCCAGGCTGATCTCAAACTCCTGAGCTTAGGTGATCTGCGTGCCTCGGCCTCCCAAAGTGCTGGGATTACAGTCCTGAGCCACTGTGCCCGACTGAGTTTTAACTCCTTCATTCTCTCTGCAGGAACTAGCTGGCGTTCTGCTGTACTTGGTAGCGTTTATAATTATTTACTTATTTGTTCTAACCCACGGTTATCATCCATTACTGTGGAGTTTGAGGCCGGGGTGGGCGCAGTTTGGGCCGTGGGTGCCACCTGCTTGGTTTCAGTCTCCTGGGGCCGTCTGCACCGTTCTTCCTGCACTGCTGACCTGCATCACAGGATGTTCCAGGCTCATCTTGTACTCTTCCTGCTCGGTCCTCGCAATCTGTCATTTCTCCAACTCCTTCCAGTGCAGAATTGCATTTAGAAACGGAGTCTGGGTGTGATGGGTGCTCATCGCTTTCGGGGGTGTCCTTGTTTCTAGATGCTCTTGGGGTTCAGAGCGAGCACATCCTCACATGTGGACTGCCTGGGTTCCTGTGGCTGCCACATATGAGGTGGCTTAAAGAACAGACAGCTATTCTCTTTTTTTTTTTTTTGAGACGGAGTTTCGCTCTTGTTACCCAGGCTGGAGTGCAATGGCGCAATCTTGGCTCACCGCAACCTCCGCCCTCCTGGGTTCAGGCAATTCTCCTGCCTCAGCCTCCTGAGTAGCTGGGATTACAGGCACGCGCCACCATGCCCAGCTAATTTTTTGTATTTTTAGTAGAGACAGGGTTTCACCATGTTGACCAGGATGGTCTCGATCTCTTGACCTCGTGATCCACCTGCCTCGGCCTCCCAAAGTGCTGGGATTACAGGCATGAGCTACCGCGCCCGGCCCAGACAGCTATTCTCTCACAGTTCTGGAGTCCAGAAGTCCGATGTCAAGGTGTCAGCCGGACCATGCCCCCTCTGAGATGCTGGGTAGAGCCCTTACTCCTGACAGTGGCCTCAGTTGTGAGTGTTCTTGGCTTGCAGTGGCATCACTCCAGTCTCCTGACTTCATTGCTGCTCTCCCTGTGTGTCTCTGTCTCTGGGTCTCCTTTCTTCTCAGAAGGACTCCAGTCTTATTGGGTCAAGAACCTACCCTGCTACCTCAGTATGACCTTGTCTTAAGCAGGCACATAGGCGGTGACCTTCTTTCCAACAAACTTCACATTCTCAGGTACTATGAGTGAGGACTCAGCATATCTTTTTCAACAGAGTCTCACTGGCTGGAGTGCAGTGGTGCGATCTTGGCTCACCGCAACCTTCAGTGGTTTCAAGCGATTCTCCTGCCTCAGCCTCCTGAGTAGCTGGGATTACAGGTGCATGCCACCACACCTGGCTAATTTTTGTATTTTTAGAATAGATGGGGTTTCACCGTGTTGGCCAGGCTGGTCTCAAACTCCCAATCTCAGGCAATCCGCCCACCTCAGCCTCCCAAAGTTCTGGGATTACAGGCATGAGTCACTGCACCCAACCAAACGTCTCTTTTTCAGAGACACAATACAACCCATAGCACGTGTGTACATGTGTGTTAGTCATTTTCACACTGCCGATAAAGACATACCCGAGACTGGGCAATTTACAAAAGAAAGAAGTTTAAATGGACTTATGGTTCCACATGGCCAGGCCTCACAGTCATGGCGGAAGTGGAAAGGCACATCTCACATGGCAGCAGACAAGAGAAGAGAGAGACGTTTTGCAGGGAAACTCCCCTTGTAAAACCATGAGATCTCATGAGACTTATTCACTATCAAGAAAGCATGGGGAAGACCTGCCCCCATTATTCAGTTACATCCCAATGGGTCCCACTCATGACACGTGGGAATTGTGGGAGTTACAACTCAAGATGAGATCTGGGTGAGGACACAGCCAAACCGTATCAACGTGCTTGTTTATTTCTTTTTTTTTGAGACGGAGTTTCGCTCTTGTTACCCAGGCTGGAGTGCAATGGCGCGATCTCGGCTCACCGCAACCTCCGCCCTCCTGGATTCAGGCAATTCTCCTGCCTCAGCCTCCTGAGTAGCTGGGATTACAGGCACGCGCCACCATGCCCAGCTAATTTTTTGTATTTTTAGTAGAGACAGGGTTTCACCATGTTGACCAGGATGGTCTCGATCTCTTGACCTCGTGATCCACCCGCCTCGGCCTCCCAAAGTGCTGGGATTACAGGCTTGAGCCACTGTGCCCAGCCCAATGTGCATGTTTATTTCTATATAGTTATCTGTATGTTAAAGCTATGAGTTTATATGGATATTTCCAATTCCAATTCAACACTGCAAAGTTCAGTCTCCTCCCTTTCCCTTTTTCTGACCTCCTTAAACACTGAGAATCCTTGCTTCATTTTTCTTAGTATATTACTCATTTGCTCATTCCAAAAAACACAGAAAGTCATTTCAGAATTGCTAATTCTGGCTGGGTGCAGTGGCTCACACCTGTAATCCTAGCACTTTGGAAGGCCAAGGCATGAAGACGTCTTCAATCCAGGAGGTGAAGAGCAGCCTAGGCAACATAAGGAGACCTCGTCTCTCTACAAAAGAAAAATTTTTTTGAGACAGAGTCTTGCTCTGTCACCCAGGCTGGAGTGCAGTGGCTCAGTCTCAGCTCACTGCAGCCTCCACCTCCCAGGTTCAAGTGATTCTCCTGCCTCAGCCTCCCAAACAGGTGAGACTACAGGTGCACGCCACCATGCCCAGCTAATTTTTTGTATTTTTAGCAGAGATGGGGTTTCACCATGTTAACCAAGATGGTCTTGATCTCCTGACTTCCTGAATCGCCCACCTCAGCCTCCCAAAGTGCTGGGATTACAGGTATTAACCAGCACGCCTGCCCTGCAAAAAGTTTTTAGAAATTAGCTGGGTGTAGTGGTGCACCCCTATCATCTCAGCTGCTTGGAAGGCTGACATGGGAGGATCACTTGAGCCTGGGGAAGTCTAGGATGTAGTGAGCCATGATTATGCCACTGCACTCCAGCCTGAGCGACAAAGCAAGACCTTGTCTCAAAAAAAAAAAAGAATTGCTAATTTTTCCATCATGAAACACAAACCTACCAACTACAGTTCAACATTTGTTATCAAATTTTGTCTTTAGATTGAGAATATATAGTAAAATACTGTGTTTTAAATTCTTTTTTTTTTTTTTTGAGACAGAGTTTCGCTCTTGTTACCCAGGCTGGAGTGCAATGGCACGATCTCGGCTCACCGCAACCTCCACCTCCTGGGTTCAGGCAATTCTCCTGCCTCAGCCTCCTGAGTAGCTGGGATTACAGGCACACACCACCATGCCCAGCTAATTTTTTGTATTTTTAGTAGAGATGGGGTTTCACCACGTTGACCAGGATGGTCTCGATCTCTTGACCTCGTGATCCACCCGCCTTGGCCTCCCAAAGTGCCGGGATTGCAGGCGTGAGCCACCGTGCCTGGCCGTGTTTTAAATTCTTTAGCCAGGCATGGTGGCATGTGCCTATAGTCCCAGCTACTTAGAAGGCTGAGGCAGGAGAATCACTGGAACCCAGAAGCCGGAGGTTGCAGTGAGCTGAGATTGTGCCACTGCACTCCAGCCTGGGCAATAGAGCAAGATCTAAAGATAGATAGATAGATAGATAGAAAGAAAGAATAAAACTGCATAGATAGGTAGGTAGATAGATAAATAAAATCTTTGGAATGACAGAGTAACAGGGATGGATTTATTCTTTCTGCTTAAGTGGAAAGCTGGACAGAACACATGGAGCGACTGTTCAGGCTCAGACATTTCCCTGAGGGGAGGGAAGCAGGTGGTGAGGTGAGCCTCCCTGGCTTTCCATCCAGAAGCAGTTTCTGGACCAAGTTTACAGAGCAACGATGCAAGTACAGCTTGGAAGTTCCTGCTTGGTAGAGGGGACGAACTGGAACTTGGAGAAGCTGAGGCAGCTGGGATTTGCAGGGTGGGGTATGAGAGAAGAGAGAGCTTAACAGAAACAGGTTCTGAAACCACATAGGTGTCCCATAGTCTTTGCTTGAATACTCAGCTGTGCACGTACCAGGGAGCTGTTAGCTGAATGATTCGCAGCAGTCACCCAAGGGTGGGACGCTTCTGAGTTCCTACCAGCAAGAAGAATGGAACCTTTCTGAAGTTGGGCATGGTGGCTCACGCCTGTAATCCCAGCACTTTGGGAGGCCAAGGTGGGCGGATCACGAGGTCAAGAGATCGAGACCATCCTGGCCAACATAGTGAAACCCGGTCTCTACTAAAATATAAAATTTAGCTGGGTGTGGTGGTGCGCATCTGTAGTCCCAGCTACTCGGGAGACTGAGGCAGGAGAATTGCTTGAGCCCGGGAGGCAGAGGTTGCAATGAGCCGAGATCGCGCCACTGCACCCCAGCCTGGCACCTGGCGACAGAGCAAGACTGTCTCTAAATAAATAAATAAATAAATAAAACAAAACAAAACAAAACAAAACCCTGTTGAACACCCAGGTGTTCATTAGAGGTGCCAGAGATACTGAACTATACCACCCCTAAAAGTGCCAAAAATGCATCATGACAAGATCCAGCAGATTGACGAGTCAGCTTTCTGCCCCCCCCCGACACTCAAGACTCTAAAAGACAGTGACAAAGTCAAGACAAGCACCATGACACTGAAATGTCCACCACCCAATCAAGAGTTACTAGATATGCCAAGAGCCAGGAAAATGCGACCCATAACCTGGAGAAAAATGTCTGTACAAAACAGACGCAGAAATGACAGAGACGAAGGAATTTGCAGACAAGGGTGTTAAGACACCAATTATGCATATGTGCAAGGATTCAGAGTAAAACGTTGCAGAGATAAATGGGTGTTAGAGAAAAGAATCGAATGAATTAAAGCTGAAATGCAGTATCAGGAATGAAAAATGACTTGTTGGGCCGAGTATCAGATTAGACTTTGCAGAAGTTCAGTGACTTTGTAATTATAACAATGGAAACTGAACCGAAGCACCCAGAGAAAAACATGAGAAGGGCCTCAGCAAACTGAGAGACAATGTCAGAGATTCTAATATGCCTGTGACTGGAATCCTGGTAAGAGGTTGTGGGTGGGCAGAAAAGATTTCAAAATTAATGCCCTTGAATTTCCCAGATTTGGTGAAAAATGATAAACCTACAGGTACAAGAAGCTCAATAAACCTCAAGCAGGATCAACACAAAGGAAAAAAGGCACCAGGCCCAGCACTAACCAGGGCAGAATCAGGCTGGAGCTGAGCCTCAGTTTACCCGAGGCACGTGCAGTGGGGGCTTAGGATGTTGGTGCTGAAGCTTAGTTTTCCTCTCGGGGTTGCAGTCACTTTGTCTCACTGCAAAGTCCTCCCTGAGACTGCCTTTGCTGCAGACACCAGCCACACATTTGGGGTCCTTGGGGCCACCTTCACTTCCAACCAGCAGGTGACAGTTCAGGATCTGCCCTCCTCAGCAGCTCAGGTGGCAGGTTCGCAGTACTCACTGAGCGTGCCCTAACGCGATTACAGTCAATTCGAGGAAAGGATGCACATTAGAAGGACGTGCAGGGCAAAGTCTGGGAGGTTCCATGTGCAAAGCTTCCCCTGTCCTCAGGGACGCATGATGCTCCTTGGTACTGCCAACCCAGGACGCTCACTCTGGCTGTGGTGTCCGGTTTTGTTGGGGCTTCGTTGCATGAGCAAAGTTGACTGAATCACTGGCCACGTGGCTGAGCTCAGCCTCCAGCCCTCCACCTCCCAGGAGGTCGGTGGGTTCACCAGGCACATAGCCCCAGGCCATCTTCCTGGTGTGGCCAGCCCCTTGTTGAGTCATCTTGTTAGCATAGAGATAGGTGTGGCCTCTTGATACCAGTCATTACTGTCACTCAGAAACGAGGGTGTAGAGGGAGCCGCTTGGAACTGGGCCAGAGGCCACCAAATCCTACCGAGTCAGTCAATATCTAAACTTGATAAATCTAGAAGTTGTAGAAATGTATTATTTAGAAATATAGAGGCCAAGCACAGTGGCTCACACCTGTAATCCTGGCACTTTGGGAGGCCAAGGTAGGCAGATCGCTTGAGCCCAGGAGTTCGAGACCAGCCTGGCCAACATGGTAAGACCTTGTCTCTACAAAAAAATACAAAAATTAGGCATGGTGGCCTGTAGTCCCAGATACTCATGAGGCTGAGGTGAGAGGATCACTTGAGTCCAGGAGGTTGAGGCTGCAGTGAGTCACGATCACACCACTGCACTCTAGCCTGGGTGACAAAAAAACGTGTGTGTGTGTATAATCTATATAGAGAGATTATAAATTTATATATAATTCTATATAGAATAAAATGTACTATATCATGTATCATATAGAGTACATTATTTTGACAGTTCTGTATCTGAGTTATATCACAGACAAAATAAATTAAGGCCCACTTTCTAAATCTAACCATTATTTTAAACATTCTAAGCAGGGAAAACATTGTTCTGCCGGGCGCAGGGGCTCACAAGGCCTGTAATCCCAGCACTTTGGGAGGCTGAGGCAGTCAGATTACCTGAGGTCAGGAGTTCAAAACCAGCCTTACTAACATGGAGAAACCGTGTCTTTACTAAAAATACAAAAAATTAGCCGGGTGTGGTGGCGCATTCCTGTAATCCCAGCTACTCCGGAGGCTGAGACAGGAGAACCGCTTGAACCTGGGAGACAGAGGTTGCAGTGAGCCAAGATGGCACCATTGCACTACAGCCTGGGTAACAAGAGTGAAACTCTGTCTCACAAATGTGTGTGTGTGTGTGTGTGTAGTGTTCTGAGCAGGCGTAGAAAAGCCTCCTGTAACATAAGTGGTGTCGGACCCTGGCACTTGGCTGCCTGCCTGGATTTGTACTGTCTCTTCCCCCAGCCCCACCATCCCTATCAGAGGTGAACAGAGGCTGATGGGTGTGCTGCTTTGAAGGTGTGCTGCGGCCAAGGATGTGAGCATTGCCCAGGAATCTCTAGGGAATGGGGTTCTGACCTTGGCACCTCCTGATGGAATGCTCTTCCTGGAATGGGTGTAAGAACACAGGCCCAGGGACACACAGACACACACATCCACATGCAGATAACACACCATACACAGACACACGCAGATTTGGATTCACAGAGATGTGTGCAGACACACACGCCCAGCACTGAGGACTGTGGCACCCCGGGATATGGGCATGCTGACAGCACAGGCATCCAGGATCCTTTTGGAAAGGCACACACAGCAGGACCATAGTAGGTAGTCAGGAGCCTTGTGGCTGCTCCCCTGCCCAGCACACCCTCTCAGATGTGCACATTCTGTGTGGCAGCAGGACTTTGACAGTTACATCTGTTTTCATTTCCTGAAGTGCAGTATGAGTTAATCAGGTATTTGGAATTACATTATTAGCGGATCCACAACATTTTCTTTCTTATACTTCTTTGTGAAAGTTTTATGTATTTAAATGAACCCTTCCTATTTGAAAGCCTTAGCCAAGTTTGATGTTTCTACTTGAAAATGGACACATTTGAATTTAAGTGGCCCCTAATCCATTATCAAAACATAAGCTTTTACTAATCCAGTGGGTTAAAAATACTCAGAGGGGTCGCTGTTCTTCCCTGGTGGTGTGTACCTAGTGATCTGAACCGTTGGGGTGTCACTGTGCTCATCACAGGCGGCTGCCTGCCATGCTCACTCACCGCGTCTGGAAGCGCAGCAGAGCCCACGAGCTACCTGAGGCTTGCGTTGGGCTCGAGGAGGCTCTGGTACAATGTACTGGGCCCCAGGGGTTCCCACTGTGGCTCCTGAGCTTTGGGTGCATTTATCATATTTGAGTATTGATATCTCATTCATTCTATGGTTTTCGATTCACTAGAATTTTCCTGTTTGATGATTGTGTCAGTTGACTGGGAGGAAGATTTAGTAGATGGATTATGGATAAGTTCTGAATTTTAAAGAACTATTGTTAAATTTGGTTTCTTTTTCTTTTTTAAATCTTGTTTAGGTTTGTTCGGACAGTATTACCATTTTCTCAGGAATTTCAGAGAGATAAGCAGCCTAATGCACAACCCCAGTATCTGCATGGATCCAAGGTAGGCGTGTGCTTGTGTCACAAGGTTCAAGTTCATGATGAAGCATGTTTTGGAGTGTAGTTTAACTGGTTTGGTCGCAGTGACCTAAATATATCATGCCATGTATGTTATTTTTTTCTTCCTTTCCGTTAGCATTTTCCTGAAAAGTAGCAGTAATTTAAAACAAAAACCAGCCAACCAACCCAAAAAAACCCTTCTCTGGAACTAGGGCGTACAGGGTGTTGGGCCAGCTTGGCCTCGTGATGGGTGTCAGGCTGGGGCTGGCCTCATGCCCTGCACACACACCAGTGAGATTGTTGAAAGTTTAAAGGTTTAAAAACATCAAGCCCTGAGACAAGAGGCCCAGGGTGGCTGCCAGGCCTGACGCCCTGATGGAGGAGCTGAGCTGGAAAGGGGAGCCCAGGGAAGGTCTGACATCCAGAAACAAAGATGTCAGCCTGCACCTGGAGGGCGGAAGCCCGGGGAAGCCGGGTCTACCATGTGTGAGATGGGACTGTGGCCACCCTGGGGGTGGCTGGGCTTGTCACAAGTCTGAGTATTATTAAGAGCTAGGTTCTTTGTTTCAGGCACCCGTATGATTTCGTAAGGAAAATGTAAACACTGTAGCAGAGAAGAAAGATGAAATGAGCAGATAACCGCAAAAATAGAGCAGAGCAAATACAAGTAGACCCCCAGCCTCGGAGGAGCTGGGGGAGGAGCAGTGGTGTCAGATGGGGCAGGGGGTCTGGCTGCCCTGTGAGGAGTGAAGCCTTCTTCCCTGCTGTGGGTCGAGGTATTCCCAGGCTCCGTGGTGGGGCCGGGCTGCCAGCACTGATGAGTATTTAAGTGTCCCCACTTGTAGGAAGCAGGGACAATCATAGGACATTGTCTACCCCATCTGTGGAATGCCTGGAGCCACGATGGGGAGGGCCCAGGCACACGGCCTGCACCTGGGTGCCTTCTAAGGCACCAGCTGGGTCTGAGTTGCAGAAATGATGCTTCCCACTCTTTCCTTTCTAACCCTCTGTTCTTCAGAGCGAGATCTGCTCACTCTAGTCCTCTGGGTGCCTTCCTTCTTACAGGGCGGTGCCTTGGACCTGGTAGGAGCACAAGCATTTGCACCTGGGAAGCAGCAAACACCGAATTGGGGCTTTGGTTTTTCGAGGGCCCGAGTCTCAGCTGCCTCTCTCCCACCCCTGAAAAGAGCGAGTGTGGGCCAGGGGTGGCTTTTAATGCAGTCAGAGTGTCCCTGAGCAGGAGAGAGGGATCGTCAGATTTGGCTGTGCCCCCACCCAAAACTGACCTCAAATTGTAATCCTCACTATCCCCATATGTCAAGGGCGGAGCCTGGTGGGAGTTGATTGGCTCATGGTGGCAGTTTCCCACAAGCTGTTTTTGTGATAGTGAGTTCTCATGAGATCTGATGGTTTTATAAGGGATTCTTTTGCTCTCTCGTTCCTGCCTTCTCTTAAGAGGGTGCTTGTTTCCCCTTCAACTTCTCCATAGTTGTAAGTTTCCTGAGGCCTCCCCAGCCTATGGAACTGTGAGTCAATTAAACTTGCTTTTTTAAAATAAATTATGCAGTCTCGGGTATTTCTATATAGCAGTGTGAAAATGAACTAATATACACCCTAACTACCTTCCTCGCCCTCCCACCGGACAGGGGCCTCTCTCCCAGCTCCAGGGCACCCTGTGCATCCTGAGAAGGCAGCTCCCCTTCAGGGTCTGACCTCGGGCATCCTGCCACGAGACTGCGAGGCGGGGGGAGACTCTGAGTTGTATTCATTTCTCATTGCAGACTTCAAAATGGCATCTAGCGAATTGGCAGTTAAACAAATGTTGAAAAACCAAATGGTTTTGTTTTCTTTTTTTATTTTAGCAGTTTTCTTCTCGGTGGCAGGCTGAGTGGGTTTTGTAACTGTGCCAGTTAAGGGCAGTCGATTTTACAAGGCAGGAGACTTCACCTGAGCCGGTGTGGTGACTGATCTTCCCATGCGATTCCTCATCAGCACATGTGTGTGGCGACCATGCTGACAGCTCTGTGCCCTGTTTTCCAGGCTTTGAACTTGGCCTACTCCAGCATTTACGGCAGCTACCGGCACTTTGTGGGGCCTCCGCATTTTCAAGTCATCTGCCGGCTCCTCGGCTACCAGGGTATTGCTGTGGTCATGGAGGAGCTGTTGAAGGTCGTCAAGAGCCTGGTGAGTGTCCCTAGACAGCCTCCTTCACAGCCTGGATTCCCAGAGCCTGCAAGCAAAGGGGTCTCCCCCGTCTGGGCTGTGATTCTCCAGCAGCTGGATTAATTCAATTTGGCTTCAAACACTTCTAACCATATATAGTTTGATACCCACCTCATCTTTCCAAACTCAAGAGAATGGGTCCAGGTTGTTTTAACTGATACATAGAGCTTTTATTTGTATGTATAGGGATGGGGTCTTGCTATGTGGGCCATCTTGGCCAGCCTGAATTTAGTTTTCTATACATAACATATTGGTCATTCACTGAGAGACAACTTTTTATAGTCTTTCTTATTTATTTATTTATTGAGATGGAGTCTCACTCTGTTGCCCAGGCTGGAGTGCAGTAGCGCAATCTTGGCTCACTACAACCTCCACCTCCTGGGTTCAGGCAACTTTCCTACCTCAGCCTCCCGAGCAGCTGGGATTACAGGCACGCACCACCACACCTGGCTAATATTTTATTTTTAGTAGAGATGGGTTTTGTCCACGTTGGTCAGGCTGGTCTTGAACCCCCGACCTCAGGTGATCCACCCGCCTCGGCCTCCTAAAGTGCTGGGATTACAGGCGTGAGCCACGGCACCCGGCCCATCCTTTTTTATTATGTTAATAATCTTCTGTGCCTGAGACCGTGTGAATTTGGTCATTTGGCACAGCTATCACCCCATGACCTAAACAGCTTCTTCCAGGACCCCCCACTGGGGACTCTGCCCCAAAACCTGTGGCAGCTTAGAGGGTGTTAGCATTGCTGACCTCACCACAGCTAAGCATGGAGCTGCACCCAGGAGCACAGATGGCGTCCTGAGGGAGCCTGGAGCTGGCCGTGCTCACCACATTCGGGGGCATCCCCGTGGGAGACACCTAGTGGCACAGCTCTCCCCTCACTGTGGCACCTCGGGGCCACTTTCATCTTGAAAGGGGAGCCCTGTTGCAGAACATGAATTCAGCCATGGAAGCCACATGGTGATGGTGGCTCTCTCTTCATGGGCAGATTTCATTCCCCAGCCATGTGACCCTGCAGCCTGCTCACTACCAAGCTCTTTGCTGACAGACTCGTTTCAGGGTGTGTGCTCCGGTGCTAGTGGAGTGGGGTGGGGAGGCTGACACAGCCTGTCTCGTCTCCCCCGCAGCTGCAGGGCACCATCCTACAGTATGTGAAGACGCTGATGGAAGTGATGCCCAAGATCTGCCGCCTGCCCCGGCACGAGTATGGCTCTCCCGGTGAGTGCGGGCGGCTCCAGGAATGCGGAGCTCACAGTGCTGTCCGGAGAGAGGTCAGATAGGAATTCAACTCAGAATGATTGAAAAGGAGATTTGCCACGTGGGAGAAGGCAGGAGACAGACAAATGCACCTTACAACCAGAAAGGAGGCATATTGGGGTCACTGTCTGCAGGTGGAGAGCTGAGGGGCCCAAGAGATCCACCCACAGGAGTTGAGACCACGGGGCCCTGAACGCCACACTCTCCTGTGCCCCTGTGAAAGAACCGGCCACCAGATGAGGCCAGGGAACCAACTGCCGGGTCCTGCTGCCCTGCTGGGCCTATGGGGGCTTGAGCCTCAGACAGCCCCACCCCTGCCCCCAGGCAGTCCCGTCCAGTTGCAGGTCCTGCTCTGTGGCCCTCAGGCAGGTGTGTTCTTAGGGTCAGGCCTGCATGACTTGCTGTGGGCTGGTGGGCTGGTTTGGGGTTATGCAGATAAACAGCTTTAGTGATCTCAAAAAGCATCGTCTTATGGTAAAATTGTACGACAGGGACCTTTGTCACGTAACAAAACTGCTTTTAGTCTCTTAACCTAGCAGAGTTTTCTTGAAAGCTGGACAGTTGAACACTAGCCTTGTCTTATAAAGTGACTTGAGCGTGCATGTGGGTGACCAATGAGCCACTATCTTGATGGGCAGTCCGTCAGCCTGGCTGAGCCCTTGAACGCTGCCCAGGACTTTTTGCTTTCTGGCACCTGCCCAGGGCTGTGGCTAGTGTTTGAGGAGAAGATAAGGTGTCTCCCTCAGCCCCCGTGGGGAAGTGACCGTCGGCACGTGGGGAACCCCTCAGCCCCCGTGGGGAAGTGACCGTCGGCACGTGGGGAACCCCTCAGCCCCCGTGGGGAAGTGACCGTTGGCACATGGGGAACCCCTCAGCCCCCGTGGGGAAGTGACCATCAGCATGACCCTGGCTCAGGAGAATCCACTTTCATTTCATTGTCAGAAAGTAGATGAGGAGTGCTGGGATGCTCAAACCAATGCTTGTGTCATGACTGGAGGTGAAAATTTCAGATGTTGAGGGGAAGCCATCTTGGCCCAGTGTGGCACAGGGAAAGCTTGCTGGGGATGACAGGTGCAAAAGCGTCCCCGCCCCCGCCAAGTGAGACCGAGTCCCCGCAGTGGTGCCGAGAGCTGGGAGGAGCGGGGGCGGGGACTGCGTCTGTAGGGCAGGAAGGGCCGGGTCAGGTCTGGTCCTTGGGGAAGGGGCACTCAGGCGCGACCTGCTGGGACCAGGGTTGAGGTCTGCTGAGCCTCCCACTTGGCTCTTCCCAGGGTAGCTTCGCCGCTCCTGATGCCATGTGCATCGTGGAGTCAGTGCCGGTTTCTGTCTGGGCTGGAGTTGAAGCTGCAGATCGGCTGGGGGATATTGGCCTTCTGTCCCACATTTGCGCCTTACGTCTTTTTGTGCCTCATTCCACTGTCCGGGACGCCACCGAGACGCCTGCCTTGCTCCAGAGCCGGCACGGGGTGCAGCCTCCCACTGGGTGTGCTGTTAGTTAGCTGCAGGCTTCCGAGATGCCCCTTCTGAGATTAGGTCCAGCCCCTTCCATGCCTGCGAAGAGAGACTGAATTTTGTCAAATACCTTGTCCGCCCCTACTGGGGATGATGCTGCAGTCTTTCTTCCTGTGATGTGGTGACATTTCGTATCATCATAGCCTTCTCTAAAGATAGGGGGTTGACTGGAAAAGAGGACTCAGAGTCGAGGCCCAGGGCCGCAAGGTGTGTGGAGGACATGCCCAGGTGCTGAATGAACCACCGCTGCAGGGAAGACGCTGCGCACGGGACGTAGTGGCCGTCCTTAGAACCGGGCTTGATGGCAGGGTCAGAACAGCAGGTGCACCCGGCTGCTAGGTCCTGGCCCCTCCACCCCTCAACCCCGCCTTACTTCCACCACCATAGGTATCCTGGAGTTCTTCCACCACCAGCTGAAGGACATCGTGGAGTACGCGGAGCTGAAGACGGTGTGCTTCCAGAACCTGCGGGAGGTGGGGAACGCCGTCCTCTTCTGCCTGCTAATCGAGCAGAGCCTGGTGAGTGCCCGTCCAGCCTGGCCCACTCCACTGGCCACCGGGGGGGCTTCCTTTGGTGGGTTCTTTAGTGGGGGTGTGGCAGCAGCAGTGTGATAAGGCATCATTCTTTTTCATGACCATTGAGACTTGTTTGAATTTGTTCCCTACAATTGAAAAGCAAAAATGTAGTTCATTGTCTCAAGAATGTTGTTCTGTGTGAACGTAATAAAACCATTTTATTATGTGATGTTTTCAACATCTAAATGAACACATTTGGCGTGCCGGTGAGGTCTAAAGCATTGCTGCCTAGGAGGGCTCTCTGCATGCCTGAGGCCACCGAGCAGTTGAGTGCGGCTCAGTGTGACTGAGGAACTGAGTGCTAAATGTTATTGAATCACAACTGAGTCTGAACAGCTACATGTACCCCATGGCGGACAGCCCAAGGGGCCCCCGGGAGCCCACCCCCGCTTAGGATGTGGTACAGTGGACACCTCGCTTCCTTGACTGGTGTCTCGTTGTGGTGCCATCTGGCTGTCCCTCTGTCCTGTACATCACAGCAGTTCAGTTTACGACCTCCTGGACTGGGAAAGCCATTGGGAAATAGAATCTCGTGCGGCCCTCTCCTGCCTTCCCTCGTAACTAGCGAGGTGGGCGTCTCTGTTCGTTCACCGCGTCGTTTCTTTTTCTGTGAAACGCCCCATTGGGTTCTTGTGCCTGTTTTTCTACGGCTCACTCTGTGTAGAGCCTTTATGTGCTGCTCATATTGCAAATTCTTCTCCCATTTGTGGCTTATCCTTTTACTCTGACGGTGATTTTTGATAAAGTGCTCTCAATTTGAATGTAGCCCTTTTAATAATGATTAGCACTTTTGGGATCTTCTTTTTTTTTTTTTTTTTTTTTTGAGACGGAGTTTCGCTCTTATTACCCAGGCTGGAGTGCAATGGCGCGATCTCGGTTCACCGCAACCTCCGCCTCCTGGGTTCAGGCAATTCTCCTGCCTCAGCCTCCGGAGTAGCTGGGATGACAGGCACGCGCCACCATGCCCAGCTAATTTTTTGTATTTTTAATAGAGACGGGGTTTCACCATGTTGACCAGGATGGTCTTGAGCCACCGCGCCCGCCTGTAGTATCTTTTTAAAGCTGTTTTCCCTACCTTGGGGTCATGAAGACATTCCTTTACGTTCTCATGTAGATTTTGAGCTCTGCCTTCTGCGTGGAAGTTTATAATCCTTCTGGAGTTGGTCTTTGTGTGTGCTGTAAGATGAGGAGGAAGCGTCTTTCTTTCTCAGTGGGGACCCCATTGTCTCTCCTCTAGTAGCTGAAGGGCTCCTCCTCCCATTGCCAACCAGTGTGTCCCCTGCCGTCTGCCAGCTTTTCGTGGGCACACTGGCCTGTCTCCTGGCTTCCTGCTGCAGCCTGCTGGTCCAGGCGTCTGTCTCTGGCATCATAGCATGTCTCCCTGACAAGACCCGATTCCCACCTCGGCGTGTTCCCTGCCTGGCTCCTCTTCATCAGCATGTTCACTCCTCAGGGCTCTCTGCTCTGCCATTTTCGGACTGGTCCCACATGCCCTGGTGAAGCGTATTGGCTTGTGCATAGGAACTACCCGGCATCTCCAGAGCTGCCTGGGGAGACCTTTCCTATGTTGTTTCTCAAAGCAGCCTCTTGTCTTCAGGTCACCGGTAGCTTTGCAAAGGCAGAGTTGTATTTGGGAAGAACAGGGACAGACTGCTATCAGACTGCTGGGCCTCTGGGGACTGAGCCTCTGGACCATCCGCCTCACACCTGCCTGCCAGTAAAAGAGTGTGTTGGCTCACGTGTCGGGGGAGTCCCAGGTCAGGCGTGATGCATCTGGGAGCTGATCGCCTCCATCAAACCTGCACCTTCATTTCCCCATATCCTTGCACTCCTAGGCAGACCCCCTAAGTGTTTTCAAAGAGGGACTGCGGCAGCCTCAGGCCCTCATTGTCCCGGCCACCCACAGGCTTGGTGGGGACCCCACGTGAGCGTCCCCTCCCATGATGCCCTACCCACTGCAAGTGTGAGGGGCACAAGATGGAGAACCCACCTGTGTTCAGGCTAGCAAGAAGTCAGTGTCCAGGGTGGCTCTGCTCTAAGGACATATTCCCCAAATAATTATGAATTTTTAAAAGCCAGATATGTTAGGAAGCATCCCTTTAAATATCTCTCGCTATGAATTTTAAATATTTAATGTAGGAATATTCCCTTCATGGGCAGCTTTTCCTGAGGCCTCTCCTGCCTTCCCTCGTGACCAGCGAGGTGGGTGTACAGCATAAGGTGTACCCCGTCTCATCTGCTGTCTTAGTCCATCTTGTGTTGCTGTAGCAGTGCCTGAGACTGAGTAATTTATAAAGAAAAGGAATTTATTTGACTCATGACTCTGGAAGCTGGGAAGTCCAAGATCAGACAGCTCATCTGTCAAGGTCTCATGCTTCTTCTGTCAAGGTCTCCTGCTTCTTCAGCTCACTGGGAAGGCAGAAAGGGAGGTGGGTGTATGCAAAGAGAACAAATGTGAAAGGCAACCTTGTTTCCAACAACCTGCTCTCACAGGAACTCATCCATTCCGGCAAAAACTAATCCAGTCATGGGAGAACTAACCCAGTCTTGTAAGAAATCCATCACCTCTCAAACAAACCACCTTCCAACACTGCTACATTGGCAATTAAGTCTCGCCATGAGTTTTGGCAGACCACATCCAAACCATAGCCTCTGTGTATGTCCAAGCCTGAGGATGGCTGTCTGGTCACTGGCCTCAGGTCGGCCAGGTGAGACCCAGGCTTTCCTAAAGGAGAGACAGCGTGTGGAATTGATTTAGACAGTGGCAAGGACCCATTACAGCTGGTTTCTCTTCTGTCCAGCTGTCCTTTCTGGAAATAAGATAAACTCTCACAACTTTCTTTACCTACGAAACGAATGTCAAGGAGTCCAGGGATGGACATAAATAATTACAGAACCACACGAGTTTGAAGTAGGCAGGACAGAACTTACTGGGACAGTCTCTTAGCTCAGTTTCTGTGCATTGTCACGGCAACAGCTGGCCCTCTGTTGGCTTCCGGCTGGAGTCTGATGCTGCGTTAGAAGCTTAGGGAAAGAGACGCGGAACACATGGACTGACATTGATGAGTATGGAAAAGTCTGCTTTTATTCCTCGGTTTTAGTTTTGCCGTCATCTCTGGGAGGTCCTCAGAAGTTATGATCTCATTGTCAGCATTTCTTGATTTTCCAATAGCCATTTCTTTGTTTAATCATTTCTTTTACTCCTGTGGAACTTTAAGATTCCAGCACAGCTGTAGCGTAGGACGCACTGAAGGCCCCATTATCTTCTGCCTGCTCCGTGGGGTGCTGAGTGCACTGTGGTCTGAAGAGGCCCTTCCTGGTGGCCTGACAGCCCTCTCCTCTAAAGATGAACAGCAGTTGTGCTATTTTTTTGCGTCTTTGGATCCATGGTGGATTTTTGGGGTTCTGCCATCCTCGTGATCCTGGAGGTGCATTTTCTCTACATATGTGTTATCCTGGAGAATGGGCCTCGTGTGGGGTTTTTATTATACCTCGTAAAGGAGTTTGTGGCCCATGAGTAGGTTCAGCATGATGACCCACAACTTTCTTTTGGGCTCTGTGGAGAATGAGTGGGTGTGGATGCCAGGGTGGGCCTCCCCTATTCCTTCCACCTCCCTTGTTG
This sequence comes from Aotus nancymaae, assembly GCF_030222135.1. Taxonomy (NCBI): domain Eukaryota; kingdom Metazoa; phylum Chordata; class Mammalia; order Primates; family Aotidae; genus Aotus; species Aotus nancymaae. Next base: position 3,681,711 of record NW_026988490.1, on the reverse strand, counting down.
TTTGCAGATGCCCTTGCCTTATGTCAGTGCGGTGGGGTCTGGTGGCAAATTAGCAGGGAAGGATGGGGGGAGAGCTGCCAAACTGGTAAAGCCTGGAAAACGGCCACAATCAACACTGGGTCTTACCTGTGTCTGTATTTAAATTAATTAAATGTAACTAAAATTAAAAATACAGTTCCTCAAGTGCACAAGCCACATTCCAAGTACTTACCAGCTGTGCATGGCCTTGTGGCTGCCATTATGGAAGGACAGACATAAGCATTTCCATTATCACAAAGAAGAGTTTATTTCATGCTAAAAGGCAAAGAGGCTCTTTGCTTTCAGCACCAGCTCTCTCTCTGTGGCGAGATCCTCTCCCTAGTGTGCCCTTCTCTTTCTCTGCTCTAGTCTTTAGAAGAAGTCTGCGACCTGCTGCATGCAGCTCCCTTCCAGAATATCTTGCCCCGAGTCCATGTGAAAGGTGAGCCAGGGGACCTCCCTACCCCCCCCCCCGGGATTCCAGACTGCCATCTGTGGGGGTGGTACCTATTCTGTGCAGCCGGAGAGCTAAGGGCCAGTGCAGATTGAGGCTTTGGTGCCTGTTTAATGATACGCAGGGGTAATGAGGAGTGTACAGAACCTAGTTACCTGAAGTCTGAGAAACAGGGCTGCAATGATACAATGTCTCAGAATTGCTTCTAAGTGTTATTAGCAGGGGGAGCTCGGTATATAAGCAGCAAAGAATGGCCATGAGTTGATAATTGTTGTAATGGATGATGGGGACAGAGGCTAACTGTGCCATTTTCTGCTTTTGATTACATTTGAAATATTCAGTAAGTGAAAAATGAATATTGAGCAGAAAATCAGTCCTGCCAGTTTGAAATAAAATGTTAACTGAGCCAGGTTTGTAAGATAATTTTTAAAGAAAATGTGTGTACATAATGTTAACTTTAAAATCTTTTGTTTTTTAAACAAATTTAAACTTTTGCAATTACCTTTCATACAAAGGAGCAGAACATAGTAAAATATTTTTTCTACTGCAGAGGGGGAGAGACTTGATGCCAAAATGAAAAGACTAGAATCAAAGTACGCCCCGCTGCATCTTGTCCCACTGATTGAAAGACTGGGGACCCCTCAGGTAATGTGTGCTGTGCCTGTTGCAAGCTGGACATCCACGTCAGGCCGGGCGGCCCGGTTGGGAGCCAGACTGGAAGGCATCGTGAAATTCAGTGGCCACGTGGCAGGCTTCAGTGTCGCAAGTGGGGTGTGCACCCGGACTGCTTCCCAGGGTGGTCGGGGACTTCAAATGAGCTAATGCTGGGAAAGGGCTTAGCACATCACCTGGCACATAAGACTATTACAGATGTCACTTGTCAGTGTCCAGCCCGTCATGAAGAAGGCTTTTCCACAGGTGTTTAAGAACGGAAGAAATGAGGCCAGGAGGAAAGGTGTCAGGGCAGAGCTCCACAGTGAGCCAGCAGCTTATGCTAAGTCAGGGTTTCTCAGCCATTTGGGACCAGGTAACTATGGTGGGGGCTGGGTCGTCCTGTGCATGGTAGATGTTTAGCAGCATCCCTGGCCTCCACATTAGATGCCAGCGAACCTACCCCACCCAAAACGTGTTTCCAGGGCCAGGAGCCATGGTTCATTCCTGTCATCCCAGCACTTTGGGAGGCCAAGACAGGAGTTCGAGACCAACCTGGACAACATGGCAAAACCCCATCTCTACAAAAAATATAAAAATTATCCAGGTGTGGCGGCATGCGTCTGTAATCTCAGCCCCTGGGAGGGCTGAGGCAGGAGGGTTGCTTGAGCCTGGGAAGTCAAAGCTGTAGTGAGCTATGATTATGCCACTGTACTCCAGCCTGAGCACTAGAGCGAAATCCTGTCTCAAAAAAAAAAAAAAAACCATACAGGACGTGGAGTAGCTGGATGCCTGCAGGGCCCACAGCATTCCGCCGCTTGTTCCTCCTGCAGCAAATCGCCATCGCGAGAGAGGGGGACCTGCTGACCAAGGAGCGCCTCTGCTGCGGCCTGTCCATGTTTGAGGTCATCCTGACGCGGATCCGGAGCTTTCTGGACGACCCGATCTGGCGCGGGCCTCTGCCCAGCAATGGGGTCATGCATGTGGACGAGTGTGTGGAGTTCCACAGGCTGTGGAGTGCCATGCAGTTTGTGTACTGCATTCCCGTAGGGACACACGAGTTCACAGTCGAGTAAGTGTGTGCTCAGAGCAGGTCAAAGCCCCAGGGGAGGACAGGGGCTGTGCAGCAGGGTAGGGTGTTAGGACAGCCATGCTCCTCGGGAAGTGACCAGAAGCTCACTGAGCTGCTTTTCAGCCTTCTCAGTGGGGATTCTTCCTTGATGCCGAAGAGCTGACTCAGGACTTTAGTATTCTGGGAGTCTCTGAACCACAGCAATTGTATACGAGTCAGACGTGCATTTTTCTAGGTGGGAGGTCTGTAAGTCATTCACCACAGAGGGGATATGCCTTAAAAAGCATTAGCAAGTAGCAAACCAGAAGAGCCCAAAAAAGGTATTTAACAAAACGAGGCAACAGCCACCTGCTGCCTGGCATTCTCTTCCTGGCTGTGGAAGGTGACTGTGTGGCACAGACAGTAGTGCAGATGGCTTGGTCACTGACATCTGGAGACAGAAAAGACTTGGTAACATGTCACTCACCTCCCATTCTGTTTCTGCTTGTTTCTAGGCAGTGCTTTGGTGACGGGCTACACTGGGCTGGCTGTATGATCATCGTACTTCTTGGGCAGCAGCGGCGTTTTGCTGTGCTGGATTTCTGCTACCATCTACTTAAAGTCCAGAAACATGATGGCAAAGACGAGATTATTAAAAATGTGGTATGTGGATGAAAATCTCCCGCTATCTACATTACAAGTGCTTGTTTCAGTGAATGTTTTTTGACCTAGTACCTAAGGTACCACCAACAGAAACGTTCTTTTCATTCCCAAAATGAATCTAGATATAATTGGCCCGTAAAGCATATTCTGGCAGAGAAAATCCTCACTGCTCCATTTTCCTTCTCAAGGTACTTAGATTTACTTCAAGTCTTACGGGATCTGCATTTTCAGAACTTTGGCAACTATTCCAGTCTTCAGGCTCCCTAGAAGTCAAAAGTGTGCTTTTTGGCTGCTTTAAAAGCCTTTTGTCTTTGTCATTTTATAGAATCCTCATAGTTGAATTCTGGAAAATACTCAGCCATTACCTTTTGAAATATTTTAGCCTCCCTTCCATTCTCCCTATTCTTGCCATTCAGGACTTCAGTTAAGACATGTATTAGACCTTCTCATTCTATTCTTCACATCCCTCTGTTGAATTAGTTGTTTTGTTTTGTTTGAGACAGAGTTTTGCTCTTGTTGCCCAGGCTGGAGTGCAGTGGCCCAATCTCGGCTCACTGCAACCTCTGCCTCCCGGGTTCAAGTGATTCTCCTGCCTCAGCCTCCCATGTAGCTGGGATTACAGATGCCCACCACCATGCCCAGCTAATTTTTGAATTTTTAGTAGAGATGATGGGATTTCACCATGTTGGCCAGGCTGATCTCGAACCCCTGACATGAGGTGATCCACCCACCTTGGCCTCCCAAAATGCTGAGATTACAGGCGTGAGCCACCGCGCCCAGCCTTGTTGTATTAGTTTTCTGTTGTTTCCATAACAACAAATCGCCACAGGCTTGGCAGTTTAAACACCACTGATGATCTCACAGTTCTCTAAGTCAGATGCTGGGGTACAGCCAGGCTTAGCTAGGTCGTCTGCTTGGTCTCATGAAGCCAAAATCAATGTGTCCAAGGTGTCGTGCTCACCCTGGAGGCCTTCAGGCTTCTGCACAGCTTGCAGCTGTAGGACTGGGTCACCCTTCCTTCTCATGCTTTCCAGGTGGCTCCCTCCAGCAGCGGTGGGTCGGGCAGCCTCAGCTTCTGGTCTTCTGCCATGTCTCCTGCCGCTAGCCAGAGAACATTCCCGATATGATGATACTGAGAGGACAACCCAGATACTCTCCCTGTCTTACAGTCCAGGTTTAACCACACCCACCCAGGCTCCGTGCAGCAGAGGGCAGCGCAGTCACAGGCTCCAGGTCATGCGCCTCTCCCACGCCATTTCCGTGGCTCCCAGAGCTGTATCCAGAGTACTGTCCACCTGTCTTAGTTAACTCTCACTTCAGTGCTAATCTGCTGACCTTTTTCCCTCAGCTCTTCAAATCTTGGTGGTAACTGACAGTCTTACTGTCTTAACTGAATTTTTTCCATCTCTTACTTCTTTATCCAGTTCATGTATTCTATATTCTGTATCTTTTCATTCTAATTATCTGAAGGCGTTGGCGGTATTTAAAACTGCTCTTTCCTTGTGTGTTGGGTTACTGGGGGGTCTTTATCTAATTGGACTTAATTTAGATTGCTTTCCTCCCAAAATGCGCACTTGCATCTGCCCATCCACTCAGGGCACTGGCCGTCCCCTTACCACCTGCCATAGGCAGAACCAGCAGTGCTTTTCAAAGTTTTTGGTTTGCGTGGATGTTCTTTATTCACATTCTCTATTCCTGTTGTAGCAGGAGGGTCTGTCAAAGTATCCTGTCAGTAATTTCTACACTGGAAGTCTAAAACTTGTTAGTTGATGGACCTTTGTCCACTGACCACATCATCTTCATCTGTAGATCCCCAGCTTTGTGCAGACAGTAGGTTCTTAATTGCTGATGCGGAAGGAATAGGCCTGTAAGTTGTGCACATGAATGAATCTACAGCAGCATGAAACCAACAGAGGAATTCTAAATTCAAAATATATTCATTGTTCCAAGTGTTGCATTAAAGAGATGGGATGTGGCTGGGAGTGGTGGCTCATAACTATAGTCCCAATAGTTTGGGAGGCTGAGGCAGAGGAGGACCGCTTAAGGTCAGGAGTTCAAGACCATCCTGGGCAACAGACCTTGTCTCTACAAAAAAAATTTTTTTAATTAGTTGCATGTGGTGGTACATGCCTGTGATCCCAGCTACTCAGGAGGTTGAGGTGGGAAGATCTCCTAAGCCCAGGAGGGTGAGGCTACAGGGAGCTCCGATCATGCCACTGCATGCCAGCCGGGGCATCAGAGTGACACCCTATCTAGCTATCTTTAAAAAAAAAAAAAAAAAACAAGTATGTGTGTCAATTCCGTTTGCTATTATTTTTCTGAGAAAATATAAGAATCCTAACATTGTGAAACATGAAGAATAAATGTATGTTCAGGTGTTAATGGTAAAACATCCTAATATTCATGGTTGTAGCCTTTGAAGAAGATGGTGGAGAGAATTCGCAAGTTCCAGATTCTCAATGACGAGATCATCACCGTTCTGGATAAGTACCTGAAGTCAGGCGACGGGGAGAGCACCCCAGTGGAGCACGTGCGCTGCTTCCAGCCGCCCATCCACCAGTCGTTGGCCAGCAGCTGAGGGCGCGGGCTGCACTCTGTAACTCAACGTGGCATGCTTTTCTTTCTGTATTTAGTGAGATTTTTAGGGACTATTTTTCAGTATCTCTATACCTGTCAAAGGGGGTGCTTTTCATCCAAAAGCTTAATTTTATAAAATTGACTTATTTTTCTAGACTAAAACTGTATATGCTTTTGGTAATTAGGAACTCTGAGTATACTGGCTGCTGATTGTTGCCATCACATTCTTATAAAATTACTGTTTTTCTATGGGATGTTCTGGCAGCTAGCTACGATTCATTCGTAAGAAACTTAATACCAGCAAATGTATTAAATCCCTTACCAGTTACCATTAAATGTAACTATTTAGCTTTTGTTTGTTTAGGGATCTTTCTCACAGTCTTTTATGAACAATCTTAGTTCTAAGTCATTGTTTCCATCCCTTTTTTGTATCAATGTTTCAGAAAATATAGTGAACTTGATTCCCCTGCTTCCACTAAATCCAGTGGTGACAAAATCTAACATGAGATCAGACCAAAAGGATATAGAAATAAAACTAATGAGGTCTATTTGTGTTCATTCATTTACTACAACCTGGTGCTGCTTGGCTTGGCAAGGAACTCTAATTAATCTGAGCTCACACAATAGGCCCAGCTCAGACCTACAGCTTTATATTTAGGATTCCACAGGCAAATGAGGTATAAAAAGGGCCATGTGGGCTGTTCCAATCTGGATATGAAGAGGCTACTCAGTGCCTGTTACCTGCACTGTGAGAGGAGATCAGCCGGGGACAGTGGGTGCTCCAGAAAAAGGCTGGGGAGCACTTCAGTCCAGCCTTCATCTGTCCCCCTCATTACACAGGGCTCACATGGCTGAAGCTGGTCCACATGACCTGTCAGAATGAAAGATAATCAGTCTAGACTACCCGTAGAGTCATCAAGATGTTTTAGAATTGAGAAACTAAAGCCAAACTTTAAGTATTAAGGCAAGGGGGTTCTGAAAAGCCTAACTGGAAAAAAAATGTTAGGCCTGTCTAATGTAAACAAATACTACAGATAAACACAAGGCCAGCATGATTAACTGAACTCACTTTATGTCGCAACCTGGCAGTCGTTTTACATTATTTGGAGTATTGCAACTTTCTTCAATTCTAACATTTTCTATGGATGCCACATTGCCATGTAAAGTGGGCCTCACCTACTTGACTTTTCCATAGGCCTTTGGAAACTCCAGAAGCATCACACACGGCACAGAAAAGAAAGTGAACCATCCTGCTGTACTGCCAAATCTGAGTGACAAGAAGCTTAACACAACTATCTTTCTTTCTTTATAAAAAGTTCCTGAAACATGCTTTTGGTAATGTAAATAACCCTGGGGCCAGCATTCTGCTGCAGATTTAGAGGTGGTAGCTGTGCTTATCTTAGAAACTATACAATAGGATGAAAAGAAAACCTATCTCACGTGCAAAGACACACAAAGGCTCAAAATAAAGGGATGGAGGAATACTTACCGAGCAATTGGAGAGCAAATAAAAGCAGGGTTGCAATCCTAGTCTCCGATAAAACAGACTTTAAACCAACAAAGATCAAGAGACAAAGAAGGGCATCACATAATGGTAAGGGGATCAATGCAACAAGAAGAGCTAACTATTCTAAATATGTACCCAATACAGGAGCACCCAGACACATAAAGCAAGTTCTTACAAAGAGACTTAGACTCTGGCACAATAACTGTGGGAGACTTTAACACTCCACTGTCAATATTAGATCAATGAGACAGAAAATTAAGAAGGATATCTGGGACTTGAACTCAGATCTGGACCAAGCAGACCTAATAGCCATCTACAGAACTCTCCACCCCAAAACCACAGAATATACAGTCTTCTCAGCACATCACACTTACTCTAAAATTGACTATATAAATGGCAGTAAATCACTCCTCAGCAAATCCAAAAGAACGAAAATCATAACAATCTCTCAGACCACAGTGCGATCAACTTAAAACTCAGGATTAAGAAACTCACTCAAAACCACAGAATTACATGGAAACTAAACACCTGCTCCTGAATAACTACTGAATAAATAATGAAGGCAGAAATAAAGATGTTCTTCAAAACCAATGAGAACGAAGACACAATGTACCAGAATCTCTGGGACGCATTTAAAGCAGTGTCTAGAGGGAAATGTATAGCACCAAATGCCACCAGAGAAGCAAAGTAAGATATAAAATCCAACGCCACAATTAAAAGAACTAGAGGAGGCTGGGTACAGTGGCTCATGCCTGTAATCCCACCACTTTGGGAGGCTGAGGCAGACGGATCACAAGGTCAGGAGTCGAGACCAGCCTGGCCAACATGGTAAAATGCCGTCTCTACTAAAAATACAAAAAAAGTTGGCTGGGCATAGTGGCACATGCCTATAATCCCAGCTACTTGGGAGACTGAGGCAGGAGAACTGCTTGAACCCGGGAGGCGGAGGTTGCAGTGAGTCAAGATTGTGCCACTGCACTCCAGCCTGGGTGACAGAATGAGACTCTGTTTCTACAACAAAACAAAACAGAAACAAAAGAACATCATAAAGGAGCTGGGGGTGGGGGAAGAACTAGAGGAGCAAGATTCAACAAATTCAAAAGCTAGCAGAATGCAAGAAATAACTAAGATCAAAGCAGAACTAAAGGAGATACAGACACAAAAAATCCTTCAAAAAAATCAGTAATTCCAGGAGCTGGTTTTTTGAAAAGACCAACAAAATAGACCACTAGCCAGAAGAATAAAAAGGAGAGAAAGAAGATTCAAATAGATGCAATAAAACAGTAATAAAGGGGATATCACCACCGGTTCCACAGAAATACAAACTACCATCAGAGAGTACTACAAACACCACTATGCAAATAAACCAGTAAATCTAGAAGAAATGAGTAAATTCCTGGAGACGTATACCCTCCCAAACTAAACCAGGAAGAAACTGAATTTGTGAATAGACCAATAACAAGGTTTGAAGTTGAGGCAGCAATTAATAGACCAGACGGGTTCACAGCCAAATTCTACCAGAGGTACAAAGAGGAGCTGGTACCACTCCTTCTGAAACTATTCCCAACATACAAAAAGAGGGAATCCTCCCTAACTCATTTTATGAGACCAACATCATCGTGATACCAAAACCTGGCAGAGAGACACAACTGAAAAAGAAAATTTCAGGCCAATATCCATGATGAACATTGATACAAAAAATCTTTAATAAAATACTGGGCAAAACGAATCCAACAGCACATCAAAAAGCTTATCAAACATGATCAAGTCGGCTTCATCCCGGGGATGCAAGGCTGGTTCAACATACGCAAATCTATAAACATCCATCACATCAACAAAACCAAAGGCAAAAACCACGACTGTCTCAATAGATGCAGAGAAGGCCTTTGACAAAATTCAACAGCCCTTTATGCTAAAAACTCCATAAACTAGGTATTGATGGATCATATCTCAAAATAATAAGAGCTATTTATGACAAACCCACAGCCAGTATCATACTGAATGGGCAAAAACTGGAAGCATTCCCTTTGAAAACCGGCACAAGACAAGAATGCCCTCTCTCACCACTCCTATTCAACACAGTATTGGAAGGTCTGGCTAGGGCCATCAGGCAAGAGAAAGAAATAAAGGGTATTTGAATAGGAAGAGAGGACATCAAACTGTACCTGTTTGCAGATTAACTGACTGTATATTTAGAAGACCCCATCGTCTCAGCCCAGAATCTCCTTAAGCTGATAAGCTACTTCAGCAAAGTCTCAGGATATAAAAATCAATGTGCAAAAATCACAAGCATTCCTATACACCAATAACAGACTAACAGAGCCAAATCATGAGCGAACTCCCATTCACAACTGCTACAAAGAGAATAAAACACCTAGGAATACAAGTAACAAGGGATGTGAAGGACCTCTTCAAGGAGAACTACAAACCACTGCTCAAGGAAATAAGAGAGGACACAAACAGATGGAAAAATTACTGTAATTGGCGCAGTGCGGTGGCTCACACCTATAATCCCAACACTTTGGGAGGCGGAGGTGGGCAGATCACGAGGTCAAGAGATCAAGGCCATCCTGGCCACCACAGGGAAACCCTGTCTCTAGTAAAAAATATAAAATTAGCTGGGCGTGATGGCACATGCCTATAGTCTCAGCTACTTGGGAGGCTGAGGCAGGAGACTCACTTGAACCCGGGAGGCAGAGGTTGCAGGGAGCCGAGATTGTGCCACTGTACTCCAGCTTGGTGACAGAGCAAGACTCTCCTGTCTCCAAAAAAAAAAAAAAAACCAAGTTTTATAAGGCTTAATTACATACCAAATATATAATGTAATATTTAGGTATAAGACAATCTCAAGTGCTATAAAATGTTAACTAAGAATTTTTTATTAGAAAAAAATTTTTTTATTAACCTAACAAGGGCTCTATCCTCAAGGGGGTGAAAACTGATTCTTTTATATACAAAGCACAGATGTAGGTACAGTATATAAACAGATATAGAGTACATCTGTAGTATTAAATGACACGGAAAGAGGCAGTTAGGAAAAAACATCTAAAACAGCTCCTTAGAAGGCCAGTACTAACCTTAGAAAAAAGGGACTTTCCATGCAGCCAATGCTGAGCTGCATGGGATGCCAGCACCGTCAGCAGGGGAGGCTCTTGGGGACCGATGGTTTGGCACTGATGCACCTCTCGATAACCTCCAGGCAGGAGCCACAGACGGGAACAGATGAACGTTCTCTTCCATGCACCAGGTGGAAATTAACTCTGCCAATACTAAAGGCCAGTCAGTGGTTATGAATGGACAGGTTCAACAGCTACATGGGGTTCATTAGACCTTCTTTATTATTCTACCTTTTCTGCATGTGTTTGCAATTTTCCATCAACTTCTTTATAAACATTTTCTAGAAACCAAAATATATAGTGGCCCAAAGGAGCTCTTAAGCAAAATACTTGGTACAAACAGACCATATTTTATAAATATTTTAAGTCTGTTCTAAGCATTCAGACTTAGAAAAGAACTTCTTTTCAACTTTTTATTGTAACATGAGCTAAATTTAAGAGATAACCTTAGTCTTCTTTTCCGGGAGCTGTTCCAAGTCTAAATGACAATATAACTCATTATGAAAATATACTTAAAAGTACAAGAGCTGATGTAAAACAGTAATCATCAAGGTTCCAGGCAGCATGGGATTAGGTAACTGAAGAATAAACCCAGCCAGGTTGCAACAGGCAGGAGGCGCTGGTCTGATAAGGTGCTAAGGCGGCCATTGAATGCACACAGGAAGCCGGATTCACGGTGATAAATCACAACCTGAGAAATAGTTCCTTGTGGTGATTTCTGCCCTTTTTTTTGTTATGTGAGAGTTTCCTTCATTCAGTAATTTAGTTTTCCCTTAATATTTCAAAAATAAAACCAATCATCAAACAGGAGCCACTTTTATAGGTAAGGTAAATCATAGGAGAATGTATTGGGATAATTGTGTTTTTTTTTTTTAAATAAAAAAGCCTTATATGGTCCGGGATTGATGGAATGGGGATGACAAATGCACATTTCAGACTTTCATCACCAATGGAAAAATAAAACATTTTTATAAACTTAAAACTCAGTGCATTCAGATTTTGGAGAAGGGATGAAAATGTAAAATACTTCTACAACAATACAATGTTAATAGAAATCGTCATGTGCTGAGGTCATTTTAGTGAGCTACCATTGTTTAAATAGAAGAAAAGTAATTTCTTGGTCCAAATGAGTGAAATCTTTAAAAAGATTGCCTTTAAAGAACATTATTTGAGGACAATGCTTTTTCAGACACATTCTGATATTCAAATTCACTTCATAACAATCACAGATTAACCTTTAATTACATCTTTCTTAAAAAGCTGTCAGATTTCCATTTCTTCGGGAGATACTGTCACCAGTGTGTTGTTCGATTCCACAGGTTAAGCTTTCTTCATTATTATTAAGAACTTCATACATATTAGAGAGATTGCCATTCATTGCTTTCTCGTCTTTTCGAAAAGACACAGGCAGACTTGCTAGACTAAAGCTGACGTCTTTAAAGGCATGCAACAGGAATATCCCCACAATGATTGTAAAGAAGCCACTCAAAGTACCAATGACATCATCAACAGGCATATTCTGCCACTCCTTAAAAAGAATAGCTGAACAAGTTAAAACGGATGTTGTAAAGAATACATAATAGATCGGAGTCACGATAGAAGTGTTGAATATGTCCAGCGCCCGATTTAGGTAATTAATCTGTGTGCTAACACAGACGAGGAGGCTCAGCAGCAGCACCCAGGCCAGGGGGTGCCGCAGAACAGGCTTTCCGGCAAACAGCTCCTTGATGGCGATGCCCAGGCCCTTCACACAGGAGACGGAAAGCGCACCGATGACAGAGCAGATTGTGATGTACACAAGAATGTTTGTCTGTCCATGGCGAGGACCCACCACGAAGATTAGTATCAAGGCCACAATGACCACAAGGGTTGCAAAGACCACAAAACCTGAAGGAGGCAAAGAAAAGTTACATGAGTCAAATGGTTAGCTGCTCTTTTTTTTTTTTTTTTTTTAAGACAGAGTCTTGCTCTGTCGCCAGGCTTCAGTGCAGTAGCACAATCTCAGCTCACTGCAACCTCCGCCTCCTGGGTTCAAGCAATTCTCCTGTCTCAGCCTCCCAAGAAGCTGGGATTACAGGCGCGTGCCACCACACCCAGCTAATTTTTGTATTTTTAGTAGAGACGGGGTTTCACCATGTTGGCCAGGATGGTCTTGATCTCTTGACCTCATGATCCACGTGCCTCGGTCTCCCAAACTGTTGGGATTACAGGCATGAGCCACCGCACCCGGCTGGTTAGCTGCTCTTAAACACAGTATCCAAAACAAAATATAATACACTCAACAGGGAGAAAAAGTATGACCTGGAAATAAAAATCAGCTTCATTTTCCTGCCCTAGCAGATGCGCAACCACAAAAATTTACTTAGATGTATACACTGAAGATTAATGTGTGCTTCATAGTCACAAATTGTCACACCCCTAACATTTCTGAAGCAGCATTTTATGCCTACTGAAGTGTTCTAACTCACAAGGCAACAGGGACAGTGGGATCAGAACAGAGACCGAAACGGGGGAGGAGAAACACGAGGTGGCCTTGAATGCCCAACAATTTATAGATGCGGCTGGGCGCAGCCGCTCACGCCTATAATTCCAGTGCTTTGGGAGACTGAAGCAGGTGGATCACCTGAGGTCAGGAGTTTGAGACTAGCCTGACCAACATGGAGAAACCCCGTCTCTGCTAAAAATACAAAATTAGTCCGGCGTGGTGGTGGGCGCCTGTAATCCCAGCTACTTGGGAGGCTGAGGCAGGAGAATCACTTGAACACGGGAGGCAGAGGTTGTGGTGAGCCAAGAATGCGCCACTGCACTCCAGCCTGGGCAACAAGAGCAAAACTCTATCTTAAAAAGAAAAGACTTGGCCGGGCGCAGTGGCTCACGCCTGTAATCCCAGCACTTTGGGAGGCCGAGGCGGGTGGATCACGAGGTCAAGAGATCGAGACCATCCTGGTCAACATGGTGAAACCTCGTCTCTACTAAAAATACAAAAAAATTAGCTGGGCACGGTGGTGCGTGCCTGTAATCCCAGCTACTCAGGAGGCTGAGGCAGGAGAATTGCCTGAACCTAGGAAGCGGAGGTTGCAGTGAGCCGAGATCGCGCCATTGCACTCCATCCTGGGTAACAAGAGTGAAACTCCGTCTCAAAAAAAAAAAGAAGAGAGTTATTCATCATGTTTTCTCTAAAAGGGGTAAACTTTTTTTTTAAATTTGCAGACAACTGCTGGAGTAACCAGCAAGTCAACTGGGTAACTTGAAAGATACCGTTGGGGTTCTGGTTGATATGGAGAATTGAAGCCAGCATGGTAACAGCCAGTAACTGTGTAGCACTGTGGGCCAGGCATTTTTCTCAGCAATTTGCACTCAACTACCCTGTGTCACAGATACTACCACCTGCATCTTCAGATGAGGAAACTGAGGCACAGAAGTCACATGAATTTACTCTTCCTTTCTCAAACTCCACTAATACATGGTAATAGGATTTTTAAAGACACAAATATACAAAATTAAGAACAGACACCAGGTGCAGTGGCTCATACCTTTAATCCCAGCATTTTGGGAGGCCAAGAAGGGCAGATCACTTGAGGTCAGGAGTTTGAGACCAACCTGGCCAACATGGCAAAACCCCGTCTCTACTGAAAATACAAAAATTAGCCAGGCATGGTAGCAGACACCTCTGATCCCAGCTACCTGGAGGGCTGAGGCAGGAGAATCGCTTGAACCTGGGAGGCGGAGGTTGCAATGAGCCGAGATCACACCACTGCACTCTAGCCTGGGAAACAGAGTGAGACTCTCTCAAAAAAAAAAAAAAAAAAAGAGGACTGAAGATAACAATACTTTAAAAGTCAGAAAGCAAAGGCTAGTAACTGATACACAGATCCAAGAAAGCTGAATGCTACACATCAGCTGTGATCAAACATTAAAAAGCAATTCAGTTTCCAGCACAGAATGCTCAAAAGGTACAAAGTGTCTCCGAAGTGGGGTAAAGGCAAGACTGAAAGTGAAGGCTAGCTGAAGGAGTCTCCTGTCCAGTGCAGTGGAGAGAAGCCAAAACAAACAGAAAAGCGCAAAGCCCCTGTTTCTCCCACATAGATGAGGAAAGCTTCAAAATAAACAACCGTCCCTCTAAAAACAAGAAAACTAATATCCTCAGAGAAACAAGAAAAACTATTATTAATATCCTCAGAGAAATGATGAAACAGCCAAACCTGGCACCCCGAATACCAACAAACAATGGATCCACATCAACAAAGAAAACCCAAACAAACAAAAAGAACATTTACTTTAGGGCATCAAAGAGCAATCAAAGTAGCCAGGACTTAAGGGGCCAAAATTCAGAGAAAAGAGAAAAATCAGACCAACACGTACCTCTGCCTTCTGCCTTGGGGCAACTGCTAAAGGAAGGGGTGAGACGGCATGAAGCTCCATCAACACCGGCCTACGCATGAGCGGACTCGGTAAGAACAAGATGGAATCCGGGGCTGCCTAAGCAGCTGGGACTTCATGGACCAAGACCCAGAAAGGAAGAGTAGTGAGCCCAAATTTCTGTGTGCATTTCCCCTGTTTCTTGGCACACAAGCCGCACAGCCAAGGTCAGAGGAGCCAAATGGAAAGCCTGGCCGGGAGGCCACAAGGCTAAGCAGGGATTTGAGCGTCTCAAGTTACTGAGGAACAGACCCTGGAGCTCTTGGTTTCTCAGGTGGAGAGGCCCAAACCAACATCTGAAGCTTATGAGTTGAGAGCCACAGAGTTATGAACAAGAATAAAGGCAAACTGGGCCAGGTGTGGTGGCTCATGCCTATAATCCCAGCACTTCGGGAGGCCGAGGCAGGAGGATCACTTGAGCCCAGGAGCTGAAGACGAGCCTGGCCAAAATGACAAAACCCTGTCTCTACCGAAAAAAAATACAAAAATTAGGCCAGGCACAGTGGTGTGCGCCTCTAATTGCAACTATTTGGGAGGGTGAAGTGGGAGAATCACTTTAATCCAGGAGACAGAGGCTGCAATGAGCCAAGATCACACCACTGTACTCTAGCCTGGGTAACAGAGTGAGACTCCATTTCAAAAACAAGCAAACAAAAAAAGATACAAAAATTAGCCGGATGTGGTACCTCACACCTGTGTAGTCCCAGCTACTCAGAAGGCTGAGGTGAGAGGATCACTTGAGCCCGAGAGGCGGAGGTTGCAGTGAGCCATGATCGCACCACTGCACTCCTGCCTGGGTGACTGAGTGAGATCCTGTCTCAAAAAAAAAAAAAAAAAAAAAAAGAAGAAGAAAGAAGAAGAAGAAGAAAGGTCAACTAGAAAGAAACCAGGCTCAACAAAGCTTGAAACAACACCTTCAGGGTGAAGGTGATCTGCTGTATTCTTTTCTGCCTACCAGAAGAAATTTATATTCTCTCTGAAGGAAGAAACACATCACTTAAAATCTTTACACCTTCTAATATCCTATGTCCAGCATTCAATAAAAAAAGACCAAGGTTGGATGCAGTGGCTAACACTTGTAATCCCAGCATTTTGGGAGGCCAAGGCGGGCAGATCATTTGAGGTCAGAAGTTCGAGAACAGCCTGACCAACATGGAGAAACCCCGTCTCTACCAAAAAATAGAAAATTAGCCAGGTGTGGTGGTACACGCCTGTAATCCCAGCTACACGGGAAGCTGAGGCAGGAGAACTGCTTGAACCCAGGAGGCAGAGGTTGCAGTAAGCCAAGATCACACCATTGCACTCCAGCCTGGGCAAGAAAGAGTGAGACTCCATCTCAAAAAAAAAAAAAAGACAAAAGACAAAACCAAATGCCTAAAAACAAAAGAGAAACACCACACAGAAGTGGACCCACAAAGAATTCAGAAACTAACGTTAGCAGACAAAGATTTTAAAGTAAGTAGGAATCAACAGAATCCATAAACTCTTAGAAATTAACCATATAACCACAGAAATAAAAACTCAGAAGGGCTGGGAAAAAAAAACCCTGAGAAAATCTCCTCAAAGGCAGAGCAAAAAGACAAAATGGTAAAATGAGAGGAAAAAAACTAATGATCTAGGTTAGGGTTAGAGTTCTAGGTCAAGAACTTCAATAAATAGATGAGTAAGAATCTTGCAAAGAAAAAACAAGAAAGAGTATCAAAGGAGTATTCAGTTCCCAAAAGTCAGACATAAATTTTCAAATTAAAAAGACCCGTCAGGCCAGGCACGGTAGCTGACCCCTGTAATCCCAGCACTGGGAGGCTGAGGCGGATCACCTGAGATCAAGAGTTAAGACCAGTCTGGCCAACATGGTGAAATTCCGTCTCTACTGAAAATACAAAAACTAGCTGGGCATGGGTGGCAGGCGCCTGAAATCCCAGCTACTTGGGAGGCCAAGTCAGGAGAATCGTGTGAACCCAGGAGGCAGAGGTTGCAGTGAGCCGAAACTGCACCATTGCACTCCAGCCTGGGCTACAAGAGCAAAACTGTCTCAAAAAAAAAAAAAAAGAAAAGAA
This sequence comes from Aotus nancymaae, assembly GCF_030222135.1. Taxonomy (NCBI): domain Eukaryota; kingdom Metazoa; phylum Chordata; class Mammalia; order Primates; family Aotidae; genus Aotus; species Aotus nancymaae. Next base: position 3,665,198 of record NW_026988490.1, on the reverse strand, counting down.
AGAAAGAAAAACACACCATCAGCTGGGGCGCGCAGTAGCTCACACCTGTAATCCCAGCACTTTGGGAGGCTGAGGTGGGCAGATTACTGGAGGTCAGGAGTTTGTCAACACCAGCCTGGCCAACATGGTAAAACCCCGTTTCTACCAAAAAAATTTTAAAAAATTGGCTGGACATAGTGGCACACAATAGTCCCAGCTACTTGGGAGGCTGAGGTGGAAGAATCGCTTGAGCTGGGGAGGAGAAGGCTGCAGTGAGCTCAGAGTACGCCACTACACTCCAGCCTGGGCAACAGACCAAGACCCTATCTCAAAATAAAATCAACCATCAGGCACCCAGCACAATGGACATAAATGGATCCATATCTAGGCATGTCAGTGGGAAATTTCAGACACCGTGGGGAAAGAGAATATCCTACATGCTTCCAAAAACAAAAAACTTGGTTGCATATAAAAGATAAGGAATAAACTGTTTAATTTCTCAGCAGTAATACCAGAAATGAGAAGACAGTGGTGGTCACAATCGGGTAAAGACATTTTGAGATAAACAAGGTCTTGAAAAGTCTCATCTTTTCATGCCTGTTCTTGTCTCCTCTAGAGTGGCACCACCAAAATGAAAAAACAAACTCAGGAATCTGGAAATAAGGGATCCAAGAAAAAGCAAACTGAAGGGAATCCCCAGGGAGCTGCGGAAGGGAAATGCAGATAACAGCTGTGCTGGCAGCCTGGAGACACCCACCTAGATTCAGGCCGCACAGAAGGAACTGAGAGACATTTCCAAAACAGATGAAACGAAGAATACCTCTTTGAAATTGCTGAGAGTAGAATAAGTCAACTGGGGAAGAGTTTCACCGTACATTGATCAATTCATAAAAAACTGCGCAAACAAGATAATTATTAGTTCTGGAAAAACTTAAATCATACAGGAAAGGAAAAGTAATCATAATAAAGGCTAAGATAAGAATAAAGTTATGGGCCGGGCGCGGTGGCTCAAGCCTGTAATCCCAGCACTTTGGGAGGCCGAGGCGGGTGGATCACGAGGTCAAGAGATCGAGACCATCTTGGTCAACATGGTGAAACCCCGTCTCTACTAATACAAAAAATTAGCTGGGCATGGTGGTGCATGCCTGTAATCCCAGCTACTCAGGAGGCTGAGGCAGGAGAATTGCCTGAACCCAGGAGGCGGAGGTTGCAGTGAGCCGAGATCGTGCCATTGCACTCCAGCCTGGGTAACAAGAGCGAAACTCCGTCTCAAAAAAAAAAAAAAAAAAAAAAAGAATAAAGTTATGTATCAACGATAATGTAAACAAATACTCCAAATAAAACTATACAGGTCCAGTACATAAAAGGTAAAACAGATGGCTGGGCGCGATGGCTCACGCCTGTAATCCCAGCACTTTGGGAGGCCAAGGCAGGCGGATCACAAGGTCAAGAGATCAAGACTATGCTGGCCAAAATGGTGAAACCCCGTCTCTACTAAAAATACAAAAATTAGCTGGCCATGGTGCTGCATGCCTGTAATCCCAGCTACTCGGGAGGCTGAGGCAGGAGAATCGCTTGAACCTGGGAGGCGGAGGTTGCATTGAGGCCAGATCATGCCACTGCACTCCAGCCTGGTGACAGAGTGAGAGTCCGTCTCAAAAAAAAAATAATAAAAGGGAAAATAGATAATGCCTAAAGCCAAGGAATTAAGTACTAGCAATATAAGCATGCAATTTACAAATACAGAGTTAAAGAACAGAAGAAACACAGGCTTGGGACTGGTAAGAGAAAGTAGGGAAGACGTCTACGATTTGTTCTTCTACCAGGAAGGACAATTTCTCTCTCTTTATGTGCACACCAAATTCTGATTACAGTAAAAACTAAGTTAAAAAGTAAACTGCAGGAAAACTAGTAAGACTTTTCTTTTTCTTACCTGGATCACCTAGCTTGTGAGACATTTCATTTAGAGTCTCGATCTCCTCTTCTTTTGGAGCGTGAATGACCATAACCGTAGATCCTAGAATACTTAGCAAACACCCAATTTTCCCATGAAGATTAAGTCTTTCATTTAGAAAGTATGAAGAAAGAATGGCACTAAAATGGGGAGGAGAAAAGGTTTAGAACTTTAAAATAATCAGCTACTTTTCTTTTACAAATACCAATAAAACTCATAATTTAAATCATTGAACTCAAACTAAAACAATGTGAACTTATGAAGATTCTGGCTTTCGCCAAGGGAATAAAAAAGTACATTTTGTCATAATATGCAAATGTTTCTAGAAAATCATTCGCTTCATCATACACTACACCTGTATACTTAACATCTTTCCGCTGCAAGAAGTCGATATGAAATTTATAATAAAGAACGAATTTGTATAAATTTATATCCTAATTAAGAACCTACATCCAGGCCAGGCATGGTAGCTCACACCTGTCATCCCAGCACTTTGGGAGGCCAAGGCAGGTGAATCACCTCAAGTCAGGACTTCAAGACCAGTCTAGCCAACGTGGCGAAACCTCCTACTAAAAATACAAAAATCAGTCGGTCATGGTGGCAGGCACCTATAAATCCCAGCTACTCAGGAGGCTGAGGCAGGAGCCGGAAGGAGGAGGTTGTAGTGAGTCAAGATCGCACCACTGCACACCAGCCTGGGTGACACAGTGAGACTCCATCTCCAAAGGAAAAAAAAAAAAGCCGGGCGCGATGGCTCACGCCTGTAATCCTAGCACTTTGGGAGGCCGCGGTGGGTGGATCACCTGAGGTCAGGAGTTCAAGACCAGCCTGGGCATCATGGAGAAACCCCATCTTTAAAAAAAAAAAAAAAAAAAGAATCTATATACAAACCACCAACGCTTAAAATTTGCTCAGTCTTAAGTTATTTCTATTGGTTGATGCACCCCTCTTATGTGTTCATTTAATAACTTACAGCTAGTTTTAGCTAACCCTACAAAGAAAATACAGCACAAACCAATAAATACAGTAACAGTCTACTATAAAGAAAATTAAGGGTAAAGGGCAATAACTTAGCCCATAACCCCATTTCATATATAGTGTTTTTTTGGGGGGAAAAAAAAAAAAACAGATAAAAATCAGTCAATCCATTTTGGGAACAGTAACCAAGATTCAGACTTCAATATGGGCTTAGCTGTTTGGGCTAATCATTAAAAAACAGAAATGGGACAAGTCTTAGATCACTCATTCAAAACAAGCACCCCAGGCCAGGCATAGAAATCTACTCATCACCTACCAAGCCCTACCAAAGTGCACATGCACTCAATAATAAATGCTGAGATGAGTGTAACTTTGAATTTTACTTATGTAATTTTATTTATTTATTTTTGAGATGGAGTATCGCTCTGCAGCCCAGGCTAGAGTGCAGTGGTGCAGCTCACTGCAACCTCCGCCTCCTGGGTTCAAGCAATTCTCCTGTCTCATCCTCCCAGGGAGCTCAGACTACAGGCGCTGGCCACTGCTCACGGCTAATTTTTGTATTTTTAGTAGAGACGGGGTTTTACCATGTTAGTCAGGCTGGTCTTGAACTCCTGACCTCAGGTGACCCACCCGCCTCAGCCTCCCACAGTGTTGGGATTACAGGCATGAGCCACCGTGCCCGGCCAACTTTGAATTTTAAAAAACTGAACTTGAAGGCCGGGCACGGTGGCTCACGCCTGTAATCCCAGCACTTTGGGAGGCCGAGGCGGGTGGATCACGAGGTCAAGAGATCCAGACCATCCTGGTCAACATGGTGAAACCCCGTCTCTACTAAAAAATACAAAAAATTAGCTGGGCACGGTGGTGTGTGCCTGTAATCCCAGCTGCTCAGGAGGCTGAGGCAGGAGAACTGCCTGAACCCAGGAGGCAGAGGTTGCGGTGAGCCGAGATGGCGTCATTGCACTCCAGCCTGGGTAACGAGTGAAACTCAGCCTCAAAAAAAAAAAAAAAAAAAAAAAAAAAAAAAAAACTGAACTTGAAGTAGAACTAGTACTGGCTCTGAATACACGAAGACAAAGCATTTTCTTCCACAAATCAATAGTTTGCCTATGCACAGAAAATAACACTTTAAAAGCAAGTACTACATAGTGTAAAAAGCAAAGTTCTCCAGGTTGTTGAAATGTAAACTGTGTTGAACACATGTAATCAGATGGTAATTAATATTTTACAGACTAAGATACTCACTACTGCTTCTAGATGAAAAATGTTGTGTCCTTACCTTACTAGAACGCTGAGAGCGCCTAATGGAGTCACTAGTGTGGCCGGTGCAAATGCATAAGCAGCAAAGTTGGCCACCTCACCAGCTCCCACTTGGAGACAGACAAAAGAAACAATCTCAGATAAGAATGTATGTACCCAACTTGGAAATGCCTGCATTTTATACAATATCTACATATTATTTCAACTGAATTTAGTAACCTCTATATTTCTCCAATCTATTAATAAGGGTTATGGTTCTGTAAATTTCCAACATTACAGTAAGAGTCCAAGTCAATTAGAAACATTCAAGAAACAACACATATCTATAATCTAACTGAAGAAATCTAGTTCATGCTGACATAAAGGCATTTTAATATAAATGTTAAATAGATACTTATATCCTAGGGCAGTAAATAAAAATCACTTAAAAGAAGCCAACATTAACGTAAAGGTACTTCTCCCAAGCCCTTTTCACTGGTTCTTTTTAAAAATGCAAATCATGAGATATGCCAGGTCCTGTTCCAGGATCAGGAAATACAGCAGGGAGCAAAACAAAGACTCTGCTCTCATAAAACTTTCAGTGAGGGAAGACAGACAAACTAAGCACAAGTGCCAAGAAGTTAAAAGTGTTATGAAGAAAAACAGCAAGTGTTAGTGAAAGAGAAGGTTTGCTACGAGGTGTCATGGCATTAGATAGGGGCTCTCCAATAAGGAAACTTCAGAACACTTGGAAATTAGGTCCCACTAAGGAATTACCTAAATTGAAAAGCTACTGAGAAATCCTATGCAGGGCAGAGGCACGATCTCAAAAAAGGAAGCTTCTTGGCTTCTGGTTTTTCCAAAACAGTTATGCCAGTGTTCACTCAGCAGCATGAGAGCTCCCTCTGCTCCACTTCTGCCTGCTGATCTGCTAGGGGTATGGGACAACTCTGCTCTTGGCTTCTGGTTTTTCCAAAACAGTTATGCCAGTGTTCACTCAGCAGCATGAGAGCTCCCTTTGCCCCATTCCTGCCTGCTGATCTGCTAGGGGTATGGGACGACTCTGCTCTTGGCTTCTGGTTTTTCCAAAACAGTTATGCCAGTGTTCACTCAGCAGCATGAGAGCTCCCTTTGCCCCACTCCTGCCTGCTGATCTGCTAGGGGTATGGGACGACTCTGCTACACTTTGTTTGCTTTTCTCATTTTCATTTGTTTACTGACCCTGTGAAATCTTTTAGGGAATTACTGTTCAAGTTTATCTTCTGTTTTCTCTTATTCATTTAAGGTAATTCTTTATACATTTCAGACATAAATCTTTTGTTGGTTAAACTTAGGACAATTATCTTCATTTATACTCTGTCTGCAATTTGCCTTTTTATTCTCTTAGTAAACTCTCTCCTTTTTAATTCCTAAAATGCCTTTTAAACATGGTTTGTTACCATTAAAATTCAATCAAGGAATTTGGTAGCAATGCCTCAAATATCTTTTTATTCAGGATAATCTCTATTCTCTAATTCCTATTTATCTAGAATTGACTTCTTAAAAAAAAAAGAAAAGAAAAAGCTTCCTCCAAACTTTTTTTTGTGACAGCTCCATCGCCAAGCTGGAGTGCAGTGGCACAATCTCAGCTCACCGCAACCTCTGCCTCCAGGTTCAGCAATTCTCCTGCCTCAGCCTCCAGAGTGGCTGGGACTACAGGCACACGCCACCACGTCCACCTAATTTTTTTGTATTTTTAGTAGAGATGAGGTTTCACCTGGTCAACTTGATCTCTTGGCCTGTGATCTGTCCGCCTCAGCCTCCCAAAGTGATGGGATTACAGGATGAGCCACTGCGCCCAACCCAGCTTTTTAATTAATTAGGAAAATACACACTTTTATTTTTTAACTGAATACTCTAGTTTTTTCATATGTATACTTAACTTGTCAAGTCTAATGTTAATATTTAGCTTTATTTCCTTCTGAATAACGCTTGGATTATAGGTGTGAGCCACCGCACCCGGCCTAGTTTCATTCTTCAAGGTTATTTTCACTTATTTCTAACCTTAGAACTCTTAATCCATTTTCTTCCTTCCAGTTGATTATCAGTTATTTTTTAAATTTTATGCATGGATATTTTAAGTCCACGAGCCATCTCTTATGTTTATTCATCAGCATTCACTCACATGTACTCATGTACTCAACACTTTTCCTCCTGTATTTTTTTCCCTTCTGTATTTCTAAACTTCCACTGATTGATGTTTTTTGTTTTGTTTTTTTGTTTTTGTTTTGTTTTGTTTTTTGAGACAGAGTCTCACTCTCTCGCCCAGGCTGGAGTGCAGTGGCGCGATCTCAGCTCACTGCAGCCTCCACCTCCTGGGTTCAAGCGATTCTCCTGTCTCCGCTTGCCGAGTAGCTGGGATTACGGGAACCCGTCACCATGCCTGGATAATCTTTTGTATTTTTAGTTTCACCATGTTGGCCAGGCTGGTCTCAAACTCCTGACCTCAGGTAGCCACCCACCTTAGCCTCCCAAAGTGCTGGGATTACAGGCGTGAGCCACCACGCCTGGCCACACTAATTTTTGTATTTTTAATAGAGATGGGGTTTCATCATATTGGTCAGGCTGGTCTTGAACTCCTGACCTCAGGTGTGCCTCGGCCTCCCAAAGTACTAGGATTACAGGTGTGAGCCACTGCGCCCAGCCTGAATACTCTGTTAAATCTGCTTTAGTATAATTACATTCTCAGTTTATCCAAAACATGCTTTAGTTTCTTTTTTTTCTTTTTTTTTTTTTTTTTTGAGATCAAGTCTTGCACAGTCGCCCGGGCTGGAGTGCCACCTCCTCCTCCCAGGTTCCAGAGATTATCCTGCCTCAGCCTCCCGAGTAACTGGGACTACAGGTGTGCGCCACCACACTCAGCTGATTTTTTGTACTTTTAGTAGAGACAAAAATACAAAAATTTCACTATGTTGGCCAAGCTGGTTTCTAACTCCTGTCCTTGTGATCCACCTGCCTAGGCCTCCAAAGTGCTGGGATTACAGGCATGTAATCCACCATGCCCGGCCTAGTTTCATTCTTCCAGGATATTTTCACTGAATATTCTATTGCCAGCTACTTTTTCAGCACTTTGAAGCTGTATTTCCAACTGTTCTCTACTTCCGACGTTGCTGAAACTCAGTTGTCAATCTGCTGCCCCCTTGAGGGTACTATGAGGTTTTTCTTGGACTGCTTTTAAGATACTCTGTCTTTGATTTTCATCAGTTTTACCATGATATGTTTAGGCCCAGTTTTCTTTTCACAGGTTCTGTGTAGGTTTTATAGGGCTTCTTGGGTCTGTGGTTTGATAACATTGGTCTGTTTCGGAAAATTCTCAGCCATTTTCTCTTAGAATACTGCTTCTGATTCTGTGTCCCTTTTTATTGAGACTTCAACTATTTACTGAATCCTAAGTTGCATAACCCTCTTATCTATATTTTCTATCCTTTTTTCTTGCTTGCTTCAATCTAGACAATCTCTTCCAAACTACCTCTGGTTCACTAAGACTTTCTTCAGCCATACCTAACCTACTGTTAAGTCAATTCACTCATTTTCATTACTGTTTTTAATTCTGTAATTTCTAGTTGTTTTGCAAATTTATAATGTCACTATAGTCTAGTTTATTGTTAGAATGACAGTTACTTGTGGTAAAAACATTTCTTTTAGGGTCATGATACCTCCAGTATCTGTAGACTCTGTGAGTCAGAGCAGGTGGTGGCTCCTGCTCTTGGCAGCACCAGATTCTGAGCTGTGTTAGTTCCGTTCAAAGGTTCACTCTCTCAGCTACCTCCTCTAGCGTCTGCAGTTACCTCTAGAGCATAAGTTTCTCTAGCTTATTCCTCTGAGATCTACCAACTTCACAAATCTACTTGAATATCTTATAGGCATTTCTAACTTTAACACATCCAGATCAAACTCCTGCTATCCCCCTACACCATCAGCAACTCAATTCTTCCAGTCACTACGGCAGAAAACCATCATGACATCCTGAACTCTTGTCTTTCATGCCCTATATTTTGGTGAATGAGCAAATCTTGTCAGTTCTACCTTCAAAACAGATCCAGAATTCTCCTGCTTCTCTCACCACACTGCTACTACACTGGAATGCTATCATCACCTCTTACCTGATTACTGCAATGGCCTCTTACCTGGTTTTCTCAGCTTCTGCCCCTATGCAGGCTATGCTTCAACACAGCAGCCAGATAGATCCTATTAAAAGCTAAGACTAACCATAAGACTAACCTTATCACTCTGCTCAAAAGTCTCCAATGACTTCTCATTACAGAAGTCCTGGGCCAGGCACAGTGGCTAACACCTGTAATCCCAGCACTCTGGGAGGCCGAGGCAGGCAGATCACCTGAGGTCAGTAGTTTGAGACCAGCCTGGCCAACATGGCAAAACTCCGTCTCTACTAAAAATATAAAAATTAGCCAGGCATGGTGGCAGGTGCCTGTAATCTAGCTACTCAGGAGGCTGAGGCAGGAGATTCTCTTGAACCTGGGAGAAGGAGGTTGCAGTGAGCCCAGATCGTGCCACTGCACTCCAGCATGGGTGACAGAGCGAGACTCCATCTCAAAAACAAAAAGAAAAAAGGCCAGGCAGCGTGGCTCATGCCTGTAATCCCAGCACTCTGGGAGGCCGAGGCAGGCGGATCATCTGAGGTCGGGAGTTCGAGACCAGCCTGACCAACATGGAGAAACCTCGTCTCTACTAAAAATACAAAATTGTTCGGGCACGGTGGCTCATGCCTGTAATCCCAGCATTTTGGGAGGCCAAGGCGGACGGATCACCAGATCAGGAGATAGAGACCATTCTGGCCAACATGGTGAAACCCTGTTTCTACTAAAAATACAAAAATTAGCTGGGCATGGTGGCATATGCCTGTAATCCCAGCTACCTGGAAGGCTGAAACAGGAGAAACGCTTGAACCAGGGAGTCAGAGGTTACAGTGAGCCAAGATCATGCCACTACACTCCAGCCTGGGCAAGAGAGAGAGACTCTGTCTTAAAAAAACAAACAAACAAAAAAACAAAATTAGCCAAGCATGATGGTGCAGGCCTGTAATCCCAGCTACTTGGGAGGCTGAGGCAGGAAAATCACTTGAACCCGGAAGGCAGAGGTTGCAGTGAGCCAAGATCACGCCAGTGCACTCCAGCCTGGGCGTCAAGAGCAAAACTCCACCTCAAAAAAAGAGAAAACAAAATCCTTCTCATTTACCTACATAGCCACATGATCTGGGCCTCTTGAGTTCTCTGAACTTACTTCTTGCTACTTTCCCCTACGTTCACTCCCTTACTCCTACACTTGCCCCTTTAATGTTTCCGAAAGTTTTGGTAATCTAATATTGCTTAACAAAGCACCCCAAAATTTGGCAGTTTAAAATAACAATAACCATTTCCCCTCATGGTTCCTGTTAGTCAAGACTTTAGAAAGGGGTCAGTAAGTAGTTCTCACTTAGGGTCATTCAAGAGGGTGAAGCCAAGATTTAAGACAGGGCGTGGTGGTTCATGCCTATAATCCCAGGATTTTGGGAGGGCAAGGTAGGAGGATTGCTTGAGCCCAGGAATTGAAGACCAACCTAGGTAACACAGTGAGACCTTGTCTCTGTAAAAAAATAAACAAAAATTAGCCAGCCTAGTGGCATGAACCTGTGGTCCCAGCTATTTGGGAGGCTAAGGTGGAAAGTGGCAGGTTGAGGATGCAGTGAGCCAATATCATGCCACTGCACTCCAGCCTGGGCAACAGAGTGAGACCCTGTCTCAAATAAATAAGTAAATAAAAAGATTAAAGCCAGGGCTGCAGTCATCTGAAGGCTGAGTAGGAGCCAGAGGACCCACATCCGAGGTGCTCACTCTCAGGACCAGCAAGTCCTGGCACGGTGAGAGCCCGGGGAGCTCTCCAAGCTGCCTGAGTGTCCTCATACACTTGAGCAGCTGGCTTCCCTCAAAGTGAGCAATTCAAAGCATCAAGGAAAAAGCTGCAGTGCCTAGAAGCCAAACGTCATCACTTCTGTGGTATTCTTGGATCACACTGTTTTGACCTGCACTGATTCACTGTGAAAGGGGATTAGAGAAAGGTATGAACACCAGGTGAGTCACTGAGGGCTATCTATCACACACTAATGGGCCTGGCACGCACCCCCACACCATGGCCTTCACAGCGGCAGTTTCCTCCTGCTTCAAGTGTTTCCCCCCAAGTATAATCTGGGCAGATCACTGGCTTCCTTTACATCATCACACAAGTATCTTTCAGAGAGGCTGGCCCTGCCTCCCAATCTAACATACTAATAAACCTGTCTAACCTCCGTTTCACAATACTCCTCCTTTGCGTTTATTACCACACACAGGCGCACACACACACACACATATTTTGACTTCTTCATCTTGTTTGATGTCTCCCATCTACAATGTAAACTTCATGTGGGTGGAGATTTCCTCTCACTAAAGTGTCTCCAGCACCTAGAACAATGCCTGGAGTACAGGAGATGATCAGTAATATTTGCTGACTGAACAGTCAAGGCTCAGTGTCTTCAGAATAATTTTATTCCATGTACCTTTTCAAAGGGAATCACCAATATAGGCATGATGATTTTTTTGTATTTTTATTTGATAACTCTTATCAAATGAATACCTCTTTTCAGTTTGGAATGAGAACAAACTAAAATAGAATTCTTAACTTTCACTTTCAAAATTACCTTCTTACATTGAGCAGAAATTTAAAAAACACACAGGCATATCAAACATGTTTTTTTTGTTTTTTTTTTTCTTGAGACGGAGTTTCACTCTTGTTACCCAGGCTGGAGTGCAATGGCGTGATCTCGGCTCACTGCAACCTCCGCCTCCTGGGTTCAGGCAATTCTCCTGCCTCAGCCTCCTGAGTAGCTGGGATTACAGGCACGCGCCACCATGCCCAGCTAATTTTTTGTATTAGTAGAGACGGGGTTTCACCATGTTGACCAGGATGGTCTCGATCTCTTGACCTCGTGATCCACCCGCCTCAGCCTCCCAAAGTGCTGGGATTAAAGGCGTGAGCCACCGCGCCCGGCCCCTCAAGCATGTTTTAATCAGATGGGTAAAAAGAAAGCTTCATCATTCCATGTAAATGCCCTATTAGGGTACAAGAAATAGAAAGACTTGAATACTTGGTGACTAACACTAAGTATTTGATAGCACAATGAGGTGACTACAGTCTATTTATTTATTTATTTATTTATTTATTTATTTATTTATTTATTTTTGAGACTGAGTCTTGCTCTATCTCCCAGGGTGGAGTCCAGTGGTGCAATATCAGCTCACTGCAACCTCCACCTCCCAGGTTCAAGTGATTCTCGTGCCTCAGCCTCCTAAGTAGCTGTGATTACAAAAGCCCGCCACCCTGCCCAGCTAAGTTTTTGTATTTTTAGTAAAGACAGGGTTTCACCATGTTGGCCAGGCTGGCCTCAAATTCCTGACCACAAGTGATCTGCCCACCTCCGCCTCCAAAAGTGCGAGCCACCACGCCGGGCCCAATAATTGTACATTTTAAAATAACTAAGAGTATAACTGGGACCAGCACTTTGAGAGGCGAGGCGGAAGGAATGCTTGAGCCCAGACGTTCAAGAACAGCCTAGGCAACATGGCAAGACCCCGTAAATAAATAAAATAAAAATTAAAAAAATTAGTCGGCCATGGTGGCATGCACTTGTAGTCCTAGCTACGTAGGGGGCTGAGGTGGGAGGATGGCTCGAGCCTGGAAGGTTAAGACTGCAGTGAGCCATGATCACACTACTGCACTCCAGGCTGGGCGACAGAGTGAGACCCTATCTCAAAAAGAAAGAGTACTAACTGGATTGTTTGTACCACAAAGGATAATTATTGAGGGGACAGATACCCCATGTATACCATGATGCAATTATTACGCATTGCATGCCTTTATCAAAGTATCTCATGGATCCTATAATACCTACTATATAATTACCTACTATCTACCCACAAAAATTAAAAATAAAAAACTAAAAGAAAGTGCTACTAAACTGCTGAACTTTTAAATTATATTATTTCAATGTTAATTAAAAAACAAGATTTAAAGTTTTAAAACTTGCTAGTAATGAGACTATAACACCATATGCAAATATTTTAATATATGGCTATCATATTTTTCTTGCAATGTTCTTTATACATACTTGACAGCAGTCCAGCCCACCACAACCATTCCTTAAGATATGCATGGCCACCTTGACCTGTGAATGAAAAGATATTTCACATCTTTGGAAGACTGTCAGACTCTTGTGTAAATTATGATAACTATTAATAATGACAGATTTTAATTATCTCAGTTGCTACTTTAAATAAAGGTTTCTGCATGACTCAGGGGATTTCTCTGACAATTTCTTAATGATTATCTTGCCAAGGTGAATGAAGCATATCCATCATGAACAGTGAGAGCACCTGCCTTAGGACCAAGCATCAGGGACTGGGGGAACAAGCAGTAGATGCTGACAGTTTGCTTCTCCTCTGTCCACTAAACCCCATAGAGGCTATCATTTCATGTTTTTGAGACTGCTGAATTAGGTTTGGCCACAGAGACGGCATAGGGAAGAGAGAATCGTGGTACTGTTTACTGCCAAAGCAGGTCTCCTCATGAGGTCCAATCAGGTCTAGAAATGAAGCCAGGGCAGAATAATGGGATGTGACCATAATGCCACTTAACACTGAGGCTACCATGAATGTCCCTGATAGAGGAGTCAAGAGTGGGGCCAATCACCCTGATTACCCCACAGGGTCTTAATGACTTGTCAGTGATTTCTAGAGAAACAACCTACATCACTCAGAAGTTCACTAAACTGGATACTCTTCAAGCAAAGGAAACCCTCTCTTTCCTTCCTGCCAAAACATCAAAGGTCAAAGCCAGAACTTCTACTATCATGGACAAGAGTCCAGTCTTTAATAAATTATGATTCTGACCAGGCCCGGTGGCACATGCCTGTAATCCCAGTACTTTGAGAGGCCGAGGTGGGCGGATCACAAGGTCAGGAGTTTAAGACCAGCCTGGCCAGCATGGTGAAACCCCGTCTCTACTAAAAACACAAAAATTAGCCAGGTGTGGTGGCAGGCGTGTGTAATTCCAGCTACTCAGGAGGCTGGGGCAGGAGAATTGCTTGAACCTGGGAGGCAGAAATTGCAATGACCTGAGACCAGGCCATTGCACTCCAGCCTGGGTGACAGAGCAAGACTCTGTCTCCAAAAAAAAAAAAAGAAAATAAATTCTGATTCTAACCACGAACTTTTTTTTTTTTTGAGACAAAGTCTCACTCTGTCACACAGGCTGGAGTGCAGTGGCTCGATCTTGGCTCACTGGCAACCTCCACCTTCCGGGTTCAAGCAATTCTCCTGCCTCAGCCTCCCGAGTAGCTGGGATTACAAGCCAGGCCACTGCGCCCAGCCAATTTTTGTATTTTAGTAGAGATGGGTTTCACCATGTTGGCCAGCCTGGTCTTGAACTTGTGACCTCAGGTGATCCGCCTGCCTTGGCCTCCCAAAGTGCTGGGATTACAGGCATGAGCCACCATGCCCAGCCTAACCTGCAGACATATCAAAATTTAAAGAATATGCTGTATGCTAATTTGGCATTGCTCCCTGTTCCTACTTTGATGATAACTGCAAGACTGAGTAGAGTTAACTACTTATGACATCTTCTCACTTCTTTTCTCACTCTAAATAACCAAACATCAATTTTGTAAACATTTAGAACTCTTGAGCAGTTCAAAGTTCCAAATACACTCACTAGGAATGAAGATGTGGTCTTCTACAATCAAAGAACCTGCGTATGTAGGTACACACTGAAGTCATTTCAAAGTCACACAAGGCATAACCTACCTGCTCTCATAGAGCCTTTCCTGGCAAGTCGAAGAAGGCCTTTTTTTTTCAAAATGAAACTTCCTCCAATGAAAATGCTGGAGCTCATAGCCAATCCCAGACCAATATAGAAGTCATATTTTCCACGCCCCTGGCTCATTTCGTTTGTTACTTAAGAAGTTCCTGTGAATCACATTGATCACAGAACAGAGAAACCACTGGTAATGGAGGCAGAATGAAGCAGTCTTCAAATCTAAATAATACAAAATGAAACGAGGTTTTCATAGAATGCTCATGACAGCTCACATGCAATTCAAAATTTTACTCCATTTCTCTTCTCCTAAAAAATATCTCCTTCATTACTAATAATTGATAATAAATATATTATTTAAATATAGCACCAATCTGTATATTTCTTCAAATTATGACAAAAGTTAGGATCATGATATAAAACCAAGTTAAAACTGATTTCATAAACTCTGATCCCATATTTTTTAAAAAAGGTTCTAGTCTTAAAGTTTTCTGATAGGCCGGGCTCGGTAGCTCACACCTGTAATCCCAGCACTTTGGGAGGCGCAGGTGGGCAGATCACGAGGTCAAGAGATTGAGACCATCCTGGCCAATACGGTGAAACCCCATCTCTACTAAAAATACAAAAAAATTAGCTGGGCATGGTGGCACGTGCCTGTGGTCCTAGCTACTCGGGAGGCTGAGGCGGAAGAATCGCTTGAACCCAGGAAGCGGAGGTTGCAGTGAGCCGAGATTGCGCCACTGCACTCCAGGCTGGTGACAGAGCAAGACTCTGTCTCAAAAAAAAAAAAAAAAAACCTGCCGGGCGCGGTGGCTCAAGCCTGTAATCCCAGCACTTTGGGAGGCCGAGGCGGGTGGATCACTAGGTCAAGAGATCGAGACCATCCTGGTCAACATGGTGAAACCCCGTCTCTACTAATACAAAAAATTAGCTGGGCATGGTGGCGCGTGCCTGTAATCCCAGCTACTCAGGAGGCTGAGGCAGGAGAATTGCCTGAACCCGGGAGGCGGAGGTTGCGGTGAGCCGAGATCGCGCCATTGCACTCCAGCCTGGGTAACGAGAGCGAAACTCCGTCTCAAAAAAAAAAAAAAAAAAAAAAAAAAAAAAAAAAAACCTTTCTGATAAGAAAAATAAGTGCAGAATAAAAAACTGGGCATAACAATATACAAATCTGGTTTATAAATACATTTATCAGGTTCTCAAATGTGTCCTTTTGAATAATCTATACAAAGAAACTCAAAATTGTCTCACCCATACGTTTTCTTCTTAGCAACATGTGGATATAAGCATATGCTAATTTATTGATTTAGCCTATTTGGGCATGTGCTGAGAAGATTTCACAGTATTTGTTATCACAGGATAACGATTCTTGTGGAGAGGTGTCTGCTGGGGTGTGTGGGATGGTACTGGTGGCCTCTGGAGAACATGAGGACCATGGCACCTAAAGGGCTCAAGCCTCAAGGCCAGAAAGGAAGCAGAGGCTTCCCAAAGACTGCAATTTTTTTTCCCAAATGGCCAACTCATAAACTCGTTGACAAATGAACTAAAGCACAGTGTGGACAGCAGAGAAAAAATAGTTTTTAGCAACAAGGTTTATGACTGGTTATAACTGCCAATCCAGCTTTCTAGCACATCTTGGGATTTTTTGGTCCCACAGTTTAACTACTGAGTCCCAAAACTAACCTGCAATTCAGTCAGGGCCCTAACTAGCTAAATTTTTCCATTCTTCAAGTTATGAGACACCGGCTTTTAACCAAAGCAACTTAACTTGCTGTCCACCTGACCCCTCAATTACTTTATCCATCCACTCAAACAGTATTTACTGGATATATGTTGTATGCGCTAAGTGTTCATTATGCTGAGCTATCTAGATAAAAGTGATAGCTTTTAGTCTTCACAAAGAAGAGAGACAAGAGATAGTTAAATAAGGAGTGATAATACTACAATAAGGGTAAAGACAACATTATCACACTGAGTTGGTATTACTCCCAAGAAATGAAAAAGGCTAATGTTTTTGATTTGCCCATCAAAGCACATATGGTTCCTGTATGATTCAATGAGAAAACTATCCTCCCTCACCCCTGATTTGCAGCTTGGCCATCAAGCTTGCTTTGGCCAATGGGAGGCAGGTGTAAGCAACAGAGTGCCAGTTCTGAGTCTACCCCTAGAGGCCTCTCCTACTCTGCCTACCCCTTCACACCCTGCCATAGCCACATGAAGAGGATCTCCTGATCACAACAGGGCACAGTGAAAGGCACGGAACAAAATCGTCCCAGTGACTCACAGAACTGTGAGAATGATCTAAGTGCTTATTCCTATATGCCTCCAAGACAGCTAACTCTTACACACCAACAGGCTTACTACAAGTATAAAATTTCCACTCTAATTTTTGAAAAACCAAAAATTCTCTGTAGAAAACAGGGATTCAGTGATGGGTAAAAGCTGGGTGATGGATACACAGGAACTCACTGTATTGCTGTATCTGCTCTTGTGTATTTCTGAATGTGTCCATATTATCATTTTTAAAATACAACTTTCAGTGCTCAAAAGGTACAAGAATGCCAAGGTAGAAACTACCAAAGTCCCAAAAGCAAGATCACCCCACAACCTAAGACAAAATAATACTGAAACACTGAACGAAGTCACTCAAGTCAAAAAGGTACTGAGTTCTTAATAGTGTCAGTCATAATCTCATGAATGAGACTGTCTACCTGAAAGCTTTCCAGAACTGACATCTCTCTTAATTTGGAAAAGTATCCCTAGTCCTCTCCGTGCCATTCATAAGGCAAGATGATTCCATGAAAAAAGTCTTAGGTGGGGAGTTTGGAGGACCGTCTTACTTCCAGCTGGGGGTGAGATCTTGGGTAAGTTACAACATTAACAGATACATACATGAAAACAAAGAAGCTAAACAGTCTGATGAGGGAGACTGGCTCATAAATAAGGTTTTACCCACTTTATGTGCCAGATACTGGTCATCTCAAGCCTCAAGTTAACTTCAGCATACCTATGGAACAATTCTAGACAGGTGAGTCTCACTGACATAAATACATTTCAAGACGAGGTAGAAGAACCTTGGGAACAAGATGTCAAGAACAATCATCATTTCTATATAAGATTGCAGGGCTGAGCACAGTGGCTCACACCTGTAATCCCAGCACTTTGGGAGGCAAAACCCTGTCTCTACTGAAAACACAAAAATTAGCTGGGCATGGTGGTGCATGCCTGTAATCCCAGCTACTCAGGAGGCTGAGGCAGGAGAATCACTTGAACCAGAGAGGCAGATGTGGTGAGAGATCGCACCACCGCACTCCAGCCAGGGCAAAAGAGTGAGACTCATTCTCAAATAAAAAAAAAAGATTGCAACAAAAAAACAAGTATGCTTACACTATTCCCACCACATCCTGCATGACTTGTTGATCCGTGTTTATGAGCCCATAAGCTCCAGGGCTCATGCATGTGATCCACCCTTTTAGCCTATGCACATACTATCTGGTCAACTCAAAATAGGTCTTAATACATGTTTTCTGGGTGAATATGGATGAATAGAATAATTCTTTTTTTTTTTTTTCTTTTTTGAGATAAAGCCTTTCTCTGTCACCCAGCTTGGAGTGCAATGGCACAATCTCAGCTCACCACAACCTCCACCTTCCAGGTTCAAGCAATTCTCCTGCCTCCGCCTCCCAAGTAGCTGGGATTAAAGGCATGCACCATCAGTCTAGCTAATTTTCCATATTTTTAGTAGAGACGGGGGTTTCTTAGTGTTGGTCAGGGTGGTCTCGAACTTCCAACCTCAGGTAATTTGCCTGCCTCAGCCTCCCAAAGTGCTGCCATTACAGGCCTGAGCCACCACACCCAGCCATTTATCTACAATTCTAACCCCAGTGTAACAACAGACTCACAAATCCAAATTAAAAAAATTTTTTTTGAGACATGGTCTCATTCTGTCACCCAGGCTGGAGTACAGTAGCACCATCATGGTTCACTGCAGCCTCGACTTCCCAGGCTCAAGTGATCCTCCCACCTCAGCCTCTCAAGTAGCTGGGACCACAAGTGTGCAACACTACACCTGGCTAATTTTGGTATTTTTTGTAGATACAGTTTCACCATGTTGCCCAGGCTGGTAACTCCTGAGCTCAAGCAATCTGCCTGCCTCAGCCTCCCAAAGTGCTAGATTATGGTGTGAGCCACTGCATTCCGTCCAGATTTTATTTATACTATGAACCTGACTTTCAAATAACTCATTTGTAACGACTTAATTTACTAATATTTACTTACACTTCATGTTATCTTTCACTAAATGCAAGTTACATACATGTGGTGTAAGGTCTAAAATTAAGACCCAACATCACGTTGCCTTGACATCTGTTAAAAACTGGGAGAGCACGCTGCCAAACAATTCTCACCACAGTGACCAGGCACCGGTACAGTTCTTGCTTAGACCTGAGGAGTAGGCCCCATTGCCCTGCCAGCCCAAGGAATTATTAAAGCAATTATTAAAGTCTTTCTGCAGGAACCACAGGCACTTCTGTTATCACAAAGCCTGCCTCCTGCAGCCCCTGGTTCTCCATTCCATTCAGAACGAAAGACTAAGAAACTTCCATCCATCTCATCTACCCAGTGTTAGTATTGTGGGCTGGAAATCCTTCTCCCACTGATGAGGTGAAGAGGTGATTAAAACAATACGTATAATGGAATTTTATTCATTTAATCCTAAGGTCACTGAAAATGATTCCTAACCTAAGGCTATCATGTGAAATTTTCTCCACATTTATTTTACATAAAGTTACATGATGCTATTTAAAATCTATTTTCCCCTTTCCTTTTTATTTTAATCTATGTGTTATGAGACATTTCAAACACCAAAAGCAGAGAGAAGACCTTTTCTGACCAGTTGGGTCCATCGTGTGCATATGGATTTCGAGAGTCCCTTGACCAGCCACCCCTCTCCTGCCCACTTCATTTCCCAGCACAGGAACCTGACGTGACCCCCTCAGACAGGCCTTCCCCGCTCCTCCTGCAACCCAGAGCCTGTTCTCCACTCAAGGTCAGGGTGCACCTTAAGCTGTGCTACAAAGACTTCTGCAATTAGCTCCAGCCCACAGGCATTTTCTCCTCTTTCCACTATTTAGTCAGTCTTTTAAATTTAATTCTCAATTACTGTTCTGTCTTCAAGGTAAACTCTTTAAGTTCCTTAAAGACAACTATTTAGGTTTTTTGTGGTGGTTTCCTCACAAAAGGCACTCATTTACGGTAGCAAATTTGATTTACAAGCCCTTCTAGAATAAGGCTTATCTCCAAATAAGGTTATTCAGTTGTTTTGTTTGTTTGTTCATGTGTGGAGGGGTGGGGGATGACAAGCAACATAAAATTTGCAAGCCTTCAAATTATAAAGCAGCCTGCTGCCACCAAGAAAGTAAGTGATCTCATTCTGACTTACAGTTAGAAAATAGGACATCAGAGGGAACGTCCTGAAAGGAATGAGTTGCTTCACTATTCTCAGACCTGGTCCCACTCTGCACCCTCTCTCTGTAACTGAAGGTCAATCATAGCTGGGAGAGCCTGCAACAGAGATATTTTTTATTCTTAAGGATTAGCCATGAGGCAGGGCCAGTATTAAAAACAGCTGAACAATAAAACTTGCTAAATTTCACTTCAACTAGGTTCCCAACCACAGATGAGAAGCTCCAGCTGGTTAACCTGCCCAAATTACTTAGAGGGACTCAAGGGAGTAATCCCAGCTGTGGCCATTGCTCAAAAAACACTGAACAGCTAATATTTGCCAGGTACTGGAGTTGTAAAGATGATCAAAGGGACTATCCTCAAAAGCTTCCACAACTAAGAGAATTAAAAATTCCAAAAAGAGGCCGGGCGCGGTGGCTCATGCCTGTAATCCTAGCACTTTGGGAGGCCGAGGCGGGTGGATCACGAGGTCAAGAGATCAAGACCATCCTGGTCAACATGGTGAAACCCCGTCTCTACTAAAAATACAAAAAATTAGCTGGGCATGGTGGCATGTGCCTGTAATCCCAGCTACTCAGGAGGCTGAGGCAGGAGAATTGCCTGAACCCAGGAGGCAGAGGTTGCGGTGAGCCAAGATCTCGCCATTGCACTCCAGCCTAGGTAACAAGAGCGAAACTCTGTCTCAAAAAAAAAAAAAAAAAAAAACAAAAAAACTACTGAAGTTTTAAACACTTTTAAAGAACCTTACGATTTTCTGCTTATCATTCTTTATGTGTGGGGTGTTTTCTTGGTGTTTTGAGGCCGTGTCCCGCTCTGCAGCCTAGGCTGGAGTGCAGGGTGCTGCCCGGAATGCCTGGGCTACAGTAGTCTCCCTTCTCAGCCTCTCAGACCCACAGAGCCACAGACACACACCACCACACCCAGCTGATATTTTTGTTCTGCTTGTTCTCTCCAGATTTTAAAAAACTCAATTTTCACAATTGATTTTACTCACACTTGTACACTTTCACTAAATATAAAGCATGTCAAGAATGAAATAAATACATCTCAAAGAAAACAAAATTACGAAATTGGTCCACCTTCTTAAATAATGTGGAAAACAGATAATTTAAGGAACAGGCAAAGATGGACTAGCATTCTTTATTTATTCATTTATTTATTTTTTAGACTAAGTTTCCCTCTTGTTGCCCAGGCTGGAGTGCAATGGCACGATTTTGGCTCACCACCACCTCAGCCTCCCAGGTTCAAACGATTCTCCTGCCTCAGCCTCCCGAATAGCTGGGATTAAAGGCATGCACCACCACGCCCAGCCAATTTTGTATTTTTAGTAGAGACGAAGTTTCTCCATGTCGATCAGGCTGGTCTCGAACTCCCAACCTCAGGTGATCCACCCCACCTTGGCCTCCCAAAGTGCTGGGATAACAGGCGTCAGCCCCCACACTCGGCCAGAATGGACTGGTATTCTAATGAAGAAAACCTAAACTAGGACCTGTTTTGCAAAATGACTATCAGGAGGTAACACAATCACCAAAGTTAGCAAACTTTAAAAATTACACCAACTGGGTAGGGTGTGCTGGCTCACGCCTGTAATCCTAGCACTCTAGGAGACCGAGGTAGGCGGATCACCTGAGGTCAGGAGTTCAAGACCAGCCTGGCCAACATGGTGAAAACCTGTCTCTACAAAACTAGGAAAATTAGCCAGCCGTGATGGCGAGTGCCTGTAATCCCTGCTACTGGGGAGGCTGAGGCAGGAGAATCACTTGAACCCGGGAGGCAGAGGTTGCAGTGAGCCAAGACTGTGCCACTGTACTCCAGCTTAAGTGACAGAGCAAGACTCCATCTCAAAAAAACAAAACAAAACAATTACATCAACTGAAGTACGATAGACAACATTAAACTCATTATAGCACTTGCAACATTTCATTTTAACAAAGGCTTAAAAAGATATGTGGTAAGGGCCCACAAGGAGGAACCAGGTCCACAGATGTTAAGTAACTTGTCACACAGCTGGGGTAGCAGAAGCAGAACTACAATCTAGGCCTCCTCATCCCTAGCCTTCGGCCTTGCGCACTTCAGTCTCCTAAAAGGAGCCCCAGAGGTGGAACACAAGCAAGTGGCAGCTCAAAGCAGGATCTCAGTACAGGTCACTGTCCTCTCTGCCCCACCTGCTCCTCCTTGTACTGACAATAGTTTCACTCTCCTCTTTACCCAAAGTGAACACAAGGGCCGAGTGCCAGATGGATTCTACCTTTGAAATACAGCCTCATGCATGCTCTGCCTGACCAGACCCTGCACTGCCCTCTCTCCTGGCCCTAGTGCAGCTTAAACACATGATGCTGCCACGCTACTCTATAAAACACATCTTGGCCGGGCACGGTGGCTCATGCCTATAATCCCAGCACTTTGGGAGGCCAAGGCAGGTGGATCACGAGGTCAAGAGATCGAGACCATACTGGTCAACATGATGAAACCCCATCTCTACTAAAAATACAAAAAAATTAACTGGGCGTGGTGGTGTACGCCTGTAGTCCCAGCTACTTGGGAGGCTGAGGCAGGAGAATTGCTTGAACCCAGGAGGCGGAGGTTGCAGTGAGCTGAGGTCACGCCACTGCACTCCAGCTGGGTAACAAGAGCGAAACTCCGTCTCAAAAAAAAAAAAAAAAAACACCTCTGCCAATCTCAGTCTTCTGAAAAATTCAGAATCACTACCCCTGTTGGTAGCAAGAATACCAAACTGTGTAACCTAGTAATGAAGACCCTTTACCATTTGTTCCAAACCTCCCTTTTAGATCTTATTTCCCACACCGTATTTTCACACATCCTGTGTTCTACCCAGGTCAGCACTCTGCTGCTATTGTGACCTGCTCCTACCTGTCGTCCTCCATATTTTGTTTACACTAACTACCCCTCCGTTACAGTTACTTTGATACTCATACTGCCTTCACTGTGGCTCCCAGTCAACATGAGGTTTGCTTATATCATTTATTCAACCAACAAACATTTAATGAGCACACACAATATTCTAGGAGCAGGGGTACAACAGCCCACATGGAGTTTATCTCCTGCGAGAGGTAGGGCGAAATAAAAACAAAATAAATACATTATTCTGGAAAGTGGCAAATGTTATGGTGAAACAGACAACATTTTAAGGGCACTGGGAAGTTGAGATGGGGGACTCTTTTTTAAAAATTACTGTCATTAGGCCTTTCTCAGCAGGTAACACTTGAGTAAAAGCTTGAAAGAGCTTTTTGAAAAGAACAAAGGAGAGAGAAACAAGTGCAGAGGCTCTAGGCATGAGCAGGTGTGCAGTTTCCTAAGAAAACAAAGGCCACTGTGGCTGACCGTGATTGAGGGTAGGCAAAATACCACATTAGAGTAAAAAGGTGAGTGTCAGCGGGGCGCGGTGGCTCATGCCCGTAATCCCAACACTTTGGGAGGCCGAGGCAGGTAGATCATGAGGTCAGGAGTTCGAGACCAGCCTGGCCAACATGGTGAAACCCCATCTCTACTAAAAATACAAAAATTAGCCCGGCGTGGTGGCAGGCGCCTATAATCCTAGCTACTCGGGAGGCTGAGGCAGAAGAGTCACTTGAAACCGGAAGGCGGAGGTTGCACTCAGCTGAGATCGTGCCCCTGCACTCCAGCCTGGGCAACAAGAGGGAAACTCTGTCTCAAAAAAAAAAAAAAAAAGAAAAAAAGAAAAAAAAAGGGTGAGTGTCTGATCACATGAGGCCCTATGGGCCATACCAAATCCAAAAGGCATGGAATGTATCTCCAACCCATTTATTTGGCCAGATCCTAATTTATTTTCATCTGGAATCATTATAGAACTATTTAAATAGTTCTATTTCAAGTTTCTTTACATAAAACAAATACAGTTAGATATGCAGAAATGTTTAAGACTAAGCATGGTCTAGTCTGAGGGGTGCTTTTAATTCTACAAAACAGATAAACCTTTTTAAATTGTGTGTATTTGAGATTTATGGGATGGGAAACATACAGATAGTAATACAGTTACTACAGTAGAGGAAACCAATATACCTATCATTTCATACACTTTTTTATGACAAAAGCAGCTAAAATCCACTCATTTAAGGAAAATCTCTAATTTCATTAATCGTAGTTCTCAAGTTGTACATCCCGAATATCTGCTACTTTGTATCCTGTGACCTAATCTCCCATTTCCTCTCCCACTCCCACCCTACCTTTTATTCTCTAGGGAAGTCTTATCTTTCTGTTCAATATCACAATGTAAAGCAATCAAATCAGAGTTTAAGCTTATTGTATCTTCTATGGGGAAAAAAATGTAATATTCAAAGTCATGCGTTTTAAATATGAATAAACTGTATTTACATATTAGAAATATTCTGAAAACATGTGAAATTCTTTTTATTATATCTCTCCCTAACAACAGCTACCACTTATTGAGCACCAACGACCGAGGCACTGTTCCATGCGTCATTTCTACTCCTTTCTAGTCTACACAACAATGAGATGAAAGATCACTTTACAGCTAAGAAACCAAACCTCCCAGAGGTAAGAGTCACATGAAGAGGACCACACAGAAAGGGACTTTACTTCTACTCCCAGCAGTCCATATTACATTGAAACGTTAGAGCTCTTAGGTCGGACGCAGAGGCTCAGGCCTGTAATCTCAGCACTTTGGAAGGCAGAGGCAGGCGGATCACCTGAGTTCAGGAGTTCGAGACTATCCTGGCCAACATGGGGAAACCCTGTCTCTACTAAAAATACAAAAATAAGCAGGGCGACGTGACGGGAGCCTGTAATCCCAGCTACTCGGGAGGCTGAGGCAGGGGAATTGCTTGAACCCAGGAAGCCAAGGTTGCAGTGAGCCAAGATTGTGCCACTGCACTCCAGCCTGGGTGACAGAGCAAGTCTCCCTCTCAGAAAAAAAAATATATATACAGCGCTCTTAGTCTTTACTAAATCTTTACTGCTTGGTTTCCACTGCAATCTAAGTTAGCTTAGGTCCGGATCGGTGGCTCACGCCTGTGATCCCCACACTTTGGAGGCCAAGGTGGTTGGATCACTAGAGACCAGGAGCTGGAGACGAAACTGTGTAACATAGTGAAACCCCCAGCTTTAAAAAAATTAACAAAAATTAGCGAGGCATGGTACCGCATGTCTGTGGTCCCAGCTACTGGGGAGGATGATGAAGTGTAAGGATCGCTTGAGCCTGGGAAGCAGAAGTTGCAGTGAGCTCAGAGCGCACCCTCTAGCCTGGGGATAGAGCAAGACCCTGTCTCAAAAAAATTAAATATATACATAAAGTTGGCTTTCATTTTTTCCAACCTCTCACTTGGCTAATAAGTTTTTAAAGCAGTACTGTACTTATAAATATTACAGAACGTAAATCTCCAACCCTAACTAGGCAAAAATATTAGTTATAAATTAAAATTTTAACTTACATGTAAGTTTAATATGGTCTCTCTTATGAAAAAAGGGCTGGAAGAGGTTAGAGATGACTTATTCACTCTCATTTCCTCGTAAATACTACTCTTTATTCCCATTTAAAGTCTTAAACCCTGGCCGAGTAGCTCCAGCCTGGAAAGAAGAAAAGACAGAAGTAGGCAAAACGACTAAAGTTACTGAGTACGTTTTAAATTTGGTTACTAGCCTTCATACTCGTTTTGCTAACCAATCAACAAAAAAACCTACTCAATCGAGCGTAACTACTGCTTCGACAGGCAGCTCACCGGAATGGAAACTCTCGACTCTCGTATTTCCCCTTGTTTAAAAAAAGTATTAGCCGGGCAAATGGCTATAAGCAGAATTTCTAAAAGCAGAATTTAACATGCAGTCCTGTATTAAATGAACTGACAACCTAGTAAAGAAATTAAGGAGGCTTGTTTTTAAATTCTGGAGTTAAAAGAAAAAAAAAATTAAGGAGGCATAAACCCAAAACTAAACACTAAGAGTTTTTAGAGAGGAAAATAGGATTCCGTGATTTTATAAAAGTTAGGAAATTAAAACGGCCAGGCTCAAAACGTTACAGCAGACTTCTAAGGTTTAACTATCAGTTATGATCCCCACAGCAGCTGCAGCCACCTTCTAAAACTCACCGAGACCAATGAAACTATCTTAATGAACACGCGTCCCCGACATGGCCAACTAGCCAGGCTTCTGTGGGACTGAATGGCAGTCCGATTCACGGCGGTTTCCTCACGACGGATTACCAGGAAAACCGCTTCCGACTCAGAATACCCGGAAAGCAAAGTTGCCTGAAGAACCCTTCTCCGACTCAAGACGGGCAGGCTCGCCCGCAAGTCAGTCCCTTCGCGTTCGCCTGAAAGGAAGGAGTGGCGACCTCACCCTAGTCCGCAGGCCGGCCGCGCGGCGAATTCCCCTCCGCGCCGCTGCCCGGGGCACCACGGCTCACACCCCTACACAGGCCGCCCAGTCCTGCGCTCGCGCGGCCACCGCCTTCGTCGCCGTCCAGTGAGAGGTGCGAGGATTCGGGGGTGAAGCCGTGCGTACCGCCTCCTCCATGGAGAAGCGCCGAGGAAAACCTGCCAAGGACAACCTCCGGTCCCCCCGCCACCAGCGCTTCCTGGACCTGGGGCCGACGCCGTAAAACCGGGGCGCGGTCAAGTGACGCAAGAGGTCGCGCGCGCACGCGCAGTGCCGCACGGCATAGGCCCCCGTCCCTGTGCGCTCTCCCGCCGAGTTCCGGTTTCTTTAGAAGACCCCAGTCCGCTGAGCGGGAACGAGGGCGGGGCGCAATGGGGCACCGGGCCGGGGGCAGGACCTGGCGATGGACGAAGCTGGAAGGGTAGTAGGCAGTACAGTATTTTGCCAGGTGGCGTAGGCCGATCAGGAGTTCAAAATCAACGTCCCGCATGGCGTTTATTTAAAATGAGCGTTCCCAGGGGCAGTCACGGTGTGAAGATGCATTTAATTGGTGTCCCCGGGCAATGCCGTAGCGGAACGGTGCCCTAAAAAGGGCAAGAGGCGGGGCAAGGGCGGGTCCAAAGCTGGGGGCGGGCGGGGCGGGGCCCAAATAGCTGCCGTAGCTCGGCCGCCGCTGGGCCCTTTTTACCGACCAGCTCCCGGAATAGATGCGAGGTGGAGCGCTGGTGAAAGCCCGAGAATAGATTCTGAGAATAGACTTATTTTTCACGAGATGGATAGGAAACCAACCGTTAGGCTATCCTGCCTCGGCTCCTCCTGGAAAGGAGCAATTTCTTAGGACCCACCAACGTGGTTTCCGCAGAAGTCAAAGACTGAGCTCGTTCGCAAGAAGCAGGGAAGAGCAAGCCCCCTGTAGTGAGGCCTCCTAGGAAATCAGTGATTCTTTGGTTGCAGGTGTAGCGGTCCCTTAGGGATGTTGTTCCAGGTGATGACTAGACGCAAAAACACTATTACATGAAATTTAAGTCATTTGGGGTAAGGATCTTTGTAAAATGAATTATGCACTTATTGAAACAAAACACCAAATATCATCTGTCCCTTTCAGGCTCTAATCCTATTAGACTATTGTGTTCTAGACTGTATACACAGCCCCTGACCACTCTGGTTTTGGTCTAGGTCACTATGCAGCTTCTAATTCTTAATTTTTTTTTTTTATTTTTTATTTTTTTTGAGACAGAGTCTGGATTTGTTGCCCAGGCAGGAGTGCAGTGACACAATCTCAGTTCACTGCAACCTCTGCCTCCCGGGTTCAAGCGATTCACCTGTTTTAGCCTCCTCAGTAGCTGGGATGCATCACCATGCCCGCCTAATTTCTGTATTTTTAGTAGAGAAGGGTTTTCACCACATTGGTCAGGTTGGTATCAAACTCCTGACCTCGTGATCTGCCCGCCTCGGCCTCCGAAAGTGCTGGGATTACAGGTGTGAGCCTACCATTCAGATACCCATACATCTTAGAACTGGCTCAGAGGACCTATTACTTTCTTTGGTCTCAGCTACGTTCTAGCTAGATGACACTGTCAGATAAGGAATTACACTGGATATTGAAAGATGGTTGACAAACTGGTCTCAAGTGATGTGGTAGATTGATGAAAAACGGCTCCAAGTCCCTGCACATTTTGCAGTGACTTTGCAGCTCCACTCTCATTTCCTGAATCTGTACTGGCCTTGGGACTGGCTTTGGCCAAGAAAATGTGGCAGTTCCTGCCTAAATTATGATGCCTGGACTAGCCTGCTGGAGGAGGGGACCACATGGAGCAAGGCAAGCAACAGAGCCACCCAGCTAAATGCTGGCTGACTAGCATTGAGACCAGCCACTGAGCCAAGGTGGTGCAAGTCAGCAAAACTGCCCCATTGGCAGGCCAGGCGCGGTGGCTCACGCCTGTAATACCAGCACTTTGGGAGGCCGAGGCGGGTGGATCACGAGGTCAAGAGATCGAGACCATCCTGGTCAACATGGTGAAACCCCGTCTCTACTAAAAATACAAAAAATTAGCTGGGCACGGTGGCGCGTGCCTGTAATCCCAGCTACTGAGGAGGCTGAGGCAGGAGAATTGCCTGAACCCAGGAGATGGAGGTTGCGGTGAGCCGAGATCGCGCCATTGCACTCCAGCCTGGGTAACAAGAGCGAAACTCCGTCTCAAAAAAAAAAAAAAAAAAAAAACAACCAAAAAACTGCCCCATTAACCCATAAACATGTGAGGAAGAATCAATGATTAGTGTCTTAAGTCACTCATTTTGGGGTGGATCGGTATGTAGCAGTAACTAACTGATACAGATGCCAACAAATACCTCTAGGACAGGGGTCCCCAAATCCCTGAGCCACGGACCAGTATGGGTCTGTTAGGAACCAGATCACACAGGAAGTGAGCAGCATGCAAGCAAGTGAAGCTTCATCTGTGTTTACAGTCACTCCCCACTGTTCACACTGCCACCAGAGCTCCTCCTCCCATCAGATCAGTGGCGGCATTAGATTCTCATAGGACCGTGGACCCTGCTGTGAGCTGTGCATGCGAGGGAGCTAGGTTGCGCGCTCCTTATGAGAATCTAAATAATGCCTGATGATCTGAGGTGGGACACTTTCTTCCCAAAACCATGCTCCTCCCTCGCCGCCCCGTGCGTCTGTGGAAAAATTGTCTTCTATGTTAGATATAGTGAACTGCAAGTTTCTCTTCAAAGAATCAGTTTGTCCATACGTTCAGCTATCTTATTCTTTAATTCTTTTTTTTTTTAAAGTTTAAAAAAAGTTTAACTTCCTTGTAGTTTCAGTAAACAACCTTTTCCACCAGTTCTAATTGGTAGTTCACATCTGTTCCCCCAGTACCCTGCTCCGTCCTGACTCATCCTGGTCTCTGCTTCTGTTACTTACTTTGACCCCTGGCTACCTGCTCTGACTTGCTGTAACCGTCATACCCACCAAACTACTCACCCTGCCATTTTGGCTTGTACCCCTGCTGCCTTTAAAATAGCCAGTCAGGCCAGGCATGGTGGCTCACGCCTGTAATCCAAGCACTTTGGAGGCCAAGGTGAGTGGATCATCTGAGGTCGGGAGTTCAAGACCAGCCCAACCAACATGGTGAAACCCCGTCTTATAAAAAAAAAAAACAACTAAAAATAAAATAAAATAGCCAATCAGAATTAGACTAGACTGTGTGGTCCAATCCCAGCCAATAGGGGAAGGACACAGCAGTAAGGCAACCTCCGGCCGTCAGGCACAAGTACCCCTTCCCCTCCTTGTCCAGGTGGCACTCGCCATTGTTCCATGAGCGGCACCCTTCCATAGAAGTAAATTGCCTTGCTGAGGGAATTGATATTTGGGTACTACTTCTTTTGTGGCACTGAAAATTTTACTTATAACATCTATAAAACCAGTCCTTGGTACCAAAAAGGTTGGGGACTTCAGCTCTAGGAGGCAGATGAGTAATAAAGTAGTGGTTGGTTCATACGAGCAGGAGTGCTTAGGTGTCGATATGTTCATTTAACCAAACGAATGAATTTGCTTATTGCTCCTTTCTGTCAGCTGGAGTGCCACCTCGTCTAATCAGCTTTCTGTCCTTACAGCAGCCCATAGCCTCCTTTCACATTCATTATCTGGACCTCCCACCCGGCACCTCCTGCCACACTGCACAGTGCATTGTATTTATTAGTGTATATATACCTTGTTGATATGCTGCCGGCTCCTCACATGCCCACATAACTTCTCCAGCCCATGATGTGGTATATCTTGCATATGCTGAGTGTTCAAGCAGTCATCATGAGATATTGCTAAAGTTTTAAAACTCTAATTCCTTTCTTAACATCTCTTTCTTGAAATAAAGAAAAAAAAGAAAAAAGAAAAAAATTAAAAATAAAGACATAAATAAAAACTCTAATTCCTTCTCAAACACTACTGGTGGAATTGGAAAATGGTACACTTTCCTTGGAAAATAGGTTGACAGTTTCTTAAAAAGTTAAACATACAAGGCCAGGCACAGTGACTCACGCCGGTAATCCCAGCACTTTGGGAGGCTGAGGCGGGCAGATCACGAGGTCAGGAGTTCCAGATCGGCCTGTTCAACGTGGTGAAACCCCGTCTCTGCTAAAAATACAAAAATTAGCCAGAAGTGATGGCATATGCCTGTAATCCCAGCTACTCAGGAGGCTGAAGCAGGAGAACTATTTAAACCCAGGAGGCGGAGGTTGCAGTGAGTCGAAATTGCACCACTGCACTCCAGCCTGGGTGACAGAACAAGACTCTGCCTCAAAAAAGAAAAAAAAAGTTAGACATACACCAGTCATATGACCCAGCAGTTCTACTCCTAGGTTTTTACTCAACAGAAATGAAAGTATATATCCATAAAAATATGTGTAAATGAATATTCCATAGCAACTTTAATTGTAATAGCGAAAACTCTGAAAACAACCTAAATGTCCGTCAACAGGATAAAGAGACTGTGGCATGTCTATATCATAGAACACTACTCAGCCATAATAGGGAATGAACTGGCTGGGCGCGGTGGCCCACGACTGTAATCCCAGCACTTTGGGAGGCTGAGGCAGGCAGATCACCTGAGGTCGGGAGTTTGAGACCAGCTGGCCAACATAGTGAAACCCCATCTCTACTAAAAATACAAAAATTGGCAGGGCGTGGTGACATGTGCCTGTAATTCCAACTTCTGAGGAGGCTGAGGTAGGAGAATTGCTTAAATCCAGGAAGCAGAGGTGGCAGTGAGCTGAGATGGCACCATCACACACCTGCCTGGTTGACAAGAGCAAAACTCCTCAAAAAAAAAGGCTCAAAACAAACAAACAAACAAAAGGCGGGGGGAATGAACTATTGATACATGCCTTAACATAGCTGGGTCTCAGAATAGTTATGTAAGTGAATGAAGTCAGACCAAAAAAACAGTGTGTACTCAATGATCACATTTATATAAAAGCCTGGGAAATTAAAACTATAATGACAGAAAACAGATGAATGGGTGCCTGGGGTGAGAAGGCAACGAGGGTAGAGGGATTACAGTGGATCAGGAAGAAACTTTGGGGTGATGAGTATGTTCAGCGTTTTGTTTGTGGCAATGTTTTCATCATAAGACACATGTCAAAACTTACCAAATCATGGCCGGGCACGGTGGCTCACGCCTATAATCCCAGCACTTTGGGAGGCCGAGGCGGGTGGATCACGAGGTCAAGAGATCAAGACCAACCTGGTCAACATGGTGAAACCCCGTCTCTACTAAAAATACAATACATTAGCTGGGCATGGTGGTGCATGCCTGTAGTCCCAGCTACTTGGGAGGCTGAGGCAGGAGAATTGCTTGAACCCAGGAGACGGAGGTTGCGGTGAGCCAAGATCGCGCCATTGCACTCCAGCCTGGGTAACAAGAGCGAAACTCCATCTCAAAAAAAAAAAAAAAACTTACCAAATCATGTATTTTATATATGTGCAGTTTATTATGTCAATTATAACCCAATAAAGCTGTTGAAATCTTATCATTGTTACAGAAGCACCAAAGCTAGAAGTCTTGCCTATGCTTCTGTAACAATGACAAGATTTCAACAACTTTAAAACAGTATTTTAAAAAACATGTATTAGGAAATCAAATAATTTTCTTATGTATAAGTTGTTCCCAATTACTTTTGTAAATTTTGGTTTTGCTACCACAGAAACATTAGAACAGCATAGCATAGTGGCATTCCTTGCTATTTTATTTTATTTTATTTTATTTTATTTTATTTTTCTTTGAGACAGAGTTTCCCTCTTGTTACCCAGGCTGGAGTGCAATGGCGCGATCTCGGCTCACTGCAACCTCCGCCTCCTGGGTTCAGGCAATTCTCCTGCCTCAGCCTCCTGAGTAGCTGGGATTACAGGCACGCACCACCATGCCCAGCTAATTTTTTGTATTTTTAGTAGAGACGGGGTTTCACCATGTTGCCCAGGTTGGTCTCGATCTCTTGACCTCGTGATCCACCCGCCTCGGCCTCCCAAAGTGCTGGGATTACAGGCGTGAGCCACCGCGCCCGGCCATTCCTTGCCATTTTAAAGCATTTGTATTATATAAATGCTTTTCAATTAATATTATTTAGTTTATTCAAGGCCATCGATGACCTATAAATGTAGTAGGGTATTTTCCAAAACATTTGTTGGGGGTGAGCAGGAAGAAACTTTCTGAAAAATATAGGAATAACTTGAGGTGAATTGAGGGAGAACAGTATGAGACTCATTAAAAGCCAGGAGTTGGCTGTTACGAACTGCCACGCTTGGTGAAGTGGTAAGGGGATGTGGTGGGCAGAATGCCCAAGGATATTTACGTCCTCACCCTTGAAACCTGTGACCGTGCCACCTTATATGGCACAAATGACTCAGCGGATGCGACTAAGAATCTTGAGAGGGGAAGCCGACCCTGGGTCGTCCACGTGGATCCAAAGCAGTCACAAAGGTCCTTCCGAAATGGAGGCAGGAGTGTCAGAGTCAGAGACTGAGCTATGATGATGGACGAGTAGTCAGAGAGACGTGACATTGCTGGCTTCAAAGATGGAGGAAGGAGCTGTGAGTCAAGATATAAAGGCGGCCTCTAGAAACTGAAAGAGCAGGGATGAGACTCTCACCAGGAGCCTCCAGAGGACACAATCCTGTCCACACCTTGATTTTAGCCCCAGAAGGCCTGTGTGGAACTTGTAACCTCCAGAACTGTAAGATGATACGCGTGCGTTGTTTGTTGTTTCAAGCCACAAGGTACGTAACCTGTTAGAACCATCACACCGGCACCACCGCTGTCCTGCTCGCCACCATCCAGTTCCACTCCCAACTCCTTCTCATGTCCTGGGCTGGAATGAATCCTGTCCTCTCTTTACTGCTAATAGAGAGGTATCTCAATCTTTTATATCTGTTTCTTGTCTGTGCCTCACCTCTCCAACTAAAAACCTTTTTTTTTTTGAGATGGAGTTTCGCTCTTGTCACCCAGGCTGGAGTGCAATGGCGCGATCTCGGATCACCGCAACCTCCGCCTCCTGGGTTCAGGCAATTCTCCTGCCTCAGCCTCCTGAGCAGCTGGGACTACAGGCGCGCGCCACCATGCCCAGCTAATTTTTTGTATTTTTAGTAGAGACGGGGTTTCACCATGTTGACCAGGATGGTCTAGATCTCTTGACCTCGTGATCTACCCGCCTCGGCCTCCCAAAGTGCTGGGATTACAGGCGTGAGCCACCGTGCCCGGCCTTAAAAACCTTTTTAAAACTATCATGTGCCAGGCACGGTGGCTGTCGCCTGTAATCCCAGCACTTTGGGAGTCCAAGGTGGGCAGATCATGAGGTCAGGAGTTTGAGATGAGCCTGGCCAACATGGTGAAACCCAATCTCTACTAAAAATACAAAAATTAGCCAGGTGTGGTGGCGGGCACCTGTAATCCCAGCTACTTGGGAGGCTGAGGCAGGAGAATCACTTGAACCCGGGAGGCAGAGGTTGCAGTGAGCCGAGATTGTGCCACTGCACTCCAGCCTGGGTGACAGAGTGAGACTATCTCAAGAAACAAACAAACGAAAAACTATTATGTGAGGTTGAAACTAATGGCAAACAAGTAAGTGTGACTAACAGGACAACAAACATGCTGACAATGTCAAAACTAAGAGTCATCAGATGGATGGGACGGATGTAACTCAGCAACACAGAAATTCTCGGACAAGTCCCTTGCAGGGAAGGCTTGGCTAGCAGCCAGCACGAACTGCTGTATAGCAGTAACCAACCAAAGCGAGCTTTTGTTGAATGACAGCAGAATTTGACATCAGTACACTTCACAGCCCCAAAACCCCGTCTGGAAAGCATTATCCATAGATGCATTTGATGATTTCATAAAATGTTTGTTTCTGATTTCTGCATAAGTACACTTCGATCAAATTGTGAATAATTAAATCTTTCGGGATAGGGACTAAGAAAAAAAATCTTCTTACTCATTTTTTCTCATTTGATAAAATCACTTACAGGACACCAGTCTGGGCAACATAGTAGACCCTGTCTCTACAAAAAAAAAATTAAAAGTTACCCATATGTGGTGGCAGATGCCTATAGTCTTAGCTACTTGGGAGGCTGATGCAGGAGGATCACTTGAGCCCAGGAGTTCGAAGCTGCCCTAAGTGAGACCCTGCCTCTCAAAAAACAAACAACAACAAAGAAAATTATAGGACACTACCGAAGATTAGCAACAAGATTTCTAATGATGCTTGAAGTATGAAAATGTGTTATGATTGTCTCATTTTCTATGGGCTTAAAATGTAAAAAAAAATGGTATGTTATGCAACTCAAAAACATGTCAAGGGCATTAACATTAAAATAGAGCCGGTTTTATTATTATTTTTTTTTGAGACGGAGTTTCGCTCTTGTTACCCAGGCTGGAGTTCAATGGCATGATCTCGGCTCACCACAACCTCCACCTCCTGGGTTCAGGCAATTCTCCTGCCTCAGCCTCCTGAGTAGCTGGGATTACAGGCACGCGCCACCATGCCCAGCTAATTTTTTGCACTTTTAGTAGAGACGGGGTTTCACCATGTTGACCGGGATGGTCTCGATCTCTTGACCTCGTGATCCACCCGCCTTGGCCTCCCAAAGTGCTGGGATTACAGGTGTGGGCCACCGTGCCCGGCCCCGGTTTTCTTTAATACCATCACTTCATTGGATCAAGAGACAGTCACAGGATAGAGAATTTCTGCACACATCAGATTTGCTCCCTAAGGTAGATACACAGGTAGACATTGCCCACCACCTACCTGCCCCACTGAGTTGGAGTTTCGCTGGTCGCCCAGGCTCGAGTGCAGTGGTGCAATCTCTGCTAGCTGCAACCTCCGCCTCCCAGGTTTAAGCAATTCTCCTGCCTCAGCCTCCCAAGTAGCTAGGATTACAGGCGCGTACCACCACGCCCAGCTAATTTTTGTATTGTTTTTCTTTTTTTTAATTTTTATATTTTTAGTAGAGATGGGGTTTCACCAAGTTGACAGGCTGGTCTTGGAACTCCTGACCTCAGGTGATCCACCTGCCTCAGCCTCCAAAGTGCTGGGATTACAGGCGTCAGCCACCACACCCGGCCCACAGCTAGACATTTTTAGACATTTTTTACATTGTTACAGAGATTTAAAGGAGACTAGCCATTTTTCTTTTCTTTTCTTTTCTTTTGAGACAGTCTTGCTCTGTCACCAGGCTGGAATGCAGTGGTGTGATCGCAGCTCACTACAACCTCCATCTCCCGAGTTCAAGTGATTCTCCTGCTTCAGCCTCCTGAGCAGCTGGGACTACAGGCACGCACCACCACGCCCGGGTAATTTTTGTATTTTTTAGTAGAGATGGGGTTTTACCATGTTGAGCAGGCTGGTCTCGAACTGCTGGCCTCAAGAGATCCACCTGCCTCAGCCTCCCAAAGTGCTACAGGCATGAGCCACTGCACCTAGCCTAGGCTACTCATTTCTAAAAAGAAAATTGGGGCCGGGCGCAGTGGCTCACACCTATAATCCCAGCACTTTGGGAGGCCGAGGCGGGTGGATCACGAGGTCAAGAGATCGAGACCATCCTGGTCAACATGGTGAAACCCCATCTCTACTAAAAATTAAAAAAAAAATTAGCTGGGCATGGTGGCGTGAGCCTGTAGTCCCAGCTACTCGGGAGGCTGAGGCAGGAGAATTTCTTGAACCCAGGAGGCGGAGGTTGTGGTGAGCCGAGATCGCGCCATTGCACTCCAGCCTGGGTAAAAAAAGAAAATCGGAAAAATGTGAGGAACTGGGGTGATTTGGAACCCGAGATTACACGAGCATTTCAAGTAAAGAGGAAAAAAAATCAACAAATGTTCAGCTAGAAATAAGTTATTTTATTTTAGAACACATACAGATTAATAAATATTACTGGAAAACTTAATAGCCTTTTTATTTACATAAGGCAATAACAACATGCTCTGACTACAACTATAAAGCAAAATATAAGCAAGTCTTAGCCACTGACAAACGTGTGTATGTATGTGAACTGGAAACTCCCCAACACATTTACATGACAAGACTTTTAAACAACCAGTCAACATTTGACATTTTTAATCATCTTCCTCTCCTTCAAGATTATATTCAATTTTTCAAGAAAATAATAGTTATTCTTTGAAAAGGCAAAACACGCAAGCTACTGAAAAACAGTATCTAAATTTTTGTAAAGTGCAAAAATACTAAGGTGGGGGCAATTATTATATTCTGACAAATAAACATTCTGAACTTTTCAACATGACCCTTTGGCACTAGTGGCTTGGGAGTCCTGACATTCGCCTGGGGTCAGTTCATCATGAGGGTTGAGCTGCTTGGAAGCAGGAAGTTCAGTATCATTTATTACAAATTCAGTGCAACAGAATCTACGTGTTTCACAGGCCATTAAATCTTTTTCAGAACACAGACCTCAGCCAAATGTCAGAGGAGCCCATCACATCATCGGAAGGTGGTCTTTCAGTGAGACTTTTTCCAAGTCCCTGTTTAATTTCCGTATTTTACAATAGAACATATAAAACCCTTTCTTTTAAAACAAAAAAAGGAAACTTAAAGCTTCATGGAATCATGCAAACTTTACCCCAGCACTTCCTTTGCCGTCTCAGCACACGAGGCTGTGTGTTGCACAGCACAGTCCTGAGCAGTTTGCATGGTCGTGCAAGTGGAGTTTCCACCGTTTGGCACTTCCGAACACCGCGCTCTCCCCTCAGGCCACCAGAACACCACTGAAAGTGCTGGAGTTTTAGAAACAATTTGGAGAACCATCCCACCCCTTTAGAGGTAGAAAAACTGAGGCACAGAAAGGTTAAGAGACTCACCTATGTTTGCACAATTCGGGGAAAAACAGAGAAAAGAAGAAAAATATCCTCCTTCCTGGCTCATGCTCTGGGCCCTAGACTCTGCTTTTTAAACGCTTTGGGTACATGTGAAATAGACGTTTATTTACATGATCCTTGTTCTACAGAATATCAACTTTTTACTAGACAATAGATTTTGATGTAACAAAGTTACATTTTCTTAAAATACACTTATTTTGTTGCATGTGAGGAATGTGCATGGAAATGAATGAGTGGTGGTAATGGGCCAAATTCTCATCGCTATTCCTGTAATTCTGAACCTTTTCAAGTATACAATGGAGGCATAAGAATCTGGCCAGATGAGAAACATCACCTACAAGCTAAAGGACAGACCCTTAAAATTCATCACCAGTACAACTGTGAGGTGGAAATGAGGAATACAAAAAATTGAGGTATTTTATATGATAAACTGTCTTGTGGTGTGACTGGTGTACAAACTGGTCTTTTCTTTTCGACTCACATTAACAGACTGTACCTATGAATGTGAGTAAAACCTACAAAAAATGAACATGGACATGTCCTTGGGAGGAAGGTCGAGGTTAAGGAGTCAATGATACATTTTTGGTCCCTGAGAAGGCGAAACACCAAGACTCCATCCAATCCCACCTGACAGGTGAACAACCCCCTTGGTGTCGACACCGTGAAAAGGACAACTTCAGAACACGGAAGCTAAGCCATGCAGTAGTGAACAGACCTTAAACTGAAATGTTCTCTTTCTAGTTTCCTGCTTGGCGGCAGGAAGCCTAAGTCAAGATCACGCAGGCCTCAGCGTGGTGGGAGGGGCTCTGGGAATGACGGGAGCACTCTCTAGCCTCTTCTGGGTGAGTTGAGCAGCTTGAAAAAGAGGAATCTCCCGAGCAGACGGAAGGGCAGTAGCCTGTGGCCATCACACCTGTTTCCACAGACCAGGTGTCCATGCACACGTGGGAGACACTGCCTCTCCAAAGTCTAGAACTGGCCTGTAGAAGTTGAACACAACATTTACAAAGAGCTGAGTCATCTAGGAAGAAGGAAAGACGACTGCACAAGTGAAAAGTGCTCACTTCTCTCAGAAAACAGATGTGAAACCCAAAGAAGAACAAACGCCTACATAATACCACTGGGATCGACTTCTAGAAAGACAACTGAGTGCAGCAAATCGGCTTGAAGAGCAGGAATTGAAAGAACATTCCTTATCGCTGAACAAAGAGCTGCGAAGTCTATTTCACTAACATTCTCATAGGAAAAGACCGCAATGAGATCTGAGCAAGGCCCCCAGAACACCAGATTCCTCCCAAAAAGTCCCCAGCATGGGCAGGGCCTCGCTCCAGGCAGCAGGGGAAGGGCTGCCCTCCCCAGCACCTTCTCCACAGAGATGGCAAGGTCCTGCCAACCAGGAAGATGTTCCGGGGACCTTCGTGGTGATGGGTTAGGAATAGAATCCTTAATTGGCCCTACCTTCGATCAATGAGCAGAACAGGAAGCAATCTTTAAAATGCAAATATCCAGAGGAGAAAACAAGGCATTGCCCAAGAGGAAGAGAGAAATGGCCTATTTTAGTATGTATCAAGAGGAAATCTGCATATTGTGATCAAAAACCTTTGATTTTAGAGGATGCCTGAAAACAAGTATACAGTAAGCATCTTTTTTTCAAAGAATAGTACGATAATTTGAAAATATTTCAAGTGCATTTACTTTTGGAAAGGCCACTAAGAAATCTATCCATGTTCTAGGCCTTCCCCCAAAGTTCTCACTTTGGGGCTTTTTTTCCTTTTTTGTTTCCAAATGAATGGTGAAAACACAGATTTTTAAAATAAATACTATTTAATCAGAAGTTATATGCTCTATATGAAATCTGAAAATTAGGCTGTTCAACCACTGGTCATGTCATTTACTTTGAGGCTAGTGTCATGTGCTTGAAAAACAATGGATGATATGAACTTTGTTTCCCTGGAAGAAGAGCTATGTACCCTATTGAAGTATCTGCTGAACGGAGGTAACCCTGGAAGATTCCAACTGTCCCAGGACCAGTCACTTTCAAGGGGAGAAAAGTGATTAATACTTTGAGATTTTATTTTACTCTAAAAAAATTATAGAAAAGATCAGGAAAATACCACCTCTCAGTATCAATGGTATACTTGTGGGTTAAAATATAATAAGGTACACCAGGAGCTGCATTTAAATTAAATTTCACATGAAAGCTGTAGTAAAACAAACCTGATGATTTTCACGTGACACATGAACTTTCTCATGACATTCGTTAGCGACACATATTCGTTGAATATCTCACACTCCTTACCCAGGAAACCATTTTTATGCCTAAAAGTACACTGATACTGATATACTATGTTTTCAGAAAGTTCAGTTCCGTAAGTTAAGGCCTGTATTCCCAAAAGCACTGATGATAAAAGGGGTAATGGACTTTGAACATTTGTTAACCATCCATTAATAGAGGATTTAAAATTTCTAAAAATAATTTTGTTGCTGCTCTTAGTTCACGAATCACTGACAACCCATGATCATCACGTACACTTTTCATTTAAAGTTATTTTTCTCTCTGTATTAAACTAGTCTCATTTTATTTCGCCTCTTTACTCAACACTTTAGGAAGCCATTCCTTGAGACTTGACTTTAGAAATGTTCTTTTTGCCTAAAAAAACATGTTTTTTTTCTTACTGAAGAACCTTAATCAGGTATTATTAAATTTTATGTTCTACTTCACCTTACTTTGCCCAACCCCATCTTTCAACTTGGCATAGTTTCCTGTGGTGAAATATTTGCATCACTTCATGCTTTGCTCCATTTGGAACACATGGACGGTTACTACAGACAGAAGAATGACCTCCTTGATTCAAATACTGGCATAATAATGGCTCTCCTGCATTTAGGACATATCATGAGAGGTTAGGCAAGGAACCCCAGGATGCTCTGCCATTGCAAACAACAAGGAGATGGCTATATTCATTAGGTTTTTTGCTAGAAATTCTTTTTAAAACTGTGTGTTACAATTTTTGGAAACTAGCCTAACCTCAGTTGTGTCCTTTACCTTATTCCTGTATGACAGGGAACGCCATCTATGAGCTACTGAACAGGCACTCTCCCATTTAGCTTTATTATCAAGTTACAGAATTTATTTCTTCTGAATGGCCATAAATCCTTGCTGATAAAGAACGTGGATATATTTGATACTGAATCCCAGGTACACAGATTAAATACAAATAAAATAATATCTCATGCTACTTAAATCACCTGTCTTTAACTGAACAATAATCAGGTTAAATGGGTCAGTTTGCTCTAATGTGTCTTTAGTCTTGACTATCTTCCAATGAATATATAGTCATGCAACATGTAAACATGTTTCTGTCAAAGACACACCACCTACATGACAGTGGTCCTGTAGAACTGTAATACCATAGTTTTACTGTACCCTTCCTATGTTTGGAAACACAAACTCTCACCACTGTGTTATAATTGCCCACAGTATTCAGTACAGTCACATGCTGGACAGGTGTGACGCCAGGAGCAACAGGCTGTACCATCCACCCCAGGTGGGTAACAGGTGTCCCATCTAGGTTTGTGTAAGTGCACCCCCTGATGTTCACACAATACAGTCCGCTTACAATGCATTTCTCAGAATGTTTTGCTGTCACTAAGTGACACGTGACTGCATTATTTCTAACTGCCTTGTACATTTGTAACTTGAATACTGAAATATTAAAGCATACTCAAGGAAGTTGCATTATTCTAACCTAAGAACATATACACAGTAATAGTTAATAATTCAAGTGATAAAGGCACTGAAATTGACTTGAGCTATTGAAAAGTCATCCTGCCGGTGGAACACTCCATCATGTTCATTAACTTTTCTCTACTATTTAAATGTCTTGGGTGGGGGTGAGGGCCAAAAAGTCAACTTGTCAGAGGATTAAAAACAATTTATGTATACGCCTCTTATTTGGATGACATACTTGAATGTTATACATGCTTAATGCAAACTAACACAACCACAGACACATTCACTGTAAATCAGAGTTCAAGACAACAATCTCTCATTTCCAAAGTAATCTAAGTAAAAATATCTCTGCTATCCTGTAATGACTAACCAGAAAGAGCCCATCTTTTTCTGTTTAATGTTAAAATGTTTTAAAAGAAGAGAATATTCATGAAAGCTTCCTGGTTAATGGGAATGAAAATGAGTTTTGTCTCATATGAGACATGGTGCCAGGCAACTGTTAGGCACCTTTGGGCTGCAGAGGGCTGGCTGGGCCTCTGCTCTGGTGCTAAGCCCCACTCCCCCCATCCACCAGACCACCTGTTACCATCCAGTCAACTCTAACACCAAGATCGAGGACCTCTTTTACTTCACATCCAATCAGGACTACCTCCAATGTCTGTTCCTCAAACCATCCAAGCCCCTACTGCAATCTAGTCTGTTTTCATATTAGATTTGTTCATCTCCCCGAGGTTGAAATTGAACTCTTTGAACACCTGTATAAGGACAATCCCCACGGAGACGGTCGTGAATCCGCAGGCCATCCCCAAGAAGTCCACCAGGCCCACGTTGCTCCACTCCCGGAAGAGGATGGCTGAGGCCAGCAGGACCAGCGTGGTGAACACGACGTAGTAGATGGCCCCGAACACCGAGGAGTCGAAGCACTCCAGCGCCTTGTTGATGTACCTGAACTGGACGATGATGCTGCAGCCGAGCACGGCCAGAAGCACCAGGCACAGGCAGAGGGCTCTCTGGCTGGACGGGTTGTTGTGCAAGATGTCTTGGGCCGCCAGCCCAATGCCCTTGGTGGAAGGCACGGTGAAACTGCCCAGCAAAGAGCAGATGCTGATGTAGACCATGATGTTGGTGGGCCCATGGGCCGGTGCGATCCAGAAGATGAGCAGCAGCAGCATGAGCAGCACGATGCACAGGTAGCCCACAAACACTGGAACACAGACAACAAGCAGTCACCTGGTGGTCGGCCTCGCGGCACACGCCACCCGGCAGCCGGCGGAGGGCGGTGACTGGGGCAGCACCCGTGTCCCCACCCGCCACCACTGTGGCACAGCCCTGGAGGGCAAGCATGTTCTGGCTTGAATTTACTAGATCCACCGATTTCTTTCCACAAAATTATTCCCCTCATTTTCACTGTTAAAACGTTTACGGCTCCTGGCCGGCTGCAGTGGCCCACACCTGAAATCCGAGCACGTTGGGAGGCCAAGACAGGAGGATCACGAGGTTAAGAGATCGCGACCATCCTGGTCAACATGGTGAAACCCTGTCTCTACTAAAATACAAAAATTAGCAGGGTGTGGTGGCATGCACCTGTAATCCCAGCTACTCAGGAGGCTGAAACAGAAGAATTGCTTGAACCCGGGAGGCAGAGGTTGCAGTGAGCCAAGATCGCACCACTGCACTCCAACCTGGGTGACAGTGTGCACTCCAACCTGGGTGACAGTGTGAGACTCAGTCTCAAAAAAAAAAAAAAAACCTTACAGCTCCTAAATGTTTACATGATCCTCTATCAGAACCATTCTCTCTCTTTTTTAGGTTTTTTCGTTATTTTTTGAAATGGAGTTTCACTCTTTTTGCCCAGGCTGGAGTACAGTTGTGCAATCTCTGCCTCCCGGGTTCAAGCAATTCTCCTGCCTCAGCCTCCCAAGTATCTGGGATTACAGGTGTCCGCCACCACGCCCAGCTAATTTTTGTATTTTTAGAGATGGGGTTTCACCATGTTGGTCAAGCTGGTCTCGAACTCCTGATCTCAGCTGATCTGTCCTCCTCAGCCTCCCAAAGTGTTGGGATTATAGGCATGAACCACGGCACCCAGCCTAGAACCATTCTCTTAACAATACAAGTCAATGGAGATGCGCCGAGGTTTCAAAATAGCACCTGGGAATCCAGAGGGCAGGGGTAAGGGAGGGGACAGGAGGGAGGACTTTAAGCTGTTGGGGGGTGTTTGTGGGTGTTGCAATGATTGGGGGCTGCATCCAGTGGGCAGGGGCACATGCAGACAGCCCCCCTCCCACCATCAAGAATCATCCCATTCTCCTCACAACTCCTGAACATCTCCTTGGACTTGCAAGTGAAAAATATGTTTATAATTATCAGAGCCTAGAACCTATTTTATGCATGAAACAAAGTAATTTTTGCATGGATTTAATATATGCTGAATTTTTCAGAAGTGCCACTTCCATGTAAATTGAGGGAGCCTTGTTCTTTCTTTGATCAAAACTTCATTAACACTTATGCTCCATCTGAGGATCATTTTGTTGATGGCAAGACCTCAAGTATCTGAGTCAATAACAGGACACCCCATGTCGGTCTATATCTGCAGCTACCAGATTCTCAGTCACTCCTCACAAGGTGTGGGCCCTGCCAGCTTCAACACGTCTTCTCTTATAGTTGGACCTGAGCATTTATATATTGAATTCCATGTTTTATTTTGAAGTATTGTCTTGGTATTCCTCCTTTATGTTACAGTTAGGGCATTACACTGATGGTTTGAAATTATGTGTATAAAGAGGTTGTGTTTTCTATGAAATCTATTCTAAGATCACAAATGGACCTGAGACGGCTGGAACTGCTGGCTACGAAAACCAGCAAGGGTGGACATGCAAACTGGGTT
Source organism: Aotus nancymaae (assembly GCF_030222135.1). Classification (NCBI taxonomy): domain Eukaryota; kingdom Metazoa; phylum Chordata; class Mammalia; order Primates; family Aotidae; genus Aotus; species Aotus nancymaae. The sequence goes on along the minus strand of NW_026988490.1, from coordinate 3,621,837 downwards.
GTGGATATGCAAACCACGGTGTGGACATGCAAACCATGGTGTGAACATGCAAACCACGGTGTGGACACGCAAAGTGGGGTGTGTGGACATGAAAACCAGTGAGTGTGGACGTGTAAACCAGGAGTGAACACGCAAAGCAGGGTGTGTGGACATGAAAACCAATGAGTTGTGGACGTGCAAACCAGGAGTGAACATGCAAAGCAGTGAGTGTGAAGATGTAAACCAGTGTGTGAAGATACAAACCAGCCAGTGTGCACATGCAAACCAGCAAGCTGATGTGGAGGCAGTGCTGTGCTGGCACCTGCCTAAACTTTAGGTAAGCAACACAGGGTGGTCTCCTTAAAGTGAAATCTATACTTTAAGTCTGTTGTAATCATGTAGATAGCAGTTTTTAATGCATTTATCAAAAAAAAAAAAAAAAAGAAATTACATCAAAAAATATATACACAGAGCTGTATGAAGAATCTAAAGATAAGAGATACCAGGTCTCTGTTCTCACAGAGCTTGCTGGAGGGAGCGAAGTGCTGCGGTGGAGAAGAGCAGGCAGGGCAGGGCACACCAGGAAAGGTGTGTGGGGAGGGGCAGGTGGCAGTCAAACTTGGGAGGGTGGCCTGAGGGGAGCCACTGTGGGAAGAGCGCCCATGCACAAGGTCCCAGAAGAGAACCCAAAGGAATACCAGGCCACAGAGGATCCCCGCACGGTGTGAGGATCAGGAGGGAGGGTGAGGGCAGAGGGCTAGCCTGCGAGCACAGCCAACCGACGCATGTGCCCAGAGAACACAGATCTACAGTAACAGACCAGGGTGGACACGTGTTTCATCTGCCCCGCCAGGAAGCGTCAGATGTGAAGATGTGGTTAAAAAAGTTGTGACTCCTAATGCAAACCTTCTTGGCAGCACTGTTAGAAAGGAATTACCTGGGTTGGTCAGCTTCTCTTCCAGCTCAGCCTGAGTCGTCACACTCTCAGACTTTGGGGAGTGGATGATCAGCACGACAGAGCCTGCACAGCTTAGCAGGCACCCCAACTTGCCCAAGATGTTGAGCTTTTCCTTCAGGAGATAGGAAGCTAAAATGGACCTTTATTGAAGAAAGAGAATTCATTAAAATTTAAACCAAACTACCTGACCTTTCTTCTAACTGCAGATATTTTTATCTAGAAAAGCTATTTTCTTTTTCTTCTGTTTTTCCTTTTAAGAGACCAGATCTCACTCTGTTGCCAAGATTGGACTGCAATGGCACAATCATAGCTCACCACAAGCTTAAATTCCTGGGATCAAGTGGTCCTCCTGCCTCAGCCACTGAAGTAGCTGGGACTACAGAGGCATGCCACCACACTCAGCTAATTTTTCTTTTCTTTCTTTTTTTTTTTTTTTTTTGAGATGGAGTTTCGCTCTTGTTACCCAGGCTGGAGTGCAATGGCGCAATCTCGGCTCACCGCAACCTCCGACTCCTGGATTCAGGCAATTCTCCTGCCTCAGCCTCCTGAGTAGCTGGGATTACAGGCACGTGCCACCGTGACCAGCTAATTTTTTGTATTTTTAGTAGAGACGGGGTTTCACCATGTTGACCAGGATGGTCTCGGTCTCTTGACCTCGTGATCCACCCACCTCAGCTTCCCAAAGTGCTGGGATTACAGGCTTGAGCCACTGCGCCCGGCTCAGCTAATTTTTCAAAAATTTTGTGTAGAGGCTGGGCGCGGTGGCTCACACCTGTAATCCCAGCACTTTGGGAGGCCAAGGTGGGTGGATCACCTGAAGTCAGGAGTTCGAGACCAGCCTGACCAATATGGTAAAACCCCGTCTCAATCAATCAATCAATCAATTAATAAATTTGTGTAGAGACCGGGTCTCACTAGGTTGCCCAGGCAAGTCTCAAACTCTTGGGCTCAAACGATCCTCCTGCCTTGGCCTCCCAAAGTGCTAGAATTATAGACATGGGTCACCATGCCTGGCCAGGATTTTCATACCAATTCCGTATATAACCACTACGTAGTTAATGATAGGCCTGACTTACACCACTATATTACCATCTCAGCACATACAAAATATACCACAGTATAAAAAGTTTTGTGACTGACCAAAAGTAAAAAGTAATGCTTCCTCTGCATGTAGACAAGCATTGAAAAAAAAAGAAAAAAAAAAGTAATGCTTTCTTACTTAAAAGGAACCAATCAAAAATACTACTATCTATGCTACGTGGAAAAGTAGGGTACAAAACTGTCAAAATAATTATAAGTAATGCATGATAAAAACACTTAAAATAAATTAAGTGAAAAATGCACAAACAAAAGAAAAAATAAAAACTCTAATACTAATCGCAGTATAGTAGAAGTATGGGTGGTTATTTTCTCTAATACTGAAAACTTCTAAAAGGTGGTCACATAATTAATGCAAAAAAATGTATTCTTCAAAAATATGTATAATCTTCAGGCTTGTGATGTGTTTCTTCTCTTATTTCTCTGTGTAATTATCAGTATACAATCTGAACTGGAACACCTGGCCCTCACTAAGTCATGGGACTGGTCCTTCTCACTTTACTCATGTCTGTGCTGAAGACGATCAGAAAACAGGAGCATCTGGAGAAGGGCATACCAGGCTCAGGTATGTACTGGATTACTTCCTTTAATCCCTATTTTAAAGATAAGGAAACTTGAGCCTCAGAAAGGGTCAGCATTGAACCTAAGGCCACAAAACTAACAAGAGATACAAGCATGGTCATGACACCCAACAGCTCCTAAATGCCTTCTTTTCCCTTGTACCACACTTCTATCCTTGTCTCTGGACAGCTCTGTTCTTTTTTTTTTTTTTTTGAGACAGAGTCTCGCACTGTAGCCTGGACTGGAGTGCAGTGGCGCAATCTCGGCTCATGGCAACCTCCACCTCCCAGGTTCAAGCGATTCTCCTGCCTCAGCCTCCCAAGTCACTGGGATTACAGGCACCTGCCACCACGTCCGGCATTTTTGTGTGTGTGTATTTTTTTTTTAGTAAAGATGGGGTTTCACTATGTTGGCCAGGCTGGTCTCAAACTCCTGACCTCATGGTCCACCCACCTCGGCCTCCCAAAGTGCTGGGATTACAGGCGCAAGCCACTGTGTCTGGCCGACAGTCTTGTTCTTAAGAAGCTCCCAACAGTGCCGTTGGGTCAGTAAGTAACATCGCTGGAAGAACCAACAAGCGATACATAAATACATGACTGCATGTTAAATAGAGGGGCTTCATTGAGTAGCTGCCCAGAAAAGTAGAAACCAGAAACGCAGGGGATCACAGGGGAAAAAGTGGGCCTGGAACTGGCCTGGGACAATGGGTGGACTGTGCCAAGGTGGGAAAGGGCTACCACACACGAAAGTGGAGAGTATGAACCACGGGACCAAATCATCTCTTATTCCATTGTGTAATACCAGAAGACAGTGCCATTTTCATTCATTCATTCATTCATTCATTTATTGAGATGAAGTCTCACTCAGTCACCCAAGCTGGTGTGCAGTGGCGCAATCTCAACTCACTTTAATCTCTACCCACCAGGTTCAAGCAATTCTCCTGCTTCAGCCTCCCAAGTAGCTGGGATTACAGGCACCCACCACCATGCCCGGCTGATTTTTGTATTTTTAGTAGAGATTGGGTTTCACCATGTTAGCTAGGCTGGTCTCAAACTCCTGACCTTGTGATCCTCCAACCTCCCAAAGTGCTGGGACTACAGGTGTGAGCCACCGCACCCAGCAAAAGTTTTTATATATTCTAACTACAAATCCCTTATCAGATATATGATTTGAAATTTTCCTCCCACTCCATGAGTTTTCAGTTCATTGATGGCATCCTTTTAAGCACACGGGTTTTTAATTTTGATGATACCCAATTTATCTATTTTTCTTCTGTTGCTTCTGCTTTTGTGCTTTAAGTGTTATACTAGAAAATCATCACCTAGGCCGGGTGCAGTGGCTCACACCTATAATCCCAGCACTTTGGGAGGCCGAGGCGGGTGGATCACAAGGTTAAGAGATCGAGACCATCCTGGTCAACACGGTAAAACCCCGTCTCTACTAAAAATACAAAAATTAGCTGGGTATGGTGGTGCGCACCTGTAATCCCAGCTACTCGGGAGGCTGAGGCAGGAGAATTTCTTGAACCCAGGAGGCGGAGGTTGCAGTGAACCGAGATAGCGCCATTGCACTCCAGTCTGGGTAACAACAGCAAAACTCCGCCTCAAAAAAAAAAAAAAAAAGAATATCACCACCTAATCCAAGGTCATAAAGACTTATATCGACGTTTACTTCTAAGACTTTTAAAAGTTTAGCTCTTACATCTAGGCCTTTGATTCACTGAGTTAACATCTGTATACAGTGTGAGGCCGGAGCACAGCTTCATTCACCTGCATGTGGAGATCCAGCTGGCTCAGCACCACGTCTTGAAAAGACTATTCTTTCCCCCACTCAATTGTCTTGGTACCCCTGGCAAAAATCAATTCACTGTAAATGTGAGTGTCTGTTTCTAGAATCTCAGTTACATTCTATTGATTTACATGTTTGTCTTCTGCCTTCCATGTCCAAGAGATTCTCCTGCCTCAACCTCCTCAGTAGCTGGGATTACAGGCACCCGCCACCGTGCCCAGCTGATTTTTGTATTTTTAGTAGAGATGGGGTTTCGCCATGCAGGCCAGGCTGGTCTCTAACTCCTCACCTCAAATGATCCACTCACCTTGGCCTCTCAAAATGCTGGGACTACAGGTGCGAGCCACCCGTGCAGCTTTTTTTTTTTTTAAGGCAGAGTCTCGCTCTGTCTTCCAGACTGGAGCGCTGCGGCACCATCTCGACTCACTACAACCTCCGCCCCCCAGGTTCAAGCAATTCTTGTGCCTCAGCCTCCCAAGCAACTGGGACTACAGGTGGTCGCCATGATGCCCAGCTAATTTTTTGTATTTTTAGTAGGAACAGGGTTTCGCCATGTTGGGCAGGCGGTCTTAAACTCCTGATCTAATTTGCCCACCTTGGCCTCCCAAAGTGCTGGGATTATAGGCGTGAGCCACCGTGTCTGGCCTGAAGATCTATCTTCTGTTATAATTTTGCTTTTATTATTTTAACAGAAACATTTAAAATGAAAAGTTCTTATATCTAAACTACACATTAAATACCAAACAAAATCTTGGCTCTCACCCGAATGGCACTCCAAGGGCGCCCAGGGGAGTTACGAGGACCGTGGGGACCGCCGTGTAAGCCAGGAAGTTTCCAATCTGGCCAACTGCCACTGTCAAGAAAATCACAAGGGTACTGCTTGCAGTTACAGAGCTCTCTTTCAGCACCGATCAGAGTTGAGTCCTGCAAGGCTCGGCTCTGAAAGGGCTACTTCATTCCCATTACTTGAGAAGAATCACATCTGGGGCGTCACCTGCATGTTTAAGGGGTCAGGGGGCAGACCCCACACCTTCACTGGTCCCATCAGTGAGGTGAGTAGGTTCAGCCCTCCACGGAAATGCAGAACCTGACCAGCAGTGACTGAAATGTGTGCAGCACTGAGCAGGTTTCCACTCTCTTCACACATCGTTGCCTTCACACTAGTGGGGCAGAGTTTCCTGTGCACCCTCCAGTGGCCTGGGACTGCTCCAGCATAGGCAGCTGGCCACGGTGACAGGCCACTGGCATACCAAGAGGACACAGTGCGGCCGCACAGGACTGCAGCAGGGAGGCACCCAGACAGAGCCGAAAGAGGAGCTCTTCAAGGAACAGAACTGGCATTGCCAAGTAATGTCTTATTAAAAGACAAAAAGTACATAATGTTTCTTTTTTTCCTTTTGAGACGAGTCTCGCTCCGTCACCCAGACTGGAGGGCACTGTTGTGATCCTGGCTCACTGTAGCCTCCACCTCCCAGTCTCAACCAATCCTGCCACCTCAGCCTCCAAATCACTGTGAAAACAGACACACACCACCACGCCCAGATAATTTGCTTTTGTTTTTGCACAGATGGGGTTTTGCCGTGTTTCTCAGGCTGGTCTCGAATTTCTGGGCCCAAACAATCCACCTGCTTCAGCCTCCCAAAGTGCTGGGATTACAGGCATGAGCCACCGTGCCCAGCCATATACAATATTTCTTTTTTTTTTTTTTGAGACGGAGTTTCGCTCTTGTTACCCAGGCTGGAGTGCAGTGGCGCGATCTCGGCTCACCGCAACCTCCATCTCCTGGGTTCAAGTAATTCTCCTGCCTCAGCCTCCCGAGTAGCTGGGACTACAGGCACGCGCCACCATGCCCAGCTAATTTTTGTATTTTTAGTAGAGACAGGGTTTCACCATGTTGACCAGGATGGTCTTGATCTCTTGACCTCGTGATCCACCCGTCTCGGCCTCCCAAAGTGCTGGGATTATAGGCGTGAGCCACCGCACCCGGCCCACAATATTTCTGAATTTCAAAGACAGTTGTCCTTTATAACACATTTAGAGTTCTAAACTCTAATAATTTTATCTTTACATTATAGCGCATGACCTGATCTTTGAGTCACGAAACTGTCCTTTGTTAAACCAACTGCCCTGAGAAAAACAAGGCAGCCTAACATGGAATTTCACCAGATGCCAAAAGCCCAAATACACGAGTAAGCAGGAGCTGTTTTAATTTCTTTGGGCTCAGGACAGATTGGCCTGGACTGAATTCACGGCTAATCATGGGCAGCAGGGGCCTCCACCACTCCCAACTTGTCCTTCTGCATTCTTGTCCTGGGAGGAAGGGGAGCAGGGCGAGTTCCCTGGGAAGGCAGGGGCATCTAAACTAAAGACATGCTCAGGGCCTGGGAGAGGCCGTGTGACACGCTCCCACCCTAACCCAGCCACTCCAGCCATGCCCAGAGCAGTGAGGATCACACAGGCTACTTACTTGCGATTGTGCCAGCCCACCACACAATGTCTGTTAAATAGGAAGTACCTATAAGAGAATGAGATAAGAAAAAGTCAGGAAAGTGGGTTTTTACAAGCTACGTATGTCAGGAAGAGGTTTACAAGTGAGAAACTTTGATATGAAAACTAAAATGGAAAAGAATGAACATCACACTGTTTATTCACCCTAAAGAGAATCTTTCATCTAAAAAGAGCAGCAGGAGAGACCACTGAAAGTGGCAAAGTCAAGATATTTTTTGCAACCAACACAGGCTGACCCAAATAAGGAAATGAAATCTTTACACATCTGGAATTATAGGCGTGTGCTGGGATTACAGGTGTGAGCCACTGCCCCTGGTGTCCTAAGCAATTTTTTAGATTTTTTTGTTGCTAACTGCAGATTACAGTAACTAATGCTCTTTTCAATTTTTTTTTTTTCGAAATGGAGTCTCACTCTGTCGGCCGGGTTGGAGTGAGTGACGCAATCTCGGCTCACCACAACCTCTGCCTCCCGGGTTCAAGCGATTCTCCTGCTTCCACCTCCCAAGTAGCTGGGATTACACGTGTGCACTACCACTTGCAGCTAAATTTTGTATTTTTAGTAGAGACAGGGTTTTGCTATATTGGCCAGGCTGGTCTTGAATTCCTGGCCTCAAGGGATCCGCCCACCTCGGCCACCCAAAGTGCTGTGACTACAGTGTGAGTCACTTGCCCAGTCACAGTAACAATTCTAATTGCTTTTTTTTTTTTTTTGAGACGGAGTTTCGTTCTTGTTACCCAGGCTGGAGTGCAATGGCGCGATCTCGGCTCACCGCAACCTCCGCCTCCTGGGTTCAGGTAATTCTCCTGCCCCAGCCTCCTGAGTAGCTGGGATTACAGGCATGCGCCACCATGCCCAGCTAATTTTTTGTATTTTTTAGTAGAGATGGAGTTTCACCATGTTGACCAGGATGGTCTCGATCTCTTGACCTCGTGATCCACCCGCCTCGGCCTCCCAAAGTGCTGAGATTACAGGCTTGAGTCACCGCGCCCAGCCACAATTCTAATTGTTTTAATTCTCAGTAGTAAAACCACAATTTGGTATAAGACACACAGCCTGCTGGCCTGCTTAACCGAGCAGAAGAGCTACAGGTATCACAAAAAGTACTTACAAAATGAAATGGGGCTGGGCCTGGTGGCTCACACCCGTAATTCCAGCATTTTGGGAGGCTGAGGTAGAGGATCACTTGTGCCTAGGAATCTGGGCAACATATCGAGACTCTGTCTCTACAAAAAATTTAAAAATTAGTTGGCAGCAAGCCAGGTGGCTCATGCCTGTAATTTCAGCACTTTGGGAGGCTGAGGTGGGTGGATCACCTAAGGTCAGGTGTTCAAGACCAGCCTGGCCAACATGGCGAAACCCCGTCGCTACTAAAAATGCAAAAAGTAGCCTAGCGCAGTGGCAGGCACCTGTAATCCAGTGTAGGGGACAAGAACGAGACTTCATCTGAAAAAGAAAAAAAAAAAAAAAAAAAAAGAGGCCAGGCGCGGTGGCTCACGCCTGTAATCCAAGCACTTTGGAGGCCAAGGCGGGCAGATCACCTGAGGTCGGGAGTTCAAGACCAGCCTGACCAACATGGTGAAACCCCGTCTTTAAAAAAAAAAGAAAAAGAAAAAGAAAATTAGACCCTGTCTCAAAAAAAAATAATAATAATGTTATTTGATCACATGACAGCAAAAACTGATTTAGACAAGAATCATCAATGGATACTAAAACAAGTGAATGAAAGCTTACTGAGAAACAAGATTGTTTCTCAGCCACCTCCATAGGTTTTTCTTATTAATTATGAACAGAAAAAGTTATCTTTACAGAAAACCCTGATGGACATTGGCTGAGCCCAGAGGTCAACGTCAGCAGCACCGTCTTTGCCACCTGCCTGCTGTGCCATCTCCAGGCCCTAAGCCTCTGCTGCCAGGCTCCATTGCAGAAGAGAGCCTGGCACTGCTGGGGCTCCTGTCCTGTGTCCCTCTCAGTGTCTCTGATACAACGGGACCCAGGGTGTCCTATGAGGCAGAAAGTTTAGCTAAGCTTAAGGGTGTCCCGTGGTGGGCACTGCAGAAGAGTCAGCTATGAATACAGAATCAGTGTTAGATTTCTAAATGTGCTAATCAAAGATGCTATCTCAAAATGCATGCCGAATAATTAACAGTGAAAGGTCATCAGGTCCAGAATACTGGTGTGAAAAATCTGTGAAACAGTTTCCCAAGAAAACCACCATAACTAACAAATAAAGTACTTTAAAAAGTGAATTTAAAGTCTGTGGAAATTATCCTAAGGACATACAGAAAATATCTCCTTTTTCATTCCTGATTTTAGTCATTTGATTCTTCTTTTTTGCTTGGTCAGTCTAGCTAAAGGTTTGTCAATTTCATTGTTCTTTTCAAAGAACCAACTTCTGATTTTGTTGATTGTATTGTTTTTTTTTTTCTTTGTTTACTTCACTTGTGTAGATTATTTTTTTTTTTTGAGGCAGAGTCTCACTCTGTTGCCCAGGTTGGAATGCAGTGGCATGATCTCTCAGTTCACTGCAACCTCTACCTCCCAGGTTCAAGCGATTCATGTGCCTCAGCCTCCCAAGTAGCTGAGACTACAGGCGCTCACACAACACCTGAATACTTTTTGTATTTTTAGAAGAGACAGGATTTCACCGTGTTGGCCAGGCTGGTCTTGAACTCCTGACCTCAAGTGATCCACCCACCTTGAGCTCCCAAATTGCTGGGATTACAGGCGTGAACCACTGGCCCAGCTGTCCTTTTATTGTGATGAATGCGGTTTGGCTAGGAGTTTTTGTGAAGTCATGGGATTGCTGCTACAGCAGCTGGACTGTGAGTAAACCTCCTGCAGTGAGAGCGGGTCCAAGGACGACGGTGACCAGTGCAATGAGGCCCATAGGCTCTCCCCTTTCACTGCTGTGGTTCTCCCAACATTGACCATCACACAGTATATGCTTTGGGAAGTTTATAAAATGTCAAAAGTCACAAAATGGGGAGGAACCTGGGACACCGGGTATGAAAGAATGGCAAAGTGAACAACATGGCTTTTGTTCTCTTCCCAAAGGGTCCAGTTCAGTTCCAAGCATTTCAGGCCCCGCAACTTGTACTCTCCAGCAAGAGCTTGGATTCGCTCAAATCAAAAGGTGTTTAGGTCACCCTCACCTTTTCAGCCAATATTAGGCAAAATTTTTCTGCAGCCACAGACATTAAGCAAGTGATTTATCTCCATCCAGGTACCTGCCCCATACCCCTAGCCACAAACAAAAGTGAAGATCCTGCCCATGGTCCCTGAGAGCCTCGGTCCAGAAGCGTCTTCTCTGTTCTGCCCTGAAGGAAGTGCATGGGCTGTGTGCCCAGCGTCCTCAGTGAGCTGGCTGCTCCACTTTCACTCCTCCTTCTTCAGCCAGGAGCTCCTAGGAACCTGCATTCCATGTTAGCCCTTGGTCCCTGTCATAAGTAGATATTTTTCTATTCTATCCTAAAACAACTGGGTTTCTTAGCAGTTTCACTGTAAGCACCGCTGCTCCTAAAGCTCAGGAGCCAGCCCTCTCAGTAGGTATCTACGCCCAAGCGTCTCCTCTTCCCAGCGGATGGCCGCCTTCTATTACTCCTCAGGTCCTCTGGCCTCAGCAAGAACAGGAGCTGCAGCTCTGAGGGATGCAGAGCGTGCTCTTTGTCTTGCCACAGTCACGCCTCCTCCCCGACCCCAGGTGTGGGCTGCAGAGGGCAGGACTGCTAAGTTCCAGGGGGTTTCCTCTCACTGGAAAACTTGGGTGCTGAGAGCTGCACAGCTGTTTATAACAGCTAAACTATAAGACAAAGAAGTGTTTCTGCAAACACAAAAGAGCCTTGTCAGGATGACAACATCAGGTGACAGTGATGCTGTCCAGCCATGGGCATGTGGCTTTAAGATCTTCCATTCAGTTGTCATAAACATGCCAGAAATGTCCTTAAAATACAGGTTTCTAGCATAATAATGCAGACAGCCATCCAACGTATTTTTCTTTTTTTTTTTTTTTTTAATGAATGAGAGGTTCTCGTATCGCCCAGGTTGGCCTTGAACGCATAGCTTCGCCTCCTCAAGCGCCAGGACAACTGGCCGGAGCCACCGCGGCTCCCGTATCTTCTAATTATTCCACAAAAAAACTGCTTCCACTTCTGCGTGCTCCTAACAGCAACAACAGAAGTTGCTGATAAAAGCCAAGCAAGAGTGAGTCACTACTTCTCTGTAAATTAATGCCTTGACTTCAAAAATGTATAAAAAAGATGTCATATAGTTTTACAGAGTTCTCTAAAAAGGACTAAAAATAAATAAATATTCTTTCCTGACAGCAGCACAGCCAGCTGAAGGCATTAACTGCAGTGCATCTGGGCACTACTGGGCACCAACTTACTCACGCATTTAACATTTGAAGCTCTTTCGCACATTGGTTATTAGATACGCAGAATTTATTTTTCCTAAGAAACAGTTTGGCAATTATGAAAAAAAAAAAAACAAAGTTTTATGACATATACTAATTTTAAGATTTACTATAAAACTATATAATTGAGACAGTATGGTACTGGCCTAACGACAGAAATACACAAGGAAACAGAGTTCAGAAATCGGTCCATACCCGTACAGTCAGATCACAGACTGAAGGACCAGTACAATTCATGGGGAGTCTCCTCAACAAATGCTACTGGACCAACTGGATGTTGCAGAGGAAACACTGAAGTGTAATTCATGCCTCAGGCCATCCTGTAACTCAACGCGACTTACAGACCTGAAGGTAAACGCTAAAGCTGCGAAGCTCCAAGAAAAACACGCGGGAAGATCCCACTGTGACCTCAGGGGAGACAAAGATTTCTCAGGCAGAAATCAAAAGCACCGACCACATAAGAAAAAAACAGAAAAATTAGACTTCAACAAAACCAAACATTCCTGCTCTCCAGAAGGCACTTTTACAAAAATGAAAAGGCAAGCCACAGAGAACATATTTGCAATCAATATTATCTGACAAAAACTTGTATCCAGATTATAGACATATATATAACATATATCTATATGTGTGTTAATGTGTGTGTGTATACACACAATATGCTACTGTATGTTAATAAAAGATTGTCTTTTCATAAACATATCTTGTTTCTTCTGAGAAGAAGAGGAGGCCTATTCCATATACATAATGTCATGGCTAAGTGTCTGACTTTGACCTTGGGCTCAAGTCCTGGCTTTGTTACTTAGTAGTTGTGCAGCTACTATATATATACTACATATCTACACACACACACACACACACACACACACACACACACACTCCTACCAGGCAATAATAAGATAGAACCCAGCCAGGTGCAGTGACTCATGCCTGTAATCCCAGCACTTTGGAAGGCCGAGGCGGGTGGATCCCCTAAGGTCAAGAGTTTAAAACCAGCCTGGCCAACATGGTGAAATCCCAACTGTACTAAAAAGACAAAACTTAGCCAGCGTGGTGGCGGGCGCCTATAATCTCAGCTACCTGAGAGGCTGAGAAAGGAGAATCGCTTGCACCCAGGAGGCAGAGGTTGCAGTGAGCCAAGATCGGGCCACTGCACTCCAGCCTGGTCAACTCTGTCACCCCCTACTCTCCCCCAAAAACGTTCATCAGGCTGGGTGTGGTGGCTCACACCTGTAATCCCAGCACTTTGGGAGGCCAAGGCAGTGGATCATAAGGTTAGGAGTTCAAGACAAGCCTGGCCAATATAGTGAAACCCTGTCTCTACTAAAAATACAAAAATTAGCCAGGCGTGGTGGCAGGCACCTGTAGTCCCAGCTACTCAAGAGGCTGAGGCAGGAGAATCACTTGAACCTGGGAGGCGGAGGTTGCAGTGAGCTGAGATCGCGCCATTGCACTCCAGCCTGGGCAACAGAGCGAGACTTCGTCTCAAAAAAAAAAAAAAGTTCATCAACAGGAGAATGGATATGTAAACTGGAATACTCAAACAACACAACACTACTCAGTAATAACAAGGAACATATTACTCATATCCACGTTTTGATGAATCTTCAAACCATGCCCAGCAAAAAAAGGCAGACATAAGAGAATACATACTATGTGATTCCATTTATATGAAGTACAGGAACCGGTAAAATGAATTCAATCTATGCAGATTCATATCAGAAGAGCAGGCACCTTGGTATGGGGAATGGGGTGGGAAAGGGCACCAGGGAGCTTTCTAGGTTGGCCAATTTCTTCACTGGGCTGTGGGTTACACAGCCATATTCATTTGTCAAAACTCATCAAACTGTACCTTTAAGATCTGTGCAGAAGCTGGGCACGGTGGTTCACACCTGTAATCCCAGCACTTTGGGAGGCTGAGGTAGGCGGATCACAAGGTCAAGAGATCGAGACCATCCTGGTCAACATGGTGAAACCCCATCTCTACTAAAAATACAAAAATTAGCCGGGCGTGGTGGCACGTGCCTGTGGTCCCAGCTACTCGGGAGGCTGAGGTGGAAGAATTGCTTGAACCCAGGAGGCAGAGGTTGCAGTGAGCTGAGATTGCGCCACTGCACTCCAGCCTGGCGACAGAGCAAGACTCTGTCTCAAAAAAAAAAAGACCTGTGCAGCTGTTCTATGTAATTATACCCCATATTTTTTTAAAAAAGAAAAGTTGATAAGTAACAATCAAATTTCTTGATGATGATGGTTTTACAGGTAGCACACTTACCCCTGCACTCACAGAAGTGAGTACATTAAGATGCACAGCTTTTTATATGTCAATCACACCCCAATAAAGCGATCTAAAATTCTAAATTTTGTTTTAATTTAAAAAGTTTAGCCGGGCGCGGTGGCTCAAGCCTGTAATCCCAGCACTTTGGGAGGCCGAGGCGGGTGGATCACGAGGTCAAGAGATCGAGACCATCCTGGTCAACATGGTGAAACCCCGTCTCTACTCAAAAATACAAAAAATTAGCTGGGCGTAGTGGCACGTGCCTGTAATCCCAGCTACTCAGGAGGCTGAGGCAGGAGAATTGCCTGAACCCAGGAGGCGGAGGTTGCGGTGAGCCGAGATCGCGCCATTGCACTCCAGCCTGGGTAACAAGAGCGAAACTCCGTCTCAAAAATAAATAAATAAATAAATAAAAAGTTTAATTTCTGGGTTAGCCCACACAATGTTGACCCTAACACAACTAACTACCGTAATGAAGTTTCTTGCAGTTTCTATGGGAAATGTCATTCCCTATTTCAAATTGAAAATAAGAGTACAGCACATATCAACACATGCTTCTTCCTCTCCCTCTTTCCTCCAGGGAAGCTCAGTGTAGCATCTGTATTCTATTTCTTAGTTCCATCTATCAAATATTTACTGGGAATCATCCGTGTACACCGTCCTCAATGAATACAAAGACATAAAAAGTCCCAAGACGTGGTGTCTATCCCTACAGAGCACCCTCTTCCTCTCTGCCTTAACTAGAAGCACTTTCTCTCCTCCTTTCTCCCACCACAGGGACCAAGGCTGCCCCTACACACCCTTAGGGCTAAGAAGCCAAGCTGGCAGACTCCTTGATAGATGGCGGGGAGATGTCAGGTATATTATAACTGTACTAGTGTGTGCTGCTGACATGAACAGAAACATCTAGGACGATGAGCTCTCAGTCATGTGTCCTGGGAAGGAACTGATAAGGTTCATGCTCTGCAAAAGTGGAATGGTAACATTTATGCAGCCCAGAGTATGTTTTCAAAGAACATTTAACTGGGGTACAAGCTCACGACAAACTGAGCACAACCGCAGGACATAAGCTGGCACACATGGGTTGGGCTCAGTGCATGCTGCCTTTTTTTTTTTTTTTGAGTCAGAGTTTCACTCTTGTTGCCGAGGCTGGAGTGCAGTGGCACGATCTCAGCTCAGTGCAATCTCTACCTCCCAGGTCCAAGTGATTCTCCTGTCTCAGCCTCCCGAGTAGCTGGGATTACAGGCATGTGTCATCACGCCCAGCTAATTTAGTATTTTTAATAGAAGTGGGGTTTCACCATGTTGGTCAGGTTGGTCTCGAACTCCTGACCTCAGGTGATCCACTCACCTCAGCCTCCCAAAGTACTGGAATTACAGGCGTGAGCCACCACAACTGGCCCACTGTTTTTTAAATTACATGATTAAGAGCTGCATTGCCCAACATGTAGGTCTTAACTGCATCTTGGTTCTAAAAAATGAACTGGGCAAAACTTGTAAGATAATCACAGAAATTTAAACACTAACCAGACACATGAGAACATTAGAAAAATTATTCTTAATTTTTAGGTCCAATAAAGGTATTATGATTATATTTAACAAAGAAATACTCACTGAAATATGCAGATGAAATGGTAATTTGCTTGGGATCTATTTCAAAAAAAAAAAATCCTACAGGAGTGTGGGTGGGGTGGGTACTGGGTATAGATAAAGCAAAACCGGCCAGGAACGATGATTTGCTGTTGTGGTCGTTGTCGAATAGATTCAGGGGGACCATGTGCAAGTATGTTCTTTGGTGATATTGTACAATGCTGGGGTCTGGGCTTCTAGTGAACTCTTCACCCAAATAGTGGACATAGTACCCAACAGGTGATTTTTCAACCCTCTCCCCATTCTTTTACCCTCCCCCTCTAGTAGTCCCCAGTGTCTATTACATTCATCTTTTTTTTTTTTTTAATCTGAGACAGGGTCTCACTCTGTCTCCCATGCTGGAGTGCAGTGGCGCTATCTCAGCTCACTGCAGCCTCGGTCTCTGGAGCTCAAGCCATCCTCCTACCTCGGCCTCCCTGGCATCTGAGATTACAGGTGTATGAACACACTCAGCTAATTTCTGTATTTTTTCTAGAGACAAGGTTTCGCCACATTGCCCAGGCTAATCTTGAACTCTTGGGCTCAAGTGATCTGCCGGCCTTGGCCTCCCAAACTACTGAATCCCCTTACAAACTACTATATTCATCTTATGTCGATGTGTACCTGTTTAGCACCCACTTACAAGTAAGAACACGTGGTATTTGATTTTTTTGTGAATTAGAATAATGGCTTCCAGCTCCATCCATGTTGCTGCGAAGGACACGATCTTGCTCTTTTCATGGCTGCATAGTATTCCACAGTGTATATGTATCACACTTTTTCTTTATCTGGTCAACTGTTGATGGACACTCAGGTTAATTCCATGACTTTGCCATTGTGAATAGTGCCACATAAACATATAAGCGCATGTGTCTTTTTCATAAAACTATTTATTTTCCGTTAGGTAGACACCCAGTACTGGGATTGCTGGGTTGAATGGTAGATCTATTTTTAGTTCTTTGAAAAATCTTCCCATGGTTTTCCACAGGGATTGAACTATTTACATTCCCACCAAGAGTGTACAGGTGAGAAACGATCATTGCTGAGGCAGGGTGATATGTATATGGGATTAATTAACTATTTCCTCTACTTTGTACGTATTTGAAATTTTCCACAATAAAAAGTTCTTTTTAAAAAAAAAAGATTTTTAGGCCGGGCACGGTGGCTCACACCTATAATCCCTGCACTTTGAGAGGCCAAGCAGGCGGATCACGAGGTCAGGAGCTTGACACCATCCTGGCCAACATGGTAAAACCCCAAAAACTACAAAAAATTACCCAGGCATGGTGGCATGTGCCTGTATTACCAGCTACTCAGGAGACTGAGGCACGAGAATTGCTTGAACCCAGGAGGCAGAGGTTGCAGTAAGTTGAGATTGCGCCACTGCACTCCAGCCTGGGCAACAGAGTGAGATTTCATCTCAAAAGCAAGCAACATACCTGAATATAATGGCAGCCACCTCCAGGTAGAAAGATGAATAATTTCCACTTTCCCAGCCACTGTTTTCTGTACTTTCCAGATTTTAAACAATGACTATTCTATAATCAGGAAAAAAATGCTTTTTAAAAATATGACTAAGCCCAGGTCTGGGAACTCAAGATATACTCTGCTGAATAATTACAATGCAGTAAAGAGCCCCGGCTGGGCACAAGTCAGGCAGCCTTGTCCCTGCCTGGGTCGGGGACACAGTCTATCACATAGGCCCTGGCAACATCTGAAAGGGACTAGTTTCCATTCCTAGGCTCCCAGCCAAGAAGTATCAGAGTGTGAGACTGAACATTGCCTTTGAAAAAAGTGATCTTTTCTAGTCCCTCATGGTAAACAAAAGAGGAATTGGCTATTTATTAAGGGTTTAATTAAAGAAGTGAAAATAGGCCGGGCACAGTGGCTCATGCCTGTAATCCTAGCACTTTGGGAGGCTGAGGCAGGCGGATCATGAGGTCAGGAGTTCACGACCAGACTGGCCAACATGGTGAAACCCCGTCTCTACTAAAAAATACAAAAATTAGCTGGGCATGGTGGCTTGTGCCTGTAATCCCACCTACTTGGGGGGCTGAGGTAGGAGAATTGCTTGAACTGGGACCCGGGAGGTGGAGGTTGCAGTGAGACGAGACCTCGCCACTGCACTCCAACCTGGGCTACAGAGCAAGACTCCATCTCAAAAAAAAAAAAAAGGTGAAAATAGCTGGGTGCGGTGGCTCACACCTGGAATTCTAGCAGTTTGGGAGGCTGAGATGGGAGAGTCACTTGAGGCCGGGAGCTGGAAGACCAGCCTGATCAAGGCAGTGACACCTCATCTCTAAAAAAAATTAAAAATAAAAAAAAGAAAGAACTGAAACTATAAATTATATTTATACTATATCTATACATATTTTTGAGGGCAAAATATACTCTGTCCAACGGCAGTTCGATAAGACCAAGGATTATTTGTTTCATGTAGAAGTTTACGTTGGTGATGCCTCCCTGCTTCTATCATATGAAAATGAGAATGAATTTCTACTTGCCCAGCATCAGAGTACCAGCTTTTTCTAAATAAATAGTTAAGTCCCTCCTGGTAGAAAAGCCTTATCTGGGGCCATGCATGATGGCTCACACATGTAATCCCAGCACTTTGGAAGGCTGAGGTGAAGGATCACTTGAGCCCAGGAGTTCAAGACCAGCCTGGGCAACTTAGCAAAATCTCATCTAAAAAAATTAAAAATCAGGGGGCCGGGCGCGGTGGCTCACGCCTGTAATCCCATCACTTTGGGAGGCCGAGGCGGGTGGATCACGAGGTCAAGAGATCCAGACCATCCTGGTCAACATGGTGAAACCCCGTCTCTACTAATACAAAAAATTTTCTGGGCATGGTGGCGCGTGCCTGTAATCCCAGCTACTCAGGAGGCTGAGGCAGGAGAATTGCCTGAACCCAGGAGGCGGAGGTTGCGGTGAGCCGAGATTGCGCCATTGCACTCCAGCCTGGGTAACAAGAGCGAAACTCGGTTTCAAAAAAAAAAAAAATTAAAAATCAGCTGGATGTGTTGGTGGTGCTACTCAGGAGGCTGGGGTGGGAGGATCCCTTGAGCCCTGGAGGTCAAAGCTGCAGTGAGCCAAGATCGTGCCACTGCACTCCAGCCTGGGTGACAGAGCAAGAACCTGTCTAAAAAAAAACTGCCTTATCTGTAGGTGGATTTATCTATCTTTCCCCTCGCTGCCCAACAGGAGGCAGGGTGAGAGAACAATGTAAAAATTAGCCTCAGCTGTGTTCATATCCCAGCACCACCTGTTGTGTGACCAGGCGTGTGTTAGGATCTCCGCAAATCTGAACCGCCTTGTCTGCATCTTGCCCCGGGATTCACATTCTTGTGCATCCCCTCCCACACTGCTCTTGAGACGTGGCAGGAGCAGCATTACAAGGATCCACCAAGCTTCCACCCTAGTCCTTAGGAAGCTGTGCCAAGGGGAGGCCACCCACCATGTAGGGGTCTGGCTTCCCAGAGACCACATACTGTAAGGAGGCCCAAGGGAGTCCCATGTGAAGAAGCCGCAAGGACGGAGGGAGGGAGAGCAGACAGAGCAACGCTCAGCAAGCCCTCGGCTGTGCAGCTACACCAGACTGGAGTGAAGATGCCATCTGCGAGGCTGGCCAGTCCCATCCAGCACTGAGTTGACTCCAGCCCCGGCCACCATCTGCCTGCAGCTGCTGCAGAGTCGCCCAGCTGAGCCCAGTCCATGGCAGAACCATGACAGAACGTAAGTCTGGGACACCACTGGGCTCAGTACCCAGCAGCCCTCCTTTATCTCCTCTTCTGATGAAAACAGCATGAAGGAAACCAAGCACAGGCTGCGAGCCATTCAAAGGCCCCTGACTGTCACACCCTTCTCACCACACCCATCAATGATCACCTCTCAGGGTGAGAGAAAGATCAGAGCTGGTAGTAACTCTAGATTCTGCCGCTTAGTAAAAGGTAAAACTGAGGTTAGCTCTGAGGCATTTGAAGACAGCTCCAAAAACCTTTCCTAAAAGAAAAGGCTCAGGTTTGCCCTCCTCACTCTGTGGTTCCTGACGGCCAGTTAGATGCCTCTGCTCATTGTCCAGCCCATTCCTCCAGGGGACACGTGACAGCCTTGGAAGAGGTGGGATGGGGGAATGCAAACGAGTGAACAGGCCATCATCCCTCAGGGCCAGGGGACAGAAGTGGCTGGGGGCTGAGGACATGCACAAGGAGACACAGAGAGGGGCAATGACCCCATGGTCAGGGTCTGGAGTGTCCCCAGAAGCACCTGGAGCTAACTGCTTGCTCTGTCTCCATCTGGGGGCGGGAGTGCACCTGGTGTGAGGAGGTAGGAATGACAGGAAAGGCAATGAGAAAGAATACGTCCACCCCAGAGCCAGGGAGCCCCTGCCCTTCAGAAACTGCACGTGTGGAAGGCTTGGGGACTCAAAATGGGACGCCTGGATCTCAGTTTCCACACTGATGAGACAACTCCCTTTCCCTCCGCGTCTCCATAGCCTGGCTGCACTGAAGGCAGCACTCCTCTCAGGGAGGAGACTATAAAATCTGAAGAGGATTTTTTATTTAGGTAAAATATACATAACATCAACTTCATCATCTTAACCATTTTTAAGTATTCAGTTCAGTCCTATGAAGTACACCGACAGTGCTGTGCAACCATCCACCCATCTCCACACTTCCCCATCCTCCCACACTGCAGCTCCGCACCCACCAACACCAACTCCCATTCCCCTCTCCCAGCCCCAGGAACCACAACACGACTTCCTGCGTCTAGGAATGTCATTGCTGTGGGTGCCTCACACAAGCGGAATCACACAGGCTTTGTCATTGGTGACTGGCTTATTTCGCTCAGCACAAAGTCCTCCGTGTTGCAGCGCATGAGAACCGCCTTCCTCTGGGAGGCTGGATGCATTTTATATATAGACCACATTTTTTGAGCCATCCTTCAGCTGATGACACCTGGGTTGTTTCCAACATTTGGCTGTAGCAGATAATGCTATGAGAGTCAATGCAATCCCTATCAAAATAACAGCAACAGTTAAGCGCAGTGGCTCACGCCTGTAATCCTAGCACTTTGAAAGGCCAAGGCAAGTGGATCACCAGAGGTCAGGAGTTAAGAGACCAGCCTGGCCAACATGGTGAAACCCCATCTCTACTAAAAATACAAAAATTAGCCAGGGGTGGTGGCGGGCGCCTGTAATCCCAGCTACTTGGGAGGCACGCCATTGCACTCCAGCTTGGGCAGCAGAGCAAGACTCTGTCTCAAAAAAATAGATAAGTAAATAATGGCAACATTTTTCAGGGAAATAGAAAAAAAGCAAAAATGTGCTGAAGCCAAAAAAGAGCCCAAATAGCCAAAGCAATCCTGAGCAAAAGAACAAAGCTGAAGCTATCCCACCACCTGACTTCAAAACAAATTACAAAGCTCGAGTAACCAAAACAGCTTGGTATTTGTATGAAAAGACACCCAGACCAATGGGACAGAACAGAGAACTCAGAAACAAATCCACATATTTACTCCCATTGATCTTCAACAAAGACATCAAGAACATACACTGGGGAAAGGACGCACTCTTCAATAAATGTAGCTAGGAAAACTGGTTTTTTTTCTGAGATGGAGTTTTGCTCTTGTTGCCCAGGCTGGAGTGACCTCCGCCTCTGGGTTCAAGTGATTCTCCTGCCTCAGCCTCCCAAGTAGCTGGGATTACAGGAATATGCCACCACACCCGGCTAATTTTGTATTTGTAGTAGAGACGGGGTTTCTCCATGTTGGTCAGTCTGGTCTCGAACTCACAACCTCAGGTGATCCACCCGCCTTGACCTCCCAAAGTGCTAGGATTACAGGCATGAGCCACCATACCGGGCCTAGCAAAATTTAATAACCATGTGCAGAAGAGTAAAACTGGACCCCTATCTGTGATCATACACAAAAGTCAACTCAAGACAGACTAAAAATTTAAACATGGGCCGGACGCAATGGCTCACGCCTGTAATCCCAGCACTTAGGGAGGCCGAGGCGGGTGGATCATGAGGTCAAGAGATCAAGACCATCCTGGTCAACATGGTGAAACCCCGTCTCTAAAAAATAAAAATAAAAAAAATAAATTAATTAAATAAAAAAATTTAAGAAAAAATTTAAACATAAGTTGGGAGGCTGTAACAGGCAGATCACTTGATGTTAGGAGTTCAAGACTAGCCTGGACAACATGATGAAACTCTGTATCTACTAAAAATACGAAAATTAGCCAGGTGTGGTGGCAGATGCCTGTGGTCCCAGCTATTGGGGAGGCTGAGGCAGAAGAATCCCTTGAAACTGGGAGGCGGAGGTTGCAGTGAGCCAAGTTCACACCACTGCACTCCAGTCTGGGAGATGGAGTGAGACTTCCTCTCAAAACAAAGAAAAGGGGGCCGGGCGCGGTGGCTCACGCCTGTAATCCCAGCACTTTGGGAGGCTGAGGCGGGCAGATCATGAGGTCAAGAGATCGAGACCATCCTGGCCAACATGGTGAAACCCCGTCTCTACTAAAAATACAAAAATTAGCCGGGCGTGGTGGCGCGCGCCTGTAATCCCAGCTACTCGGGAGGCTGAGGCAGGAGAATTGTTTGAACCCAGGAGGCAGAGGTTGCAGTGAG